>NW_027436625.1:300000-600000 GCF_031877795.1 Strix aluco | reverse complement strand
GCACAGAGAAGGTGCTAGCAAGGAATTCTCTGCCTGCCTTTCCCCAGTGCTCTGCAAGCTCTCCAGGACAACATAAAATCTGGGGCTCTGTGCTTTCTTTCCTTCTGAACAAGTGTTACTGTTTTCTGCACAAAAGCGATTCTTGCGAAGCAATGTGAACACTTCTGCTTCCCAGGCACAGAGAAGGTGCTAGCAGGGAATTCTCTGCCTGCCTTTCCCCAGTGCTCTGCAAGCTCTCCAGGACAACATAGAATCTGGGGCTCTGTGCTTTCTTTCGTTCTGAACAAGTGTTACTGTTTTCTGCACAAAAGCGATTCTGCGAAGCAATGTGAACACCTCTGCTTCCCAGGCACAGAGAAGGTGCTAGCAAGGAATTCTCTGCCTGCCTTTCCCCAGTGCTCTGCAAGCTCTCCAGGACAACATAGAATCTGGGGCTCTGTGCTTTCTTTCGTTCTGAACAAGTGTTAATGTTTTCTGCACAAAAGCGATTCTGCGAAGCAATGTGAACAGGCACAGAGAAGGTGCTATCAGGGAATTCTCTGCCTGCCTTTCCCCAGTGCTCTGCAAGCTCTCCAGGACAACATAGAATCTGGGGCTCTGTGCTTTCTTTCCTTCTGAACAAGTGTTACTGTTTTCTGCACAAAAGCGATTCTTGCGAAGCAATGTGAACACTTCTGCTTCCCAGGCACAGAGAAGGTGCTAGCAAGGAATTCTCTGCCTGCCTTACCCCAGTGCTCTGCAAGCTCTCCAGGACAACATAAAATCTGGGGCTCTGTGCTTTCTTTCCTTCTGAACAAGTGTTACTGTTTTCTGCACAAAAGCGATTCTGCGAAACAATGTGAACAGGCACAGAGAAGGTGCTAGCTGGGAATTCTCTGCCTGCCTTTCCCCAGTGCTCTGCAAGCTCTCCAGGACAACATAGAATCTGGGGCTCTGTGCTTTCTTTCGTTCTGAACAAGTGTTACTGTTTTCTGCACAAAAGCGATTCTGCGAAGCAATGTGAACAGGCACAGAGAAGGTGCTATCAGGGAATTCTCTGCCTGCCTTTCCCCAGTGCTCTGCAAGCTCTCCAGGACAACATAGAATCTGGGGCTCTGTGCTTTCTTTCCTTCTGAACAAGTGTTACTGTTTTCTGCACAAAAGCGATTCTTGCGAAGCAATGTGAACACTTCTGCTTCCCAGGCACAGAGAAGGTGCTAGCAAGGAATTCTCTGCCTGCCTTTCCCCAGTGCTCTGCAAGCTCTCCAGGACAACATAAAATCTGGGGCTCTGTGCTTTCTTTCCTTCTGAACAAGTGTTACTGTTTTCTGCACAAAAGCGATTCTGCGAAGCAATGTGAACAGGCACAGAGAAGGTGCTATCAGGGAATTCTCTGCCTGCCTTTCCCCAGTGCTCTGCAAGCTCTCCAGGACAACATAAAATCTGGGGCTCTGTGCTTTCTTTCCTTCTGAACAAGTGTTACTGTTTTCTGCACAAAAGCGATTCTGCGAAGCAATGTGAACAGGCACAGAGAAGGTGCTATCAGGGAATTCTCTGCCTGCCTTTCCCCAGTGCTCTGCAAGCTCTCCAGGACAACATAAAATCTGGGGCTCTGTGCTTTCTTTCGTTCTGAACAAGTGTTACTGTTTTCTGCACAAAAGCGATTCTGCGAAGCAATGTGAACACTTCTGCTTCCCAGGCACAGAGAAGGCGCTAGCAGGGAATTCTCTGCCTGCCTTTCCCCAGTGCTCTGCAAGCTCTCCAGGACAACATAAAATCTGGGGCTCTGTGCTTTCTTTCCTTCTGAACAAGTGTTAGTGTTTTCTGCACAAAAGCGATTCTTGCGAAGCAATGTGAACACTTCTGCTTCCCAGGCACAGAGAAGGTGCTATCAGGGAATTCTCTGCCTGCCTTTCCCCAGTGCTCTGCAAGCTCTCCAGGACAACATAGAATCTGGGGCTCTGTGCTTTCTTCCGTTGTGAACAAGTGTTACTGTTTTCTGCACAAAAGCGATTCTGCGAAGCAATGTGAACAGGCACAGAGAAGGTGCTGGCAGGGAATTCTCTGCCTGCCTTTCCCCAGTGCTCTGCAAGCTCTCCAGGACAACATAAAATCTGGGGCTCTGTGCTTTCTTTCCTTCTGAACAAGTGTTACTGTTTTCTGCACAAAAGCGATTCTTGCGAAGCAATGTGAACACTTCTGCTTCCCAGGCACAGAGAAGGTGCTAGCAAGGAATTCTCTGCCTGCCTTACCCCAGTGCTCTGCAAGCTCTCCAGGACAACATAAAATCAGGGGCTCTGTGCTTTCTTTCCTTCTGAACAAGTGTTACTGTTTTCTGCACAAAAGCGATTCTGCGAAGCAATGTGAACAAGGCACAGAGAAAGTGCTAGCAGGGAATTCTCTGCCTGCCTTTCCCCAGTGCTCTGCAAGCTCTCCAGGACAACATAGAATCTGGGGCTCTGTGCTTTCTTTCCTTCTGAACAAGTGTTACTGTTTTCTGCACAAAAGCGATTCTGCGAAGCAATGTCAACACTTCTGCTTCCCAGGCACAGAGAAGGTGCTAGCAAGGAATTCTCTGCCTGCCTTTCCCCAGTGCTCTGCAAGCTCTCCAGGACAACATAAAATCTGGGGCTCTGTGCTTTCTTTCCTTCTGAACAAGTGTTACTGTTTTCTGCACAAAAGCGATTCTTGCGAAGCAATGTGAACACTTCTGCTTCCCAGGCACAGAGAAGGTGCTAGCAGGGAATTCTATGCCTGCCTTTCCCCAGTGCTCTGCAAGCTCTCCAGGACAACATAGAATCTGGGGCTCTGTGCTTTCTTTCGTTCTGAACAAGTGTTACTGTTTTCTGCACAAAAGCGATTCTGCGAAGCAATGTGAACACCTCTGCTTCCCAGGCACAGAGAAGGTGCTAGCAAGGAATTCTCTGCCTGCCTTTCCCCAGTGCTCTGCAAGCTCTCCAGGACAACATAAAATCTGGGGCTCTGTGCTTTCTTTCCTTCTGAACAAGTGTTAGTGTTTTCTGCACAAAAGCGATTCTGCGAAGCAATGTGAACAGGCACAGAGAAGGTGCTATCAGGGAATTCTCTGCCTGCCTTTCCCCAGTGCTCTGCAAGCTCTCCAGGACAACATAAAATCTGGGGCTCTGTGCTTTCTTTCCCTCTGAACAAGTGTTAGTGTTTTCTGCACAAAAGCGATTCTGCGAAGCAATGTGAACAGGCACAGAGAAGGTGCTATCAGGGAATTCTCTGCCTGCTTTTCCCCAGTGCTATGCAAGCTCTCCAGGACAACATAAAATCTGGGGCTCTGTGCTTTCTTTCCTTCTGAACAAGTGTTACTGTTTTCTGCACAAAAGCGATTCTGCGAAGCAATGTGAACACTTCTGCTTCCCAGGCACAGAGAAGGTGCTAGCAGGGAATTCTCTGCCTGCCTTTCCCCAGTGCTCTGCAAGCTCTCCAGGACAACATAAAATCTGGGGCTCTGTGCTTTCTTTCCTTCTGAACAAGTGTTAGTGTTTTCTGCACAAAAGCGATTCTGCGAAGCAATGTGAACAGGCACAGAGAAGGTGCTATCAGGGAATTCTCTGCCTGCCTTTCCCCAGTGCTCTGCAAGCTCTCCAGGACAACATAAAATCTGGGGCTCTGTGCTTTCTTTCCTTCTGAACAAGTGTTAGTGTTTTCTGCACAAAAGCGATTCTGCGAAGCAATGTGAACAGGCACAGAGAAGGTGCTATCAGGGAATTCTCTGCCTGCTTTTCCCCAGTGCTATGCAAGCTCTCCAGGACAACATAAAATCTGGGGCTCTGTGCTTTCTTTCCTTCTGAACAAGTGTTACTGTTTTCTGCACAAAAGCGATTCTGCGAAGCAATGTGAACACTTCTGCTTCCCAGGCACAGAGAAGGTGCTAGCAGGGAATTCTCTGCCTGCCTTTCCCCAGTGCTCTGCAAGCTCTCCAGGACAACATAAAATCTGGGGCTCTGTGCTTTCTTTCCTTCTGAACAAGTGTTACTGTTTTCTGCACAAAAACGATTCTGCGAAGCAATGTGAACACTTCTGCTTCCCAGGCACAGAGAAGGTGCTAGCAGGGAATTCTCTGCCTGCCTTTCCCCAGTGCTCTGCAAGCTCTCCAGGACAACATAGAATCTGGGGCTCTGTGCTTTCTTTCCTTCTGAACAAGTGTTACTGTTTTCTGCACAAAAGCGATTCTGCGAAGCAATGTGAACAAGGCACAGAGAAAGTGCTAGCAGGGAATTCTCTGCCTGCCTTTCCCCAGTGCTCTGCAAGCTCTCCAGGACAACATAGAATCTGGGGCTCTGTGCTTTCTTTCCTTCTGAACAAGTGTTACTGTTTTCTGCACAAAAGCGATTCTGCGAAGCAATGTCAACACTTCTGCTTCCCAGGCACAGAGAAGGTGCTAGCAAGGAATTCTCTGCCTGCCTTTCCCCAGTGCTCTGCAAGCTCTCCAGGACAACATAAAATCTGGGGCTCTGTGCTTTCTTTCCTTCTGAACAAGTGTTACTGTTTTCTGCACAAAAGCGATTCTTGCGAAGCAATGTGAACACTTCTGCTTCCCAGGCACAGAGAAGGTGCTAGCAGGGAATTCTCTGCCTGCCTTTCCCCAGTGCTCTGCAAGCTCTCCAGGACAACATAGAATCTGGGGCTCTGTGCTTTCTTTCGTTCTGAACAAGTGTTACTGTTTTCTGCACAAAAGCGATTCTGCGAAGCAATGTGAACACCTCTGCTTCCCAGGCACAGAGAAGGTGCTAGCAAGGAATTCTCTGCCTGCCTTTCCCCAGTGCTCTGCAAGCTCTCCAGGACAACATAAAATCTGGGGCTCTGTGCTTTCTTTCCTTCTGAACAAGTGTTAGTGTTTTCTGCACAAAAGCGATTCTGCGAAGCAATGTGAACAGGCACAGAGAAGGTGCTATCAGGGAATTCTCTGCCTGCCTTTCCCCAGTGCTCTGCAAGCTCTCCAGGACAACATAAAATCTGGGGCTCTGTGCTTTCTTTCCCTCTGAACAAGTGTTAGTGTTTTCTGCACAAAAGCGATTCTGCGAAGCAATGTGAACAGGCACAGAGAAGGTGCTATCAGGGAATTCTCTGCGTGCTTTTCCCCAGTGCTATGCAAGCTCTCCAGGACAACATAAAATCTGGGGCTCTGTGCTTTCTTTCCTTCTGAACAAGTGTTACTGTTTTCTGCACAAAAGCGATTCTGCGAAGCAATGTGAACACTTCTGCTTCCCAGGCACAGAGAAGGTGCTAGCAGGGAATTCTCTGCCTGCCTTTCCCCAGTGCTCTGCAAGCTCTCCAGGACAACATAAAATCTGGGGCTCTGTGCTTTCTTTCCTTCTGAACAAGTGTTAGTGTTTTCTGCACAAAAGCGATTCTGCGAAGCAATGTGAACAGGCACAGAGAAGGTGCTATCAGGGAATTCTCTGCCTGCCTTTCCCCAGTGCTCTGCAAGCTCTCCAGGACAACATAAAATCTGGGGCTCTGTGCTTTCTTTCCTTCTGAACAAGTGTTAGTGTTTTCTGCACAAAAGCGATTCTGCGAAGCAATGTGAACACTTCTGCTTCCCAGGCACAGAGAAGGTGCTAGCAGGGAATTCTCTGCCTGCCTTTCCCCAGTGCTCTGCAAGCTCTCCAGGACAACATAAAATCTGGGGCTCTGTGCTTTCTTTCCTTCTGAACAAGTGTTACTGTTTTCTGCACAAAAACGATTCTGCGAAGCAATGTGAACACTTCTGCTTCCCAGGCACAGAGAAGGTGCTAGCAGGGAATTCTCTGCCTGCCTTTCCCCAGTGCTCTGCAAGCTCTCCAGGACAACATAGAATCTGGGGCTCTGTGCTTTCTTTCCTTCTGAACAAGTGTTACTGTTTTCTGCACAAAAGCGATTCTGCGAAGCAATGTGAACAAGGCACAGAGAAAGTGCTAGCAGGGAATTCTCTGCCTGCCTTTCCCCAGTGCTCTGCAAGCTCTCCAGGACAACATAGAATCTGGGGCTCTGTGCTTTCTTTCCTTCTGAACAAGTGTTAATGTTTTCTGCACAAAAGCGATTCTGCGAAGCAATGTCAACACTTCTGCTTCCCAGGCACAGAGAAGGTGCTAGCAAGGAATTCTCTGCCTGCCTTTCCCCAGTGCTCTGCAAGCTCTCCAGGACAACATAAAATCTGGGGCTCTGTGCTTTCTTTCCTTCTGAACAAGTGTTACTGTTTTCTGCACAAAAGCGATTCTTGCGAAGCAATGTGAACACTTCTGCTTCCCAGGCACAGAGAAGGTGCTAGCAGGGAATTCTCTGCCTGCCTTTCCCCAGTGCTCTGCAAGCTCTCCAGGACAACATAGAATCTGGGGCTCTGTGCTTTCTTTCGTTCTGAACAAGTGTTACTGTTTTCTGCACAAAAGCGATTCTGCGAAGCAATGTGAACACCTCTGCTTCCCAGGCACAGAGAAGGTGCTAGCAAGGAATTCTCTGCCTGCCTTTCCCCAGTGCTCTGCAAGCTCTCCAGGACAACATAGAATCTGGGGCTCTGTGCTTTCTTTCGTTCTGAACAAGTGTTACTGTTTTCTGCACAAAAGCGATTCTGCGAAGCAATGTGAACAGGCACAGAGAAAGTGCTAGCAGGGAATTCTCTGCCTGCCTTTCCCCAGTGCTCTGCAAGCTCTCCAGGACAACATAAAATCTGGGGCTCTGTGCTTTCTTTCCTTCTGAACAAGTGTTACTGTTTTCTGCACAAAAGCGATTCTTGCGAAGCAATGTGAACACTTCTGCTTCCCAGGCACAGAGAAGGTGCTAGCAAGTAATTCTCTGCCTGCCTTACCCCAGTGCTCTGCAAGCTCTCCAGGACAACATAAAATCTGGGGCTCTGTGCTTTCTTTCCTTCTGAACAAGTGTTACTGTTTTCTGCACAAAAGCGATTCTGCGAAACAATGTGAACAGGCACAGAGAAGGTGCTAGCTGGGAATTCTCTGCCTGCCTTTCCCCAGTGCTCTGCAAGCTCTCCAGGACAACATAGAATCTGGGGCTCTGTGCTTTCTTTCCTTCTGAACAAGTGTTACTGTTTTCTGCACAAAAGCGATTCTTGCGAAGCAATGTGAACACTTCTGCTTCCCAGGCACAGAGAAGGTGCTAGCAAGGAATTCTCTGCCTGCCTTACCCCAGTGCTCTGCAAGCTCTCCAGGACAACATAAAATCAGGGGCTCTGTGCTTTCTTTCCTTCTGAACAAGTGTTACTGTTTTCTGCACAAAAGCGATTCAGCAAAGCAATGTGAACACTTGTGCTTCCCAGGCACAGAGAAGGTGCTAGCAAGGAATTTTCTGCCTGCCTTTCCCCAGTGCTCTGCAAGCTCTCCAGGACAACATAAAATCTGGGGCTCTGTGCTTTCTTTCCTTCTGAACAAGTGTTACTGTTTTCTGCACAAAAGCGATTCTGCGAAACAATGTGAACAGGCACAGAGAAGGTGCTAGCTGGGAATTCTCTGCCTGCCTTTCCCCAGTGCTCTGCAAGCTCTCCAGGACAACATAGAATCTGGGGCTCTGTGCTTTCTTTCCTTCTGAACAAGTGTTACTGTTTTCTGCACAAAAGCGATTCTTGCGAAGCAATGTGAACACTTCTGCTTCCCAGGCACAGAGAAGGTGCTAGCAAGGAATTCTCTGCCTGCCTTACCCCAGTGCTCTGCAAGCTCTCCAGGACAACATAAAATCAGGGGCTCTGTGCTTTCTTTCCTTCTGAACAAGTGTTACTGTTTTCTGCACAAAAGCGATTCAGCAAAGCAATGTGAACACTTGTGCTTCCCAGGCACAGAGAAGGTGCTAGCAAGGAATTTTCTGCCTGCCTTTCCCCAGTGCTCTGCAAGCTCTCCAGGACAACATAAAATCTGGGGCTCTGTGCTTTCTTTCCTTCTGAACAAGTGTTACTGTTTTCTGCACAAAAGCGATTCTGCAAAGCAATGTGAACACTTCTGCTTTCCAGGCACAGAGAAGGTGCTAGCAAGGAATTCTCTGCCTGCCTTTCCCCAGTGCTCTGCAAGCTCTCCAGGACAACATAAAATCTGGGGCTCTGTGCTTTCTTTCGTTCTGAACAAGTGTTACTGTTTTCTGCACAAAAGCGATTCTGCGAAGCAATGTGAACAGGCACAGAGAAAGTGCTATCAGGGAATTCTCTGCCTGCCTTTCCCCAGTGCTCTGCAAGCTCTCCAGGACAACATAAAATCTGGGGCTCTGTGCTTTCTTTCCTTCTGAACAAGTGTTACTGTTTTCTGCACAAAAGCGATTCTGCGAAGCAATGTGAACAGGCACAGAGAAGGTGCTATCAGGGAATTCTCTGCCTGCCTTTCCCCAGTGCTCTGCAAGCTCTCCAGGACAACATAAAATCTGGGGCTCTGTGCTTTCTTTCCTTCTGAACAAGTGTTAGTGTTTTCTGCACAAAAGCGATTCTGCGAAGCAATGTGAACAGGCACAGAGAAGGTGCTATCAGGGAATTCTCTGCCTGCCTTTCCCCAGTGCTCTGCAAGCTCTCCAGGACAACATAGAATCTGGGGCTCTGTGCTTTCTTTCGTTCTGAACAAGTGTTACTGTTTTCTGCACAAAAGCGATTCTGCGAAGCAATGTGAACACTTCTGCTTCCCAGGCACAGAGAAGGCGCTAGCAGGGAATTCTCTGCCTGCCTTTCCCCAGTGCTCTGCAAGCTCTCCAGGACAACATAAAATCTGGGGCTCCGTGCTTTCTTTCCTTTTGAACAAGTGTTAGTGTTTTCTGCACAAAAGCGATTCTTGCGAAGCAATGTGAACACTTCTGCTTCCCAGGCACAGAGAAGGTGCTATCAGGGAATTCTCTGCCTGCCTTTCCCCAGTGCTCTGCAAGCTCTCCAGGACAACATAGAATCTGGGGCTCTGTGCTTTCTTCCGTTGTGAACAAGTGTTACTGTTTTCTGCACAAAAGCGATTCTGCGAAGCAATGTGAACAGGCACAGAGAAGGTGCTGGCAGGGAATTCTCTGCCTGCCTTTCCCCAGTGCTCTGCAAGCTCTCCAGGACAACATAAAATCTGGGGCTCTGTGCTTTCTTTCCTTCTGAACAAGTGTTACTGTTTTCTGCACAAAAGCGATTCTTGCGAAGCAATGTGAACACTTCTGCTTCCCAGGCACAGAGAAGGTGCTAGCAAGGAATTCTCTGCCTGCCTTACCCCAGTGCTCTGCAAGCTCTCCAGGACAACATAAAATCAGGGGCTCTGTGCTTTCTTTCCTTCTGAACAAGTGTTACTGTTTTCTGCACAAAAGCGATTCTGCGAAGCAATGTGAACAAGGCACAGAGAAAGTGCTAGCAGGGAATTCTCTGCCTGCCTTTCCCCAGTGCTCTGCAAGCTCTCCAGGACAACATAGAATCTGGGGCTCTGTGCTTTCTTTCCTTCTGAACAAGTGTTACTGTTTTCTGCACAAAAGCGATTCTGCGAAGCAATGTCAACACTTCTGCTTCCCAGGCACAGAGAAGGTGCTAGCAAGGAATTCTCTGCCTGCCTTTCCCCAGTGCTCTGCAAGCTCTCCAGGACAACATAAAATCTGGGGCTCTGTGCTTTCTTTCCTTCTGAACAAGTGTTACTGTTTTCTGCACAAAAGCGATTCTTGCGAAGCAATGTGAACACTTCTGCTTCCCAGGCACAGAGAAGGTGCTAGCAGGGAATTCTCTGCCTGCCTTTCCCCAGTGCTCTGCAAGCTCTCCAGGACAACATAGAATCTGGGGCTCTGTGCTTTCTTTCGTTCTGAACAAGTGTTACTGTTTTCTGCACAAAAGCGATT
The DNA here is from genome assembly GCF_031877795.1 of Strix aluco. Lineage (NCBI taxonomy): Eukaryota > Metazoa > Chordata > Aves > Strigiformes > Strigidae > Strix > Strix aluco. The sequence goes on along the minus strand of NW_027436625.1, from coordinate 590,235 downwards.
CTGAGAAGCAATGTGAACACCTCTGCTTCCCAGGCACAGAGAAGGTGCTAGCAAGGAATTCTCTGCCTGCCTTTCCCCAGTGCTCTGCAAGCTCTCCAGGACAACATAAAATCTGGGGCTCTGTGCTTTCTTTCCTTCTGAACAAGTGTTAGTGTTTTCTGCACAAAAGCGATTCTGCGAAGCAATGTGAACAGGCACAGAGAAGGTGCTATCAGGGAATTCTCTGCCTGCTTTTCCCCAGTGCTGTGCAAGCTCTCCAGGACAACATAAAATCTGGGGCTCTGTGCTTTCTTTCCTTCTGAACAAGTGTTACTGTTTTCTGCACAAAAGCGATTCTGCGAAGCAATGTGAACAGGCACAGAGAAGGTGCTATCAGGGAATTCTCTGCCTGCTTTTCCCCAGTGCTATGCAAGCTCTCCAGGACAACATAAAATCTGGGGCTCTGTGCTTTCTTTCCTTCTGAACAAGTGTTACTGTTTTCTGCACAAAAGCGATTCTGCGAAGCAATGTGAACACTTCTGCTTCCCAGGCACAGAGAAGGTGCTAGCAGGGAATTCTCTGCCTGCCTTTCCCCAGTGCTCTGCAAGCTCTCCAGGACAACATAAAATCTGGGGCTCTGTGCTTTCTTTCCTTCTGAACAAGTGTTACTGTTTTCTGCACAAAAGCGATTCTGTGAAGCAATGTGAACACTTTTGCTTCCCAGGCACAGAGAAGGTGCTAGCAGGGAATTCTCTGCCTGCCTTTCCCCAGTGCTCTGCAAGCTCTCCAGGACAACATAGAATCTGGGGGTCTGTGCTTTCTTTCCTTCTGAACAAGTGTTACTGTTTTCTGCACAAAAGCGATTCTTGCGAAGCAATGTGAACAGGCACAGAGAAAGTGCTATCAGGGAATTCTCTGCCTGCCTTTCCCCAGTGCTGTGCAAGCTCTCCAGGACAACATAGAATCTGGGGCTCTGTGCTTTCTTTCGTTCTGAACAAGTGTTACTGTTTTCTGCACAAAAGCGATTCTGCGAAGCAATGTGAACACCTCTGCTTCCCAGGCACAGAGAAGGTGCTAGCAAGGAATTCTCTGCCTGCCTTTCCCCAGTGCTCTGCAAGCTCTCCAGGACAACATAAAATCTGGGGCTCTGTGCTTTCTTTCCTTCTGAACAAGTGTTAGTGTTTTCTGCACAAAAGCGATTCTGCGAAGCAATGTGAACAGGCACAGAGAAGGTGCTATCAGGGAATTCTCTGCCTGCCTTTCCCCAGTGCTCTGCAAGCTCTCCAGGACAACATAAAATCTGGGGCTCTGTGCTTTCTTTCCTTCTGAACAAGTGTTAGTGTTTTCTGCACAAAAGCGATTCTGCGAAGCAATGTGAACAGGCACAGAGAAGGTGCTATCAGGGAATTCTCTGCCTGCTTTTCCCCAGTGCTATGCAAGCTCTCCAGGACAACATAAAATCTGGGGCTCTGTGCTTTCTTTCCTTCTGAACAAGTGTTAGTGTTTTCTGCACAAAAGCGATTCTGCGAAGCAATGTGAACACTTCTGCTTCCCAGGCACAGAGAAGGTGCTAGCAGGGAATTCTCTGCCTGCCTTTCCCCAGTGCTCTGCAAGCTCTCCAGGACAACATAAAATCTGGGGCTCTGTGCTTTCTTTCCTTCTGAACAAGTGTTACTGTTTTCTGCACAAAAACGATTCTGCGAAGCAATGTGAACACTACTGCTTCCCAGGCACAGAGAAGGTGCTAGCAAGGAATTCTCTGCCTGCCTTACCCCAGTGCTCTGCAAGCTCTCCAGGACAACATAAAATCTGGGGCTCTGTGCTTTCTTTCCTTCTGAACAAGTGTTACTGTTTTCTGCACAAAAGCGATTCTGCGAAGCAATGTGAACAGTTCTGCTTCCCAGGCACAGAGAAGGTGCTAGCAAGGAATTCTCTGCCTGCCTTTCCCCAGTGCTCTGCAAGCTCTCCAGGACAACATAAAATCTGGGGGTCTGTGCTTTCTTTCCTTCTGAACAAGTGTTACTGTTTTCTGCACAAAAGCGATTCTGCGAAGCAATGTGAACAGGCACAGAGAAGGTGCTGGCAGGGAATTCTCTGCCTGCCTTTCCCCAGTGCTCTGCAAGCTCTCCAGGACAACATAAAATCTGGGGCTCTGTGCTTTCTTTCCTTCTGAACAAGTGTTACTGTTTTCTGCACAAAAGCGATTCTTGCGAAGCAATGTGAACACTTCTGCTTCCCAGGCACAGAGAAGGTGCTAGCAAGGAATTCTCTGCCTGCCTTTCCCCAGTGCTCTGCAAGCTCTCCAGGACAACATAAAATCTGGGGCTCTGTGCTTTCTTTCCTTCTGAACAAGTGTTACTGTTTTCTGCACAAAAGCGATTCTTGCGAAGCAATGTGAACACTTCTGCTTCCCAGGCACAGAGAAGGTGCTAGCTGGGAATTCTCTGCCTGCCTTTCCCCAGTGCTCTGCAAGCTCTCCAGGACAACATAGAATCTGGGGCTCTGTGCTTTCTTTCCTTCTGAACAAGTGTTACTGTTTTCTGCACAAAAGCGATTCTGCGAAGCAATGTGAACACTTCTGCTTCCCAGGCACAGAGAAGGTGCTAGCAAGGAATTCTCTGCCTGCCTTTCCCCAGTGCTATGCAAGCTCTCCAGGACAACATAAAATCTGGGGCTCTGTGCTTTCTTTCCTTCTGAACAAGTGTTACTGTTTTCTGCACAAAAACGATTCTGCGAAGCAATGTGAACACTTCTGCTCCCCAGGCACAGAGAAGGTGCTAGCAGGGAATTCTCTGCCTGCCTTTCCCCAGTGCTCTGCAAGCTCTCCAGGACAACATAGAATCTGGGGCTCTGTGCTTTCTTCCGTTCTGAACAAGTGTTACTGTTTTCTGCACAAAAGCGATTCTGCGAAGCAATGTGAACAGGCACAGAGAAGGTGCTGGCAGGGAATTCTCTGCCTGCCTTTCCCCAGTGCTCTGCAAGCTCTCCAGGACAACATAGAATCTGGGGCTCTGTGCTTTCTTTCGTTCTGAACAAGTGTTACTGTTTTCTGCACAAAAGCGATTCTGCGAAGCAATGTGAACACCTCTGCTTCCCAGGCACAGAGAAGGTGCTAGCAAGGAATTCTCTGCCTGCCTTTCCCCAGTGCTCTGCAAGCTCTCCAGGACAACATAAAATCTGGGGCTCTGTGCTTTCTTTCCTTCTGAACAAGTGTTACTGTTTTCTGCACAAAAGCGATTCTGCAAAGCAATGTGAACACTTCTGCTTTCCAGGCACAGAGAAGGTGCTAGCAAGGAATTCTCTGCCTGCCTTTCCCCAGTGCTCTGCAAGCTCTCCAGGACAACATAAAATCTGGGGCTCTGTGCTTTCTTTCGTTCTGAACAAGTGTTACTGTTTTCTGCACAAAAGCGATTCTTGCGAAGCAATGTGAACAGGCACAGAGAAAGTGCTATCAGGGAATTCTCTGCCTGCCTTTCCCCAGTGCTCTGCAAGCTCTCCAGGACAACATAAAATCTGGGGCTCTGTGCTTTCTTTCCTTCTGAACAAGTGTTACTGTTTTCTGCACAAAAGCGATTCTGCGAAGCAATGTGAACAGGCACAGAGAAAGTGCTAGCAGGGAATTCTCTGCCTGCCTTTCCCCAGTGCTCTGCAAGCTCTCCAGGACAACATAGAATCTGGGGCTCTGTGCTTTCTTTCCTTCTGAACAAGTGTTACTGTTTTCTGCACAAAAGCGATTCTGCGAAGCAATGTCAACACTTCTGCTTCCCAGGCACAGAGAAGGTGCTAGCAAGGAATTCTCTGCCTGCCTTTCCCCAGTGCTCTGCAAGCTCTCCAGGACAACATAAAATCTGGGGCTCTGTGCTTTCTTTCCTTCTGAACAAGTGTTAGTGTTTTCTGCACAAAAGCGATTCTGCGAAGCAATGTGAACAGGCACAGAGAAGGTGCTATCAGGGAATTCTCTGCCTGCTTTTCCCCAGTGCTATGCAAGCTCTCCAGGACAACATAAAATCTGGGGCTCTGTGCTTTCTTTCCTTCTGAACAAGTGTTACTGTTTTCTGCACAAAAGCGATTCTGCAAAGCAATGTGAACACTTCTGCTTTCCAGGCACAGAGAAGGTGCTAGCAAGGAATTCTCTGCCTGCCTTTCCCCAGTGCTCTGCAAGCTCTCCAGGACAACATAAAATCTGGGGCTCTGTGCTTTCTTTCGTTCTGAACAAGTGTTACTGTTTTCTGCACAAAAGCGATTCTGCGAAGCAATGTGAACAGGCACAGAGAAAGTGCTATCAGGGAATTCTCTGCCTGCCTTTCCCCAGTGCTCTGCAAGCTCTCCAGGACAACATAAAATCTGGGGCTCTGTGCTTTCTTTCCTTCTGAACAAGTGTTACTGTTTTCTGCACAAAAGCGATTCTGCGAAGCAATGTGAACAGGCACAGAGAAGGTGCTATCAGGGAATTCTCTGCCTGCCTTTCCCCAGTGCTCTGCAAGCTCTCCAGGACAACATAAAATCTGGGGCTCTGTGCTTTCTTTCCTTCTGAACAAGTGTTAGTGTTTTCTGCACAAAAGCGATTCTGCGAAGCAATGTGAACAGGCACAGAGAAGGTGCTATCAGGGAATTCTCTGCCTGCCTTTCCCCAGTGCTCTGCAAGCTCTCCAGGACAACATAGAATCTGGGGCTCTGTGCTTTCTTTCGTTCTGAACAAGTGTTACTGTTTTCTGCACAAAAGCGATTCTGCGAAGCAATGTGAACACTTCTGCTTCCCAGGCACAGAGAAGGCGCTAGCAGGGAATTCTCTGCCTGCCTTTCCCCAGTGCTCTGCAAGCTCTCCAGGACAACATAAAATCTGGGGCTCCGTGCTTTCTTTCCTTTTGAACAAGTGTTAGTGTTTTCTGCACAAAAGCGATTCTTGCGAAGCAATGTGAACACTTCTGCTTCCCAGGCACAGAGAAGGTGCTATCAGGGAATTCTCTGCCTGCCTTTCCCCAGTGCTCTGCAAGCTCTCCAGGACAACATAGAATCTGGGGCTCTGTGCTTTCTTCCGTTGTGAACAAGTGTTACTGTTTTCTGCACAAAAGCGATTCTGCGAAGCAATGTGAACAGGCACAGAGAAGGTGCTGGCAGGGAATTCTCTGCCTGCCTTTCCCCAGTGCTCTGCAAGCTCTCCAGGACAACATAAAATCTGGGGCTCTGTGCTTTCTTTCCTTCTGAACAAGTGTTACTGTTTTCTGCACAAAAGCGATTCTTGCGAAGCAATGTGAACACTTCTGCTTCCCAGGCACAGAGAAGGTGCTAGCAAGGAATTCTCTGCCTGCCTTACCCCAGTGCTCTGCAAGCTCTCCAGGACAACATAAAATCAGGGGCTCTGTGCTTTCTTTCCTTCTGAACAAGTGTTACTGTTTTCTGCACAAAAGCGATTCTGCGAAGCAATGTGAACAAGGCACAGAGAAAGTGCTAGCAGGGAATTCTCTGCCTGCCTTTCCCCAGTGCTCTGCAAGCTCTCCAGGACAACATAGAATCTGGGGCTCTGTGCTTTCTTTCCTTCTGAACAAGTGTTACTGTTTTCTGCACAAAAGCGATTCTGCGAAGCAATGTCAACACTTCTGCTTCCCAGGCACAGAGAAGGTGCTAGCAAGGAATTCTCTGCCTGCCTTTCCCCAGTGCTCTGCAAGCTCTCCAGGACAACATAAAATCTAGGGCTCTGTGCTTTCTTTCCTTCTGAACAAGTGTTACTGTTTTCTGCACAAAAGCGATTCTTGCGAAGCAATGTGAACACTTCTGCTTCCCAGGCACAGAGAAGGTGCTAGCAGGGAATTCTCTGCCTGCCTTTCCCCAGTGCTCTGCAAGCTCTCCAGGACAACATAGAATCTGGGGCTCTGTGCTTTCTTTCGTTCTGAACAAGTGTTACTGTTTTCTGCACAAAAGCGATTCTGAGAAGCAATGTGAACACCTCTGCTTCCCAGGCACAGAGAAGGTGCTAGCAAGGAATTCTCTGCCTGCCTTTCCCCAGTGCTCTGCAAGCTCTCCAGGACAACATAAAATCTGGGGCTCTGTGCTTTCTTTCCTTCTGAACAAGTGTTAGTGTTTTCTGCACAAAAGCGATTCTGCGAAGCAATGTGAACAGGCACAGAGAAGGTGCTATCAGGGAATTCTCTGCCTGCTTTTCCCCAGTGCTCTGCAAGCTCTCCAGGACAACATAAAATCTGGGGCTCTGTGCTTTCTTTCCTTCTGAACAAGTGTTACTGTTTTCTGCACAAAAGCGATTCTGCGAAGCAATGTGAACAGGCACAGAGAAGGTGCTATCAGGGAATTCTCTGCCTGCTTTTCCCCAGTGCTATGCAAGCTCTCCAGGACAACATAAAATCTGGGGCTCTGTGCTTTCTTTCCTTCTGAACAAGTGTTACTGTTTTCTGCACAAAAGCGATTCTGTGAAGCAATGTGAACACTTTTGCTTCCCAGGCACAGAGAAGGTGCTAGCAAGGAATTCTCTGCCTGCCTTTCCCCAGTGCTCTGCAAGCTCTCCAGGACAACATAGAATCTGGGGGTCTGTGCTTTCTTTCCTTCTGAACAAGTGTTACTGTTTTCTGCACAAAAGCGATTCTTGCGAAGCAATGTGAACAGGCACAGAGAAAGTGCTATCAGGGAATTCTCTGCCTGCCTTTCCCCAGTGCTGTGCAAGCTCTCCAGGACAACATAAAATCTGGGGCTCTGTGCTTTCTTTCCTTCTGAACAAGTGTTAGTGTTTTCTGCACAAAAGCGATTCTTGCGAAGCAATGTGAACACTTCTGCTTCCCAGGCACAGAGAAGGTGCTAGCAGGGAATTCTCTGCCTGCCTTTCCCCAGTGCTCTGCAAGCTCTCCAGGACAACATAGAATCTGGGGCTCTGTGCTTTCTTTCGTTCTGAACAAGTGTTACTGTTTTCTGCACAAAAGCGATTCTGCGAAGCAATGTCAACACTTCTGCTTCCCAGGCACAGAGAAGGTGCTAGCAAGGAATTCTCTGCCTGCCTTTCCCCAGTGCTCTGCAAGCTCTCCAGGACAACATAAAATCTGGGGCTCTGTGCTTTCTTTCCTTCTGAACAAGTGTTACTGTTTTCTGCACAAAAGCGATTCTTGCGAAGCAATGTGAACACTTCTGCTTCCCAGGCACAGAGAAGGTGCTAGCAGGGAATTCTCTGCCTGCCTTTCCCCAGTGCTCTGCAAGCTCTCCAGGACAACATAGAATCTGGGGCTCTGTGCTTTCTTTCGTTCTGAACAAGTGTTACTGTTTTCTGCACAAAAGCGATTCTGCGAAGCAATGTGAACACCTCTGCTTCCCAGGCACAGAGAAGGTGCTAGCAAGGAATTCTCTGCCTGCCTTTCCCCAGTGCTCTGCAAGCTCTCCAGGACAACATAAAATCTGGGGCTCTGTGCTTTCTTTCCTTCTGAACAAGTGTTAGTGTTTTCTGCACAAAAGCGATTCTGCGAAGCAATGTGAACAGGCACAGAGAAGGTGCTATCAGGGAATTCTCTGCCTGCCTTTCCCCAGTGCTCTGCAAGCTCTCCAGGACAACATAAAATCTGGGGCTCTGTGCTTTCTTTCCTTCTGAACAAGTGTTAGTGTTTTCTGCACAAAAGCGATTCTGCGAAGCAATGTGAACAGGCACAGAGAAGGTGCTATCAGGGAATTCTCTGCCTGCTTTTCCCCAGTGCTATGCAAGCTCTCCAGGACAACATAAAATCTGGGGCTCTGTGCTTTCTTTCCTTCTGAACAAGTGTTAGTGTTTTCTGCACAAAAGCGATTCTGCGAAGCAATGTGAACACTTCTGCTTCCCAGGCACAGAGAAGGTGCTAGCAGGGAATTCTCTGCCTGCCTTTCCCCAGTGCTCTGCAAGCTCTCCAGGACAACATAAAATCTGGGGCTCTGTGCTTTCTTTCCTTCTGAACAAGTGTTACTGTTTTCTGCACAAAAACGATTCTGCGAAGCAATGTGAACACTTCTGCTTCCCAGGCACAGAGAAGGTGCTAGCAAGGAATTCTCTGCCTGCCTTTCCCCAGTGCTCTGCAAGCTCTCCAGGACAACATAAAATCTGGGGCTCTGTGCTTTCTTTCCTTCTGAACAAGTGTTACTGTTTTCTGCACAAAAGCGATTCTGCGAAGCAATGTGAACAGTTCTGCTTCCCAGGCACAGAGAAGGTGCTAGCAAGGAATTCTCTGCCTGCCTTTCCCCAGTGCTCTGCAAGCTCTCCAGGACAACATAAAATCTGGGGGTCTGTGCTTTCTTTCCTTCTGAACAAGTGTTACTGTTTTCTGCACAAAAGCGATTCTGCGAAGCAATGTGAACAGGCACAGAGAAGGTGCTGGCAGGGAATTCTCTGCCTGCCTTTCCCCAGTGCTCTGCAAGCTCTCCAGGACAACATAAAATCTGGGGCTCTGTGCTTTCTTTCCTTCTGAACAAGTGTTACTGTTTTCTGCACAAAAGCGATTCTTGCGAAGCAATGTGAACACTTCTGCTTCCCAGGCACAGAGAAGGTGCTAGCAAGGAATTCTCTGCCTGCCTTTCCCCAGTGCTCTGCAAGCTCTCCAGGACAACATAAAATCTGGGGCTCTGTGCTTTCTTTCCTTCTGAACAAGTGTTACTGTTTTCTGCACAAAAGCGATTCTTGCGAAGCAATGTGAACACTTCTGCTTCCCAGGCACAGAGAAGGTGCTAGCTGGGAATTCTCTGCCTGCCTTTCCCCAGTGCTCTGCAAGCTCTCCAGGACAACATAGAATCTGGGGCTCTGTGCTTTCTTTCCTTCTGAACAAGTGTTACTGTTTTCTGCACAAAAGCGATTCTGCGAAGCAATGTGAACACTTCTGCTTCCCAGGCACAGAGAAGGTGCTAGCAAGGAATTCTCTGCCTGCCTTTCCCCAGTGCTATGCAAGCTCTCCAGGACAACATAAAATCTGGGGCTCTGTGCTTTCTTTCCTTCTGAACAAGTGTTACTGTTTTCTGCACAAAAACGATTCTGCGAAGCAATGTGAACACTTCTGCTCCCCAGGCACAGAGAAGGTGCTAGCAGGGAATTCTCTGCCTGCCTTTCCCCAGTGCTCTGCAAGCTCTCCAGGACAACATAGAATCTGGGGCTCTGTGCTTTCTTCCGTTCTGAACAAGTGTTACTGTTTTCTGCACAAAAGCGATTCTGCGAAGCAATGTGAACAGGCACAGAGAAGGTGCTGGCAGGGAATTCTCTGCCTGCCTTTCCCCAGTGCTCTGCAAGCTCTCCAGGACAACATAAAATCTGGGGCTCTGTGCTTTCTTTCCTTCTGAACAAGTGTTAGTGTTTTCTGCACAAAAGCGATTCTGCGAAGCAATGTGAACAGGCACAGAGAAGGTGCTATCAGGGAATTCTCTGCCTGCCTTTCCCCAGTGCTCTGCAAGCTCTCCAGGACAACATAAAATCTGGGGCTCTGTGCTTTCTTTCCTTCTGAACAAGTGTTACTGTTTTCTGCACAAAAGCGATTCTTGCGAAGCAATGTGAACACTTCTGCTTCCCAGGCACAGAGAAGGTGCTAGCAAGGAATTCTCTGCCTGCCTTACTTCAGTGCTCTGCAAGCTCTCCAGGACAACAGCAAATCTGGGGCTCTGTGCTTTCTTTCCTTCTGAACAAGTGTTACTGTTTTCTGCACAAAAGCGATTCTGCGAAGCAATGTGAACAAGGCACAGAGAAAGTGCTAGCAGGGAATTCTCTGCCTGCCTTTCCCCAGTGCTCTGCAAGCTCTCCAGGACAACATAGAATCTGGGGCTCTGTGCTTTCTTTCCTTCTGAACAAGTGTTACTGTTTTCTGCACAAAAGCGATTCTGCGAAGCAATGTCAACACTTCTGCTTCCCAGGCACAGAGAAGGTGCTAGCAAGGAATTCTCTGCCTGCCTTTCCCCAGTGCTCTGCAAGCTCTCCAGGACAACATAAAATCTGGGGCTCTGTGCTTTCTTTCCTTCTGAACAAGTTTTACTGTTTTCTGCACAAAAGCGATTCTTGCGAAGCAATGTGAACACTTCTGCTTCCCAGGCACAGAGAAGGTGCTAGCAGGGAATTCTCTGCCTGCCTTTCCCCAGTGCTCTGCAAGCTCTCCAGGACAACATAGAATCTGGGGCTCTGTGCTTTCTTTCGTTCTGAACAAGTGTTACTGTTTTCTGCACAAAAGCGATTCTGCGAAGCAATGTGAACACCTCTGCTTCCCAGGCACAGAGAAGGTGCTAGCAAGGAATTCTCTGCCTGCCTTTCCCCAGTGCTCTGCAAGCTCTCCAGGACAACATAGAATCTGGGGCTCTGTGCTTTCTTTCGTTCTGAACAAGTGTTACTGTTTTCTGCACAAAAGCGATTCTGCGAAGCAATGTGAACAGGCACAGAGAAAGTGCTAGCAGGGAATTCTCTGCCTGCCTTTCCCCAGTGCTCTGCAAGCTCTCCAGGACAACATAAAATCTGGGGCTCTGTGCTTTCTTTCCTTCTGAACAAGTGTTACTGTTTTCTGCACAAAAGCGATTCTTGCGAAGCAATGTGAACACTTCTGCTTCCCAGGCACAGAGAAGGTGCTAGCAAGGAATTCTCTGCCTGCCTTTCCCCAGTGCTATGCAAGCTCTCCAGGACAACATAAAATCTGGGGCTCTGTGCTTTCTTTCCTTCTGAACAAGTGTTACTGTTTTCTGCACAAAAACGATTCTGCGAAGCAATGTGAACACTTCTGCTTCCCAGGCACAGAGAAGGTGCTAGCAGGGAATTCTCTGCCTGCCTTTCCCCAGTGCTCTGCAAGCTCTCCAGGACAACATAGAATCTGGGGCTCTGTGCTTTCTTCCGTTCTGAACAAGTGTTACTGTTTTCTGCACAAAAGCGATTCTGCGAAGCAATGTGAACAGGCACAGAGAAGGTGCTGGCAGGGAATTCTCTGCCTGCCTTTCCCCAGTGCTCTGCAAGCTCTCCAGGACAACATAAAATCTGGGGCTCTGTGCTTTCTTTCCTTCTGAACAAGTGTTAGTGTTTTCTGCACAAAAGCGATTCTGCGAAGCAATGTGAACAGGCACAGAGAAGGTGCTATCAGGGAATTCTCTGCCTGCCTTTCCCCAGTGCTCTGCAAGCTCTCCAGGACAACATAAAATCTGGGGCTCTGTGCTTTCTTTCCTTCTGAAGAAGTGTTACTGTTTTCTGCACAAAAGCGATTCTTGCGAAGCAATGTGAACACTTCTGCTTCCCAGGCACAGAGAAGGTGCTAGCAAGGAATTCTCTGCCTGCCTTACTTCAGTGCTCTGCAAGCTCTCCAGGACAACAGCAAATCTGGGGCTCTGTGCTTTCTTTCCTTCTGAACAAGTGTTACTGTTTTCTGCACAAAAGCGATTCTGCGAAGCAATGTGAACAAGGCACAGAGAAAGTGCTAGCAGGGAATTCTCTGCCTGCCTTTCCCCAGTGCTCTGCAAGCTCTCCAGGACAACATAGAATCTGGGGCTCTGTGCTTTCTTTCCTTCTGAACAAGTGTTACTGTTTTCTGCACAAAAGCGATTCTGCGAAGCAATGTCAACACTTCTGCTTCCCAGGCACAGAGAAGGTGCTAGCAAGGAATTCTCTGCCTGCCTTTCCCCAGTGCTCTGCAAGCTCTCCAGGACAACATAAAATCTGGGGCTCTGTGCTTTCTTTCCTTCTGAACAAGTGTTACTGTTTTCTGCACAAAAGCGATTCTTGCGAAGCAATGTGAACACTTCTGCTTCCCAGGCACAGAGAAGGTGCTAGCAGGGAATTCTCTGCCTGCCTTTCCCCAGTGCTCTGCAAGCTCTCCAGGACAACATAGAATCTGGGGCTCTGTGCTTTCTTTCCTTCTGAACAAGTGTTACTGTTTTCTGCACAAAAGCGATTCTTGCGAAGCAATGTGAACACTTCTGCTTCCCAGGCACAGAGAAGGTGCTAGCAAGGAATTCTCTGCCTGCCTTACCCCAGTGCTCTGCAAGCTCTCCAGGACAACATAAAATCTGGGGCTCTGTGCTTTCTTTCCTTCTGAACAAGTGTTACTGTTTTCTGCACAAAAGCGATTCTGCGAAACAATGTGAACAGGCACAGAGAAGGTGCTAGCTGGGAATTCTCTGCCTGCCTTTCCCCAGTGCTCTGCAAGCTCTCCAGGACAACATAGAATCTGGGGCTCTGTGCTTTCTTTCGTTCTGAACAAGTGTTACTGTTTTCTGCACAAAAGCGATTCTGCGAAGCAATGTGAACAGGCACAGAGAAGGTGCTATCAGGGAATTCTCTGCCTGCCTTTCCCCAGTGCTCTGCAAGCTCTCCAGGACAACATAGAATCTGGGGCTCTGTGCTTTCTTTCCTTCTGAACAAGTGTTAGTGTTTTCTGCACAAAAGCGATTCTTGCGAAGCAATGTGAACACTTCTGCTTCCCAGGCACAGAGAAGGTGCTAGCAAGGAATTCTCTGCCTGCCTTTCCCCAGTGCTCTGCAAGCTCTCCAGGACAACATAAAATCTGGGGCTCTGTGCTTTCTTTCCTTCTGAACAAGTGTTACTGTTTTCTGCACAAAAGCGATTCTGCAAAGCAATGTGAACACTTCTGCTTTCCAGGCACAGAGAAGGTGCTAGCAAGGAATTCTCTGCCTGCCTTTCCCCAGTGCTCTGCAAGCTCTCCAGGACAACATAAAATCTGGGGCTCTGTGCTTTCTTTCGTTCTGAACAAGTGTTACTGTTTTCTGCACAAAAGCGATTCTTGCGAAGCAATGTGAACAGGCACAGAGAAAGTGCTATCAGGGAATTCTCTGCCTGCCTTTCCCCAGTGCTCTGCAAGCTCTCCAGGACAACATAAAATCTGGGGCTCTGTGCTTTCTTTCCTTCTGAACAAGTGTTACTGTTTTCTGCACAAAAGCGATTCTTGCGAAGCAATGTGAACACTTCTGCTTCCCAGGCACAGAGAAGGTGCTAGCAAGGAATTCTCTGCCTGCCTTACCCCAGTGCTCTGCAAGCTCTCCAGGACAACATAAAATCTGGGGCTCTGTGCTTTCTTTCCTTCTGAACAAGTGTTACTGTTTTCTGCACAAAAGCGATTCTGCGAAACAATGTGAACAGGCACAGAGAAGGTGCTAGCTGGGAATTCTCTGCCTGCCTTTCCCCAGTGCTCTGCAAGCTCTCCAGGACAACATAGAATCTGGGGCTCTGTGCTTTCTTTCGTTCTGAACAAGTGTTACTGTTTTCTGCACAAAAGCGATTCTGCGAAGCAATGTGAACAGGCACAGAGAAGGTGCTATCAGGGAATTCTCTGCCTGCCTTTCCCCAGTGCTCTGCAAGCTCTCCAGGACAACATAGAATCTGGGGCTCTGTGCTTTCTTTCCTTCTGAACAAGTGTTAGTGTTTTCTGCACAAAAGCGATTCTTGCGAAGCAATGTGAACACTTCTGCTTCCCAGGCACAGAGAAGGTGCTAGCAAGGAATTCTCTGCCTGCCTTTCCCCAGTGCTCTGCAAGCTCTCCAGGACAACATAAAATCTGGGGCTCTGTGCTTTCTTTCCTTCTGAACAAGTGTTACTGTTTTCTGCACAAAAGCGATTCTGCAAAGCAATGTGAACACTTCTGCTTACCAGGCACAGAGAAGGTGCTAGCAAGGAATTCTCTGCCTGCCTTTCCCCAGTGCTCTGCAAGCTCTCCAGGACAACATAAAATCTGGGGCTCTGTGCTTTCTTTCGTTCTGAACAAGTGTTACTGTTTTCTGCACAAAAGCGATTCTTGCGAAGCAATGTGAACAGGCACAGAGAAAGTGCTATCAGGGAATTCTCTGCCTGCCTTTCCCCAGTGCTCTGCAAGCTCTCCAGGACAACATAAAATCTGGGGCTCTGTGCTTTCTTTCCTTCTGAACAAGTGTTACTGTTTTCTGCACAAAAGCGATTCTGCGAAGCAATGTGAACAGGCACAGAGAAGGTGCTATCAGGGAATTCTCTGCCTGCCTTTCCCCAGTGCTCTGCAAGCTCTCCAGGACAACATAAAATCTGGGGCTCTGTGCTTTCTTTCCTTCTGAACAAGTGTTAGTGTTTTCTGCACAAAAGCGATTCTGCGAAGCAATGTGAACAGGCACAGAGAAGGTGCTATCAGGGAATTCTCTGCCTGCCTTTCCCCAGTGCTGTGCAAGCTCTCCAGGACAACATAAAATCTGGGGCTCTGTGCTTTCTTTCCTTCTGAACAAGTGTTAGTGTTTTCTGCACAAAAGCGATTCTGCGAAGCAATGTGAACAGGCACAGAGAAGGTGCTATCAGGGAATTCTCTGCCTGCTTTTCCCCAGTGCTATGCAAGCTCTCCAGGACAACATAAAATCTGGGGCTCTGTGCTTTCTTTCCTTCTGAACAAGTGTTACTGTTTTCTGCACAAAAGCGATTCTGCGAAGCAATGTGAACACTTCTGCTTCCCAGGCACAGAGAAGGTGCTAGCAGGGAATTCTCTGCCTGCCTTTCCCCAGTGCTCTGCAAGCTCTCCAGGACAACATAAAATCTGGGGCTCTGTGCTTTCTTTCCTTCTGAACAAGTGTTACTGTTTTCTGCACAAAAGCGATTCTGCGAAGCAATGTGAACACTTCTGCTTCCCAGGCACAGAGAAGGTGCTAGCAAGGAATTCTCTGCCTGCCTTACTTCAGTGCTCTGCAAGCTCTCCAGGACAACATAAAATCTGGGGCTCTGTGCTTTCTTTCCTTCTGAACAAGTGTTACTGTTTTCTGCACAAAAGCGATTCTGCGAAGCAATGTGAACACTTCTGCTTCCCAGGCACAGAGAAGGTGCTAGCAAGGAATTCTCTGCCTGCCTTTCCCCAGTGCTCTGCAAGCTCTCCAGGACAACATAAAATCTGGGGCTCTGTGCTTTCTTTCCTTCTGAACAAGTGTTACTGTTTTCTGCACAAAAGCGATTCTTGTGAAGCAATGTGAACAGGCACAGAGAAGGTGCTATCAGGGAATTCTCTGCCTGCCTTTCCCCAGTGCTCTGCAAGCTCTCCAGGACAACATAAAATCTGGGGCTCTGTGCTTTCTTTCCTTCTGAACAAGTGTTACTGTTTTCTGCACAAAAGCGATTCTGCGAAGCAATGTGAACACTTCTGCTTCCCAGGCACAGAGAAGGTGCTAGCAAGGAATTCTCTGCCTGCCTTTCCCCAGTGCTATGCAAGCTCTCCAGGACAACATAAAATCTGGGGCTCTGTGCTTTCTTTCCTTCTGAACAAGTGTTACTGTTTTCTGCACAAAAACGATTCTGCGAAGCAATGTGAACACTTCTGCTCCCCAGGCACAGAGAAGGTGCTAGCAGGGAATTCTCTGCCTGCCTTTCCCCAGTGCTCTGCAAGCTCTCCAGGACAACATAGAATCTGGGGCTCTGTGCTTTCTTCCGTTCTGAACAAGTGTTACTGTTTTCTGCACAAAAGCGATTCTGCGAAGCAATGTGAACAGGCACAGAGAAGGTGCTGGCAGGGAATTCTCTGCCTGCCTTTCCCCAGTGCTCTGCAAGCTCTCCAGGACAACATAAAATCTGGGGCTCTGTGCTTTCTTTCCTTCTGAACAAGTGTTACTGTTTTCTGCACAAAAGCGATTCTGCGAAGCAATGTGAACAGGCACAGAGAAGGTGCTATCAGGGAATTCTCTGCCTGCCTTTCCCCAGTGCTCTGCAAGCTCTCCAGGACAACATAAAATCTGGGGCTCTGTGCTTTCTTTCCTTCTGAACAAGTGTTACTGTTTTCTGCACAAAAGCGATTCTTGCGAAGCAATGTGAACACTTCTGCTTCCCAGGCACAGAGAAGGTGCTAGCAAGGAATTCTCTGCCTGCCTTACTTCAGTGCTCTGCAAGCTCTCCAGGACAACAGCAAATCTGGGGCTCTGTGCTTTCTTTCCTTCTGAACAAGTGTTACTGTTTTCTGCACAAAAGCGATTCTTGCGAAGCAATGTGAACAAGGCACAGAGAAAGTGCTAGCAGGGAATTCTCTGCCTGCCTTTCCCCAGTGCTCTGCAAGCTCTCCAGGACAACATAGAATCTGGGGCTCTGTGCTTTCTTTCGTTCTGAACAAGTGTTACTGTTTTCTGCACAAAAGCGATTCTGCGAAGCAATGTCAACACTTCTGCTTCCCAGGCACAGAGAAGGTGCTAGCAAGGAATTCTCTGCCTGCCTTTCCCCAGTGCTCTGCAAGCTCTCCAGGACAACATAAAATCTGGGGCTCTGTGCTTTCTTTCCTTCTGAACAAGTGTTACTGTTTTCTGCACAAAAGCGATTCTTGCGAAGCAATGTGAACAGGCACAGAGAAAGTGCTAGCAGGGAATTCTCTGCCTGCCTTTCCCCAGTGCTCTGCAAGCTCTCCAGGACAACATAAAATCTGGGGCTCTGTGCTTTCTTTCCTTCTGAACAAGTGTTACTGTTTTCTGCACAAAAGCGATTCTTGCGAAGCAATGTGAACACTTCTGCTTCCCAGGCACAGAGAAGGTGCTAGCAAGGAATTCTCTGCCTGCCTTTCCCCAGTGCTCTGCAAGCTCTCCAGGACAACATAAAATCTGGGGCTCTGTGCTTTCTTTCCTTCTGAACAAGTGTTACTGTTTTCTGCACAAAAGCGATTCTGCAAAGCAATGTGAACACTTCTGCTTTCCAGGCACAGAGAAGGTGCTAGCAAGGAATTCTCTGCCTGCCTTTCCCCAGTGCTCTGCAAGCTCTCCAGGACAACATAAAATCTGGGGCTCTGTGCTTTCTTTCGTTCTGAACAAGTGTTACTGTTTTCTGCACAAAAGCGATTCTTGCGAAGCAATGTGAACAGGCACAGAGAAAGTGCTATCAGGGAATTCTCTGCCTGCCTTTCCCCAGTGCTCTGCAAGCTCTCCAGGACAACATAAAATCTGGGGCTCTGTGCTTTCTTTCCTTCTGAACAAGTGTTACTGTTTTCTGCACAAAAGCGATTCTGCGAAGCAATGTGAACAGGCACAGAGAAGGTGCTATCAGGGAATTCTCTGCCTGCCTTTCCCCAGTGCTCTGCAAGCTCTCCAGGACAACATAAAATCTGGGGCTCTGTGCTTTCTTTCCTTCTGAACAAGTGTTAGTGTTTTCTGCACAAAAGCGATTCTGCGAAGCAATGTGAACAGGCACAGAGAAGGTGCTATCAGGGAATTCTCTGCCTGCCTTTCCCCAGTGCTCTGCAAGCTCTCCAGGACAACATAGAATCTGGGGCTCTGTGCTTTCTTTCGTTCTGAACAAGTGTTACTGTTTTCTGCACAAAAGCGATTCTGCGAAGCAATGTGAACACTTCTGCTTCCCAGGCACAGAGAAGGCGCTAGCAGGGAATTCTCTGCCTGCCTTTCCCCAGTGCTCTGCAAGCTCTCCAGGACAACATAAAATCTGGGGCTCCGTGCTTTCTTTCCTTTTGAACAAGTGTTAGTGTTTTCTGCACAAAAGCGATTCTTGCGAAGCAATGTGAACACTTCTGCTTCCCAGGCACAGAGAAGGTGCTATCAGGGAATTCTCTGCCTGCCTTTCCCCAGTGCTCTGCAAGCTCTCCAGGACAACATAGAATCTGGGGCTCTGTGCTTTCTTCCGTTGTGAACAAGTGTTACTGTTTTCTGCACAAAAGCGATTCTGCGAAGCAATGTGAACAGGCACAGAGAAGGTGCTGGCAGGGAATTCTCTGCCTGCCTTTCCCCAGTGCTCTGCAAGCTCTCCAGGACAACATAAAATCTGGGGCTCTGTGCTTTCTTTCCTTCTGAACAAGTGTTACTGTTTTCTGCACAAAAGCGATTCTTGCGAAGCAATGTGAACACTTCTGCTTCCCAGGCACAGAGAAGGTGCTAGCAAGGAATTCTCTGCCTGCCTTTCCCCAGTGCTCTGCAAGCTCTCCAGGACAACATAAAATCAGGGGCTCTGTGCTTTCTTTCCTTCTGAACAAGTGTTACTGTTTTCTGCACAAAAGCGATTCTGCGAAGCAATGTGAACAAGGCACAGAGAAAGTGCTAGCAGGGAATTCTCTGCCTGCCTTTCCCCAGTGCTCTGCAAGCTCTCCAGGACAACATAGAATCTGGGGCTCTGTGCTTTCTTTCCTTCTGAACAAGTGTTACTGTTTTCTGCACAAAAGCGATTCTGCGAAGCAATGTCAACACTTCTGCTTCCCAGGCACAGAGAAGGTGCTAGCAAGGAATTCTCTGCCTGCCTTTCCCCAGTGCTCTGCAAGCTCTCCAGGACAACATAAAATCTGGGGCTCTGTGCTTTCTTTCCTTCTGAACAAGTGTTACTGTTTTCTGCACAAAAGCGATTCTTGCGAAGCAATGTGAACACTTCTGCTTCCCAGGCACAGAGAAGGTGCTAGCAGGGAATTCTCTGCCTGCCTTTCCCCAGTGCTCTGCAAGCTCTCCAGGACAACATAGAATCTGGGGCTCTGTGCTTTCTTTCGTTCTGAACAAGTGTTACTGTTTTCTGCACAAAAGCGATTCTGCGAAGCAATGTGAACACCTCTGCTTCCCAGGCACAGAGAAGGTGCTAGCAAGGAATTCTCTGCCTGCCTTTCCCCAGTGCTCTGCAAGCTCTCCAGGACAACATAAAATCTGGGGCTCTGTGCTTTCTTTCCTTCTGAACAAGTGTTAGTGTTTTCTGCACAAAAGCGATTCTGCGAAGCAATGTGAACAGGCACAGAGAAGGTGCTATCAGGGAATTCTCTGCCTGCCTTTCCCCAGTGCTCTGCAAGCTCTCCAGGACAACATAAAATCTGGGGCTCTGTGCTTTCTTTCCTTCTGAACAAGTGTTAGTGTTTTCTGCACAAAAGCGATTCTGCGAAGCAATGTGAACAGGCACAGAGAAGGTGCTATCAGGGAATTCTCTGCCTGCTTTTCCCCAGTGCTATGCAAGCTCTCCAGGACAACATAAAATCTGGGGCTCTGTGCTTTCTTTCCTTCTGAACAAGTGTTACTGTTTTCTGCACAAAAGCGATTCTGCGAAGCAATGTGAACACTTCTGCTTCCCAGGCACAGAGAAGGTGCTAGCAGGGAATTCTCTGCCTGCCTTTCCCCAGTGCTCTGCAAGCTCTCCAGGACAACATAAAATCTGGGGCTCTGTGCTTTCTTTCCTTCTGAACAAGTGTTACTGTTTTCTGCAAAAAACGATTCTGCGAAGCAATGTGAACACTTCTGCTTCCCAGGCACAGAGAAGGTGCTAGCAGGGAATTCTCTGCCTGCCTTTCCCCAGTGCTCTGCAAGCTCTCCAGGACAACATAGAATCTGGGGCTCTGTGCTTTCTTTCGTTCTGAACAAGTGTTACTGTTTTCTGCACAAAAGCGATTCTGCGAAGCAATGTGAACAGTTCTGCTTCCCAGGCACAGAGAAGGTGCTAGCAAGGAATTCTCTGCCTGCCTTTCCCCAGTGCTCTGCAAGCTCTCCAGGACAACATAAAATCTGGGCCTCTGTGCTTTCTTTCCTTTTGAACAGGTGTTACTGTTTTCTGCACAAAAGCGATTCTTGCGAAGCAATGTGAACACTTCTGCTTCCCAGGCACAGAGAAGGTGCTAGCAGGGAATTCTCTGCCTGCCTTTCCCCAGTGCTGTGCAAGCTCTCCAGGACAACATAAAATCTGGGGCTCTGTGCTTTCTTTCCTTCTGAACAAGTGTTAGTGTTTTCTGCACAAAAGCGATTCTTGCGAAGCAATGTGAACACTTCTGCTTCCCAGGCACAGAGAAGGTGCTAGCAGGGAATTCTCTGCCTGCCTTTCCCCAGTGCTCTGCAAGCTCTCCAGGACAACATAGAATCTGGGGCTCTGTGCTTTCTTTCCTTCTGAACAAGTGTTACTGTTTTCTGCACAAAAGCGATTCTGCGAAGCAATGTGAACACCTCTGCTTCCCAGGCACAGAGAAGGTGCTAGCAAGGAATTCTCTGCCTGCCTTTCCCCAGTGCTCTGCAAGCTCTCCAGGACAACATAAAATCTGGGGCTCTGTGCTTTCTTTCCTTCTGAACAAGTGTTAGTGTTTTCTGCACAAAAGCGATTCTGCGAAGCAATGTGAACAGGCACAGAGAAGGTGCTATCAGGGAATTCTCTGCCTGCCTTTCCCCAGTGCTCTGCAAGCTCTCCAGGACAACATAAAATCTGGGGCTCTGTGCTTTCTTTCCTTCTGAACAAGTGTTAGTGTTTTCTGCACAAAAGCGATTCTGCGAAGCAATGTGAACAGGCACAGAGAAGGTGCTATCAGGGAATTCTCTGCCTGCTTTTCCCCAGTGCTATGCAAGCTCTCCAGGACAACATAAAATCTGGGGCTCTGTGCTTTCTTTCCTTCTGAACAAGTGTTACTGTTTTCTGCACAAAAGCGATTCTGCGAAGCAATGTGAACACTTCTGCTTCCCAGGCACAGAGAAGGTGCTATCAGGGAATTCTCTGCCTGCCTTTCCCCAGTGCTCTGCAAGCTCTCCAGGACAACATAAAATCTGGGGCTCTGTGCTTTCTTTCCTTCTGAACAAGTGTTACTGTTTTCTGCACAAAAACGATTCTGCGAAGCAATGTGAACACTTCTGCTTCCCAGGCACAGAGAAGGTGCTAGCAGGGAATTCTCTGCCTGCCTTTCCCCAGTGCTCTGCAAGCTCTCCAGGACAACATAGAATCTGGGGCTCTGTGCTTTCTTTCGTTCTGAACAAGTGTTAGTGTTTTCTGCACAAAAGCGATTCTGCGAAGCAATGTGAACACTTCTGCTTCCCGGGCACAGAGAAGGTGCTAGCAAGGAATTCTCTGCCTGCCTTACCCCAGTGCTCTGCAAGCTCTCCAGGACAACATAAAATCTGGGGCTCTGTGCTTTCTTTCCTTCTGAACAAGTGTTACTGTTTTCTGCACAAAAGCGATTCTGCGAAGCAATGTGAACAGTTCTGCTTCCCAGGCACAGAGAAGGTGCTAGCAAGGAATTCTCTGCCTGCCTTTCCCCAGTGCTCTGCAAGCTCTCCAGGACAACATAAAATCTGGGGCTCTGTGCTTTCTTTCCTTCTGAACAAGTGTTACTGTTTTCTGCACAAAAGCGATTCTTGTGAAGCAATGTGAACAGGCACAGAGAAGGTGCTATCAGGGAATTCTCTGCCTGCCTTTCCCCAGTGCTGTGCAAGGTCTCCAGGACAACATAAAATCTGGGGCTCTGTGCTTTCTTTCCTTCTGAACAAGTGTTAGTGTTTTCTGCACAAAAGCGATTCTTGCGAAGCAATGTGAACACCTCTGCTTCCCAGGCACAGAGAAGGTGCTAGCAAGGAATTCTCTGCCTGCCTTTCCCCAGTGCTCTGCAAGCTCTCCAGGACAACATAAAATCTGGGGCTCTGTGCTTTCTTTCCTTCTGAACAAGTGTTACTGTTTTCTGCACAAAAGCGATTCTTGCGAAGCAATGTGAACACTTCTGCTTCCCAGGCACAGAGAAGGTGCTAGCAAGGAATTCTCTGCCTGCCTTACCCCAGTGCTCTGCAAGCTCTCCAGGACAACATAAAATCTGGGGCTCTGTGCTTTCTTTCCTTCTGAACAAGTGTTACTGTTTTCTGCACAAAAGCGATTCTGCGAAACAATGTGAACAGGCACAGAGAAGGTGCTAGCTGGGAATTCTCTGCCTGCCTTTACCCAGTGCTCTGCAAGCTCTCCAGGACAACATAGAATCTGGGGCTCTGTGCTTTCTTTCGTTCTGAACAACTGTTACTGTTTTCTGCACAAAAGCGATTCTTGCGAAGCAATGTGAACACTTCTGCTTCCCAGGCACAGAGAAGGTGCTAGCAGGGAATTCTCTGCCTGCCTTTCCCCAGTGCTCTGCAAGGTCTTCAGGACAACATAGAATCTGGGGCTCTGTGCTTTCTTTCCTTCTGAACAAGTGTTACTGTTTTCTGCACAAAAGCGATTCTGCGAAGCAATGTGAACACTTCTGCTTCCCAGGCACAGAGAAGGTGCTAGCAAGGAATTCTCTGCCTGCCTTTCCCCAGTGCTATGCAAGCTCTCCAGGACAACATAAAATCTGGGGCTCTGTGCTTTCTTTCCTTCTGAACAAGTGTTACTGTTTTCTGCACAAAAACGATTCTGCGAAGCAATGTGAACACTTCTGCTTCCCAGGCACAGAGAAGGTGCTAGCAGGGAATTCTCTGCCTGCCTTTCCCCAGTGCTCTGCAAGCTCTCCAGGACAACATAGAATCTGGGGCTCTGTGCTTTCTTCCGTTCTGAACAAGTGTTACTGTTTTCTGCACAAAAGCGATTCTGCGAAGCAATGTGAACAGGCACAGAGAAGGTGCTGGCAGGGAATTCTCTGCCTGCTTTTCCCCAGTGCTATGCAAGCTCTCCAGGACAACATAAAATCTGGGGCTCTGTGCTTTCTTTCCTTCTGAACAAGTGTTACTGTTTTCTGCACAAAAGCGATTCTGCGAAGCAATGTGAACACTTCTGCTTCCCAGGCACAGAGAAGGTGCTATCAGGGAATTCTCTGCCTGCCTTTCCCCAGTGCTCTGCAAGCTCTCCAGGACAACATAAAATCTGGGGCTCTGTGCTTTCTTTCCTTCTGAACAAGTGTTACTGTTTTATGCACAAAAACGATTCTGCAAAGCAATGTGAACACTTCTGCTTCCCAGGCACAGAGAAGGTGCTAGCAGGGAATTCTCTGCCTGCCTTTCCCCAGTGCTCTGCAAGCTCTCCAGGACAACATAGAATCTGGGGCTCTGTGCTTTCTTTCGTTCTGAACAAGTGTTACTGTTTTCTGCACAAAAGCGATTCTGCGAAGCAATGTGAACACTTCTGCTTCCCGGGCACAGAGAAGGTGCTAGCAAGGAATTCTCTGCCTGCCTTACCCCAGTGCTCTGCAAGCTCTCCAGGACAACATAAAATCTGGGGCTCTGTGCTTTCTTTCCTTCTGAACAAGTGTTACTGTTTTCTGCACAAAAGCGATTCTGCGAAGCAATGTGAACAGTTCTGCTTCCCAGGCACAGAGAAGGTGCTAGCAAGGAATTCTCTGCCTGCCTTTCCCCAGTGCTCTGCAAGCTCTCCAGGACAACATAAAATCTGGGGCTCTGTGCTTTCTTTCCTTCTGAACAAGTGTTACTGTTTTCTGCACAAAAGCGATTCTTGTGAAGCAATGTGAACAGGCACAGAGAAGGTGCTATCAGGGAATTCTCTGCCTGCCTTTCCCCAGTGCTGTGCAAGGTCTCCAGGACAACATAAAATCTGGGGCTCTGTGCTTTCTTTCGTTCTGAACAAGTGTTACTGTTTTCTGCACAAAAGCGATTCTTGCGAAGCAATGTGAACACCTCTGCTTCCCAGGCACAGAGAAGGTGCTAGCAAGGAATTCTCTGCCTGCCTTTCCCCAGTGCTCTGCAAGCTCTCCAGGACAACATAAAATCTGGGGCTCTGTGCTTTCTTTCCTTCTGAACAAGTGTTACTGTTTTCTGCACAAAAGCGATTCTTGCGAAGCAATGTGAACACTTCTGCTTCCCAGGCACAGAGAAGGTGCTAGCAAGGAATTCTCTGCCTGCCTTACCCCAGTGCTCTGCAAGCTCTCCAGGACAACATAAAATCTGGGGCTCTGTGCTTTCTTTCCTTCTGAACAAGTGTTACTGTTTTCTGCACAAAAGCGATTCTGCGAAACAATGTGAACAGGCACAGAGAAGGTGCTAGCTGGGAATTCTCTGCCTGCCTTTCCCCAGTGCTCTGCAAGCTCTCCAGGACAACATAGAATCTGGGGCTCTGTGCTTTCTTTCGTTCTGAACAACTGTTACTGTTTTCTGCACAAAAGCGATTCTTGCGAAGCAATGTGAACACTTCTGCTTCCCAGGCACAGAGAAGGTGCTAGCAGGGAATTCTCTGCCTGCCTTTCCCCAGTGCTCTGCAAGGTCTTCAGGACAACATAGAATCTGGGGCTCTGTGCTTTCTTTCCTTCTGAACAAGTGTTACTGTTTTCTGCACAAAAGCGATTCTGCGAAGCAATGTGAACACTTCTGCTTCCCAGGCACAGAGAAGGTGCTAGCAAGGAATTCTCTGCCTGCCTTTCCCCAGTGCTATGCAAGCTCTCCAGGACAACATAAAATCTGGGGCTCTGTGCTTTCTTTCCTTCTGAACAAGTGTTACTGTTTTCTGCACAAAAACGATTCTGCGAAGCAATGTGAACACTTCTGCTTCCCAGGCACAGAGAAGGTGCTAGCAGGGAATTCTCTGCCTGCCTTTCCCCAGTGCTCTGCAAGCTCTCCAGGACAACATAGAATCTGGGGCTCTGTGCTTTCTTCCGTTCTGAACAAGTGTTACTGTTTTCTGCACAAAAGCGATTCTGCGAAGCAATGTGAACAGGCACAGAGAAGGTGCTGGCAGGGAATTCTCTGCCTGCCTTTCCCCAGTGCTCTGCAAGCTCTCCAGGACAACATAAAATCTGGGACTCTGTGCTTTCTTTCCTTCTGAACAAGTGTTAGTGTTTTCTGCACAAAAGCGATTCTGCGAAGCAATGTGAACAGGCACAGAGAAGGTGCTATCAGGGAATTCTCTGCCTGCCTTTCCCCAGTGCTCTGCAAGCTCTCCAGGACAACATAAAATCTGGGGCTCTGTGCTTTCTTTCCTTCTGAACAAGTGTTACTGTTTTCTGCACAAAAGCGATTCTTGCGAAGCAATGTGAACACTTCTGCTTCCCAGGCACAGAGAAGGTGCTAGCAAGGAATTCTCTGCCTGCCTTACCCCAGTGCTCTGCAAGCTCTCCAGGACAACAGCAAATCTGGGGCTCTGTGCTTTCTTTCCTTCTGAACAAGTGTTACTGTTTTCTGCACAAAAGCGATTCTGCGAAGCAATGTGAACAAGGCACAGAGAAAGTGCTATCAGGGAATTCTCTGCCTGCCTTTCCCCAGTGCTCTGCAAGCTCTCCAGGACAACATAGAATCTGGGGCTCTGTGCTTTCTTTCCTTCTGAACAAGTGTTACTGTTTTCTGCACAAAAGCGATTCTGCGAAGCAATGTCAACACTTCTGCTTCCCAGGCACAGAGAAGGTGCTAGCAAGGAATTCTCTGCCTGCCTTTCCCCAGTGCTCTGCAAGCTCTCCAGGACAACATAGAATCTGGGGCTCTGTGCTTTCTTTCCTTCTGAACAAGTGTTACTGTTTTCTGCACAAAAGCGATTCTTGCGAAGCAATGTGAACACTTCTGCTTCCCAGGCACAGAGAAGGTGCTAGCAAGGAATTCTCTGCCTGCCTTTCCCCAGTGCTCTGCAAGCTCTCCAGGACAACATAAAATCTGGGGCTCTGTGCTTTCTTTCCTTCTGAACAAGTGTTAGTGTTTTCTGCACAAAAGCGATTCTGCGAAGCAATGTGAACAGGCACAGAGAAGGTGCTATCAGGGAATTCTCTGCCTGCCTTTCCCCAGTGCTCTGCAAGCTCTCCAGGACAACATAAAATCTGGGGCTCTGTGCTTTCTTTCCTTCTGAACAAGTGTTAGTGTTTTCTGCACAAAAGCGATTCTGCGAAGCAATGTGAACAGGCACAGAGAAGGTGCTATCAGGGAATTCTCTGCCTGCTTTTCCCCAGTGCTATGCAAGCTCTCCAGGACAACATAAAATCTGGGGCTCTGTGCTTTCTTTCCTTCTGAACAAGTGTTACTGTTTTCTGCACAAAAGCGATTCTGCGAAGCAATGTGAACACTTCTGCTTCCCAGGCACAGAGAAGGTGCTAGCAGGGAATTCTCTGCCTGCCTTTCCCCAGTGCTCTGCAAGCTCTCCAGGACAACATAAAATCTGGGGCTCTGTGCTTTCTTTCGTTCTGAACAAGTGTTACTGTTTTCTGCACAAAAACGATTCTGCGAAGCAATGTGAACACTTCTGCTTCCCAGGCACAGAGAAGGTGCTAGCAGGGAATTCTCTGCCTGCCTTTCCCCAGTGCTCTGCAAGCTCTCCAGGACAACATAGAATCTGGGGCTCTGTGCTTTCTTTCGTTCTGAACAAGTGTTACTGTTTTCTGCACAAAAGCGATTCTTGCGAAGCAATGTGAACAGGCACAGAGAAGGTGCTATCAGGGAATTCTCTGCCTGCCTTTCCCTAGTGCTGTGCAAGCTCTCCAGGACAACATAAAATCTGGGGCTCTGTGCTTTCTTTCCTTCTGAACAAGTGTTAGTGTTTTCTGCACAAAAGCGATTCTTGCGAAGCAATGTGAACACTTCTGCTTCCCAGGCACAGAGAAGGTGCTAGCAAGGAATTCTCTGCCTGCCTTTCCCCAGTGCTCTGCAAGCTCTCCAGGACAACATAAAATCTGGGGCTCTGTGCTTTCTTTCCTTCTGAACAAGTGTTACTGTTTTCTGCACAAAAGCGATTCTTGCGAAGCAATGTGAACACTTCTGCTTCCCAGGCACAGAGAAGGTGCTAGCAAGGAATTCTCTGCCTGCCTTACCCCAGTGCTCTGCAAGCTCTCCAGGACAACATAAAATCTGGGGCTCTGTGCTTTCTTTCCTTCTGAACAAGTGTTACTGTTTTCTGCACAAAAGCGATTCTGCGAAACAATGTGAACAGGCACAGAGAAGGTGCTAGCTGGGAATTCTCTGCCTGCCTTTCCCCAGTGCTCTGCAAGCTCTCCAGGACAACATAGAATCTGGGGCTCTGTGCTTTCTTTCCTTCTGAACAAGTGTTACTGTTTTCTGCACAAAAGCGATTCTGCGAAGCAATGTGAACACTTCTGCTTCCCAGGCACAGAGAAGGTGCTAGCAAGGAATTCTCTGCCTGCCTTTCCCCAGTGCTATGCAAGCTCTCCAGGACAACATAAAATCTGGGGCTCTGTGCTTTCTTTCCTTCTGAACAAGTGTTACTGTTTTCTGCACAAAAACGATTCTGCGAAGCAATGTGAACACTTCTGCTTCCCAGGCACAGAGAAGGTGCTAGCAGGGAATTCTCTGCCTGCCTTTCCCCAGTGCTCTGCAAGCTCTCCAGGACAACATAGAATCTGGGGCTCTGTGCTTTCTTTCCTTCTGAACAACTGTTACTGTTTTCTGCACAAAAGCGATTCTGCGAAGCAATGTGAACAGGCACAGAGAAGGTGCTATCAGGGAATTCTCTGCCTGCCTTTCCCCAGTGCTCTGCAAGCTCTCCAGGACAACATAAAATCTGGGGCTCTGTGCTTTCTTTCCTTCTGAACAAGTGTTACTGTTTTCTGCACAAAAGCGATTCTTGCGAAGCAATGTGAACACTTCTGCTTCCCAGGCACAGAGAAGGTGCTAGCAAGGAATTCTCTGCCTGCCTTACCCCAGTGCTCTGCAAGCTCTCCAGGACAACAGCAAATCTGGGGCTCTGTGCTTTCTTTCCTTCTGAACAAGTGTTACTGTTTTCTGCACAAAAGCGATTCTGCGAAGCAATGTGAACAAGGCACAGAGAAAGTGCTAGCAGGGAATTCTCTGCCTGCCTTTCCCCAGTGCTCTGCAAGCTCTCCAGGACAACATAGAATCTGGGGCTCTGTGCTTTCTTTCCTTCTGAACAAGTGTTACTGTTTTCTGCACAAAAGCGATTCTTGCGAAGCAATGTGAACACTTCTGCTTCCCAGGCACAGAGAAGGTGCTAGCAGGGAATTCTCTGCCTGCCTTTCCCCAGTGCTCTGCAAGCTCTCCAGGACAACATAGAATCTGGGGCTCTGTGCTTTCTTTCGTTCTGAACAAGTGTTACTGTTTTCTGCACAAAAGCGATTCTGCGAAGCAATGTGAACACTTCTGCTTCCCAGGCACAGAGAAGGTGCTATCAGGGAATTCTCTGCCTGCCTTTCCCCAGTGCTCTGCAAGCTCTCCAGGACAACATAAAATCTGGGGCTCTGTGCTTTCTTTCGTTCTGAACAAGTGTTACTGTTTTCTGCACAAAAGCGATTCTGCGAAGCAATGTGAACAGGCACAGAGAAGGTGCTATCAGGGAATTCTCTGCCTGCCTTTCCCCAGTGCTCTGCAAGCTCTCCAGGACAACATAGAATCTGGGGCTCTGTGCTTTCTTTCCTTCTGAACAAGTGTTAGTGTTTTCTGCACAAAAGCGATTCTTGCGAAGCAATGTGAACACTTCTGCTTCCCAGGCACAGAGAAGGTGCTAGCAAGGAATTCTCTGCCTGCCTTTCCCCAGTGCTCTGCAAGCTCTCCAGGACAACATAAAATCTGGGGCTCTGTGCTTTCTTTCCTTCTGAACAAGTGTTACTGTTTTCTGCACAAAAGCGATTCTGCAAAGCAATGTGAACACTTCTGCTTTCCAGGCACAGAGAAGGTGCTAGCAAGGAATTCTCTGCCTGCCTTTCCCCAGTGCTCTGCAAGCTCTCCAGGACAACATAAAATCTGGGGCTCTGTGCTTTCTTTCGTTCTGAACAAGTTTTACTGTTTTCTGCACAAAAGCGATTCTTGCGAAGCAATGTGAACAGGCACAGAGAAAGTGCTATCAGGGAATTCTCTGCCTGCCTTTCCCCAGTGCTCTGCAAGCTCTCCAGGACAACATAAAATCTGGGGCTCTGTGCTTTCTTTCCTTCTGAACAAGTGTTACTGTTTTCTGCACAAAAGCGATTCTGCGAAGCAATGTGAACAGGCACAGAGAAGGTGCTATCAGGGAATTCTCTGCCTGCCTTTCCCCAGTGCTCTGCAAGCTCTCCAGGACAACATAAAATCTGGGGCTCTGTGCTTTCTTTCCTTCTGAACAAGTGTTAGTGTTTTCTGCACAAAAGCGATTCTGCGAAGCAATGTGAACAGGCACAGAGAAGGTGCTATCAGGGAATTCTCTGCCTGCCTTTCCCCAGTGCTCTGCAAGCTCTCCAGGACAACATAGAATCTGGGGCTCTGTGCTTTCTTTCGTTCTGAACAAGTGTTACTGTTTTCTGCACAAAAGCGATTCTGCGAAGCAATGTGAACACTTCTGCTTCCCAGGCACAGAGAAGGTGCTATCAGGGAATTCTCTGCCTGCCTTTCCCCAGTGCTCTGCAAGCTCTCCAGGACAACATAAAATCTGGGGCTCCGTGCTTTCTTTCCTTTTG
This sequence comes from Strix aluco, assembly GCF_031877795.1. Lineage (NCBI taxonomy): Eukaryota > Metazoa > Chordata > Aves > Strigiformes > Strigidae > Strix > Strix aluco. The sequence goes on along the minus strand of NW_027436625.1, from coordinate 561,355 downwards.
AACAAGTGTTAGTGTTTTCTGCACAAAAGCGATTCTTGCGAAGCAATGTGAACACTTCTGCTTCCCAGGCACAGAGAAGGTGCTATCAGGGAATTCTCTGCCTGCCTTTCCCCAGTGCTCTGCAAGCTCTCCAGGACAACATAGAATCTGGGGCTCTGTGCTTTCTTCCGTTGTGAACAAGTGTTACTGTTTTCTGCACAAAAGCGATTCTGCGAAGCAATGTGAACAGGCACAGAGAAGGTGCTGGCAGGGAATTCTCTGCCTGCCTTTCCCCAGTGCTCTGCAAGCTCTCCAGGACAACATAAAATCTGGGGCTCTGTGCTTTCTTTCCTTCTGAACAAGTGTTACTGTTTTCTGCACAAAAGCGATTCTTGCGAAGCAATGTGAACACTTCTGCTTCCCAGGCACAGAGAAGGTGCTAGCAAGGAATTCTCTGCCTGCCTTACCCCAGTGCTCTGCAAGCTCTCCAGGACAACATAAAATCAGGGGCTCTGTGCTTTCTTTCCTTCTGAACAAGTGTTACTGTTTTCTGCACAAAAGCGATTCTGCGAAGCAATGTGAACAAGGCACAGAGAAAGTGCTAGCAGGGAATTCTCTGCCTGCCTTTCCCCAGTGCTCTGCAAGCTCTCCAGGACAACATAGAATCTGGGGCTCTGTGCTTTCTTTCCTTCTGAACAAGTGTTACTGTTTTCTGCACAAAAGCGATTCTGCGAAGCAATGTCAACACTTCTGCTTCCCAGGCACAGAGAAGGTGCTAGCAAGGAATTCTCTGCCTGCCTTTCCCCAGTGCTCTGCAAGCTCTCCAGGACAACATAAAATCTGGGGCTCTGTGCTTTCTTTCCTTCTGAACAAGTGTTACTGTTTTCTGCACAAAAGCGATTCTTGCGAAGCAATGTGAACACTTCTGCTTCCCAGGCACAGAGAAGGTGCTAGCAGGGAATTCTCTGCCTGCCTTTCCCCAGTGCTCTGCAAGCTCTCCAGGACAACATAGAATCTGGGGCTCTGTGCTTTCTTTCCTTCTGAACAAGTGTTACTGTTTTCTGCACAAAAGCGATTCTGCGAAGCAATGTCAACACTTCTGCTTCCCAGGCACAGAGAAGGTGCTAGCAAGGAATTCTCTGCCTGCCTTTCCCCAGTGCTCTGCAAGCTCTCCAGGACAACATAAAATCTGGGGCTCTGTGCTTTCTTTCCTTCTGAACAAGTGTTACTGTTTTCTGCACAAAAGCGATTCTTGCGAAGCAATGTGAACACTTCTGCTTCCCAGGCACAGAGAAGGTGCTAGCAGGGAATTCTCTGCCTGCCTTTCCCCAGTGCTCTGCAAGCTCTCCAGGACAACATAGAATCTGGGGCTCTGTGCTTTCTTTCGTTCTGAACAAGTGTTACTGTTTTCTGCACAAAAGCGATTCTGCGAAGCAATGTGAACACCTCTGCTTCCCAGGCACAGAGAAGGTGCTAGCAAGGAATTCTCTGCCTGCCTTTCCCCAGTGCTCTGCAAGCTCTCCAGGACAACATAAAATCTGGGGCTCTGTGCTTTCTTTCCTTCTGAACAAGTGTTAGTGTTTTCTGCACAAAAGCGATTCTGCGAAGCAATGTGAACAGGCACAGAGAAGGTGCTATCAGGGAATTCTCTGCCTGCTTTTCCCCAGTGCTATGCAAGCTCTCCAGGACAACATAAAATCTGGGGCTCTGTGCTTTCTTTCCTTCTGAACAAGTGTTACTGTTTTCTGCACAAAAGCGATTCTGCGAAGCAATGTGAACACTTCTGCTTCCCAGGCACAGAGAAGGTGCTAGCAGGGAATTCTCTGCCTGCCTTTCCCCAGTGCTCTGCAAGCTCTCCAGGACAACATAAAATCTGGGGCTCTGTGCTTTCTTTCCTTCTGAACAAGTGTTACTGTTTTCTGCACAAAAACGATTCTGCGAAGCAATGTGAACACTTCTGCTTCCCAGGCACAGAGAAGGTGCTAGCAGGGAATTCTCTGCCTGCCTTTCCCCAGTGCTCTGCAAGCTCTCCAGGACAACATAGAATCTGGGGCTCTGTGCTTTCTTTCGTTCTGAACAAGTGTTACTGTTTTCTGCACAAAAGCGATTCTGCGAAGCAATGTGAACACTTCTGCTTCCCAGGCACAGAGAAGGTGCTAGCAAGGAATTCTCTGCCTGCCTTTCCCCAGTGCTCTGCAAGCTCTCCAGGACAACATAAAATCTGGGGCTCTGTGCTTTCTTTCCTTCTGAACAAGTGTTACTGTTTTCTGCACAAAAGCGATTCTTGCGAAGCAATGTGAACACTTCTGCTTCCCAGGCACAGAGAAGGTGCTAGCAGGGAATTCTCTGCCTGCCTTTCCCCAGTGCTCTGCAAGCTCTCCAGGACAACATAGAATCTGGGGCTCTGTGCTTTCTTTCGTTCTGAACAAGTGTTACTGTTTTCTGCACAAAAGCGATTCTGCGAAGCAATGTGAACACCTCTGCTTCCCAGGCACAGAGAAGGTGCTAGCAAGGAATTCTCTGCCTGCCTTTCCCCAGTGCTCTGCAAGCTCTCCAGGACAACATAAAATCTGGGGCTCTGTGCTTTCTTTCCTTCTGAACAAGTGTTAGTGTTTTCTGCACAAAAGCGATTCTGCGAAGCAATGTGAACAGGCACAGAGAAGGTGCTATCAGGGAATTCTCTGCCTGCTTTTCCCCAGTGCTATGCAAGCTCTCCAGGACAACATAAAATCTGGGGCTCTGTGCTTTCTTTCCTTCTGAACAAGTGTTACTGTTTTCTGCACAAAAGCGATTCTGCGAAGCAATGTGAACACTTCTGCTTCCCAGGCACAGAGAAGGTGCTAGCAGGGAATTCTCTGCCTGCCTTTCCCCAGTGCTCTGCAAGCTCTCCAGGACAACATAAAATCTGGGGCTCTGTGCTTTCTTTCCTTCTGAACAAGTGTTACTGTTTTCTGCACAAAAACGATTCTGCGAAGCAATGTGAACACTTCTGCTTCCCAGGCACAGAGAAGGTGCTAGCAGGGAATTCTCTGCCTGCCTTTCCCCAGTGCTCTGCAAGCTCTCCAGGACAACATAGAATCTGGGGCTCTGTGCTTTCTTTCGTTCTGAACAAGTGTTACTGTTTTCTGCACAAAAGCGATTCTGCGAAGCAATGTGAACACTTCTGCTTCCCAGGCACAGAGAAGGTGCTAGCAAGGAATTCTCTGCCTGCCTTACCCCAGTGCTCTGCAAGCTCTCCAGGACAACATAAAATCTGGGGCTCTGTGCTTTCTTTCCTTCTGAACAAGTGTTACTGTTTTCTGCACAAAAGCGATTCTGCGAAGCAATGTGAACAGTTCTGCTTCCCAGGCACAGAGAAGGTGCTAGCAAGGAATTCTCTGCCTGCCTTTCCCCAGTGCTCTGCAAGCTCTCCAGGACAACATAAAATCTGGGGCTCTGTGCTTTCTTTCCTTCTGAACAAGTGTTACTGTTTTCTGCACAAAAGCGATTCTTGTGAAGCAATGTGAACAGGCACAGAGAAGGTGCTATCAGGGAATTCTCTGCCTGCCTTTCCCCAGTGCTGTGCAAGCTCTCCAGGACAACATAAAATCTGGGGCTCTGTGCTTTCTTTCCTTCTGAACAAGTGTTACTGTTTTCTGCACAAAAGCGATTCTGCGAAGCAATGTGAACACTTCTGCTTCCCAGGCACAGAGAAGGTGCTAGCAAGGAATTCTCTGCCTGCCTTTCCCCAGTGCTATGCAAGCTCTCCAGGACAACATAAAATCTGGGGCTCTGTGCTTTCTTTCCTTCTGAACAAGTGTTACTGTTTTCTGCACAAAAACGATTCTGCGAAGCAATGTGAACACTTCTGCTCCCCAGGCACAGAGAAGGTGCTAGCAGGGAATTCTCTGCCTGCCTTTCCCCAGTGCTCTGCAAGCTCTCCAGGACAACATAGAATCTGGGGCTCTGTGCTTTCTTTCCTTCTGAACAAGTGTTACTGTTTTCTGCACAAAAGCGATTCTGCGAAGCAATGTGAACAGGCACAGAGAAGGTGCTGGCAGGGAATTCTCTGCCTGCCTTTCCCCAGTGCTCTGCAAGCTCTCCAGGACAACATAAAATCTGGGGCTCTGTGCTTTCTTTCCTTCTGAACAAGTGTTACTGTTTTCTGCACAAAAGCGATTCTGCGAAGCAATGTGAACAGGCACAGAGAAGGTGCTAGCTGGGAATTCTCTGCCTGCCTTTCCCCAGTGCTCTGCAAGCTCTCCAGGACAACATAAAATCTGGGGCTCTGTGCTTTCTTTCCTTCTGAACAAGTGTTACTGTTTTCTGCACAAAAGCGATTCTGCGAAGCAATGTGAACACTTCTGCTTCCCAGGCACAGAGAAGGTGCTAGCAAGGAATTCTCTGCCTGCCTTACTTCAGTGCTCTGCAAGCTCTCCAGGACAACAGCAAATCTGGGGCTCTGTGCTTTCTTTCCTTCTGAACAAGTGTTACTGTTTTCTGCACAAAAGCGATTCTGCGAAGCAATGTGCACAAGGCACAGAGAAAGTGCTAGCAGGGAATTCTCTGCCTGCCTTTCCCCAGTGCTCTGCAAGCTCTCCAGGACAACATAGAATCTGGGGCTCTGTGCTTTCTTTCCTTCTGAACAAGTGTTACTGTTTTCTGCACAAAAGCGATTCTGCGAAGCAATGTCAACACTTCTGCTTCCCAGGCACAGAGAAGGTGCTAGCAAGGAATTCTCTGCCTGCCTTTCCCCAGTGCTCTGCAAGCTCTCCAGGACAACATAAAATCTGGGGCTCTGTGCTTTCTTTCCTTCTGAACAAGTGTTACTGTTTTCTGCACAAAAGCGATTCTTGCGAAGCAATGTGAACACTTCTGCTTCCCAGGCACAGAGAAGGTGCTAGCAGGGAATTCTCTGCCTGCCTTTCCCCAGTGCTCTGCAAGCTCTCCAGGACAACATAGAATCTGGGGCTCTGTGCTTTCTTTCGTTCTGAACAAGTGTTACTGTTTTCTGCACAAAAGCGATTCTGCGAAGCAATGTGAACACTTCTGCTTCCCAGGCACAGAGAAGGTGCTAGCAAGGAATTCTCTGCCTGCCTTTCCCCAGTGCTCTGCAAGCTCTCCAGGACAACATAGAATCTGGGGCTCTGTGCTTTCTTTCGTTCTGAACAAGTGTTACTGTTTTCTGCACAAAAGCGATTCTGCGAAGCAATGTGAACAGGCACAGAGAAAGTGCTAGCAGGGAATTCTCTGCCTGCCTTTCCCCAGTGCTCTGCAAGCTCTCCAGGACAACATAAAATCTGGGGCTCTGTGCTTTCTTTCCTTCTGAACAAGTGTTACTGTTTTCTGCACAAAAGCGATTCTTGCGAAGCAATGTGAACACTTCTGCTTCCCAGGCACAGAGAAGGTGCTAGCAAGGAATTCTCTGCCTGCCTTTCCCCAGTGCTCTGCAAGCTCTCCAGGACAACATAAAATCTGGGGCTCTGTGCTTTCTTTCCTTCTGAACAAGTGTTACTGTTTTCTGCACAAAAGCGATTCTGCAAAGCAATGTGAACACTTCTGCTTTCCAGGCACAGAGAAGGTGCTAGCTGGGAATTCTCTGCCTGCCTTTCCCCAGTGCTCTGCAAGCTCTCCAGGACAACATAAAATCTGGGGCTCTGTGCTTTCTTTCCTTCTGAACAAGTGTTACTGTTTTCTGCACAAAAGCGATTCTTGCGAAGCAATGTGAACAGGCACAGAGAAAGTGCTATCAGGGAATTCTCTGCCTGCCTTTCCCCAGTGCTCTGCAAGCTCTCCAGGACAACATAAAATCTGGGGCTCTGTGCTTTCTTTCCTTCTGAACAAGTGTTACTGTTTTCTGCACAAAAGCGATTCTGCGAAGCGATGTGAACAGGCACAGAGAAAGTGCTAGCAGGGAATTCTCTGCCTGCCTTTCCCCAGTGCTCTGCAAGCTCTCCAGGACAACATAGAATCTGGGGCTCTGTGCTTTCTTTCCTTCTGAACAAGTGTTACTGTTTTCTGCACAAAAGCGATTCTGCGAAGCAATGTCAACACTTCTGCTTCCCAGGCACAGAGAAGGTGCTAGCAAGGAATTCTCTGCCTGCCTTTCCCCAGTGCTCTGCAAGCTCTCCAGGACAACATAGAATCTGGGGCTCTGTGCTTTCTTTCCTTCTGAACAAGTGTTACTGTTTTCTGCACAAAAGCGATTCTTGCGAAGCAATGTGAACACTTCTGCTTCCCAGGCACAGAGAAGGTGCTAGCAAGGAATTCACTGCCTGCCTTTCCCCAGTCCTCTGCAAGCTCTCCAGGACAACATAAAATCTGGGGCTCTGTGCTTTCTTTCCTTCTGAACAAGTGTTAGTGTTTTCTGCACAAAAGCGATTCTGCAAAGCAATGTGAACAGGCACAGAGAAGGTGCTATCAGGGAATTCTCTGCCTGCCTTTCCCCAGTGCTCTGCAAGCTCTCCAGGACAACATAAAATCTGGGGCTCTGTGCTTTCTTTCCTTCTGAACAAGTGTTAGTGTTTTCTGCACAAAAGCGATTCTGCGAAGCAATGTGAACAGGCACAGAGAAGGTGCTATCAGGGAATTCTCTGCCTGCTTTTCCCCAGTGCTATGCAAGCTCTCCAGGACAACATAAAATCTGGGGCTCTGTGCTTTCTTTCCTTCTGAACAAGTGTTACTGTTTTCTGCACAAAAGCGATTCTGCGAAGCAATGTGAACACTTCTGCTTCCCAGGCACAGAGAAGGTGCTAGCAGGGAATTCTCTGCCTGCCTTTCCCCAGTGCTCTGCAAGCTCTCCAGGACAACATAAAATCTGGGGCTCTGTGCTTTCTTTCGTTCTGAACAAGTGTTACTGTTTTCTGCACAAAAACGATTCTGCGAAGCAATGTGAACACTTCTGCTTCCCAGGCACAGAGAAGGTGCTAGCAGGGAATTCTCTGCCTGCCTTTCCCCAGTGCTCTGCAAGCTCTCCAGGACAACATAGAATCTGGGGCTCTGTGCTTTCTTTCGTTCTGAACAAGTGTTACTGTTTTCTGCACAAAAGCGATTCTGCGAAGCAATGTGAACACTTCTGCTTCCCAGGCACAGAGAAGGTGCTAGCAAGGAATTCTCTGCCTGCCTTACCCCAGTGCTCTGCAAGCTCTCCAGGACAACATAAAATCTGGGGCTCTGTGCTTTCTTTCCTTCTGAACAAGTGTTACTGTTTTCTGCACAAAAGCGATTCTGCGAAGCAATGTGAACAGTTCTGCTTCCCAGGCACAGAGAAGGTGCTAGCAAGGAATTCTCTGCCTGCCTTTCTCCAGTGCTCTGCAAGCTCTCCAGGACAACATAAAATCTGGGGCTCTGTGCTTTCTTTCCTTCTGAACAAGTGTTACTCTTTTCTGCACAAAAGCGATTCTTGCGAAGCAATGTGAACAGGCACAGAGAAGGTGCTATCAGGGAATTCTCTGCCTGCCTTTCCCCAGTGCTGTGCAAGCTCTCCAGGACAACATAAAATCTGGGGCTCTGTGCTTTCTTTCCTTCTGAACAAGTGTTAGTGTTTTCTGCACAAAAGCGATTCTTGCGAAGCAATGTGAACACTTCTGCTTCCCAGGCACAGAGAAGGTGCTAGCAAGGAATTCTCTGCCTGCCTTTCCCCAGTGCTCTGCAAGCTCTCCAGGACAACATAAAATCTGGGGCTCTGTGCTTTCTTTCCTTCTGAACAAGTGTTACTGTTTTCTGCACAAAAGCGATTCTTGCGAAGCAATGTGAACACTTCTGCTTCCCAGGCACAGAGAAGGTGCTAGCAAGGAATTCTCTGCCTGCCTTACCCCAGTGCTCTGCAAGCTCTCCAGGACAACATAAAATCTGGGGCTCTGTGCTTTCTTTCCTTCTGAACAACTGTTACTGTTTTCTGCACAAAAGCGATTCTGCGAAGCAATGTGAACAGGCACAGAGAAGGTGCTGGCAGGGAATTCTCTGCCTGCCTTTCCCCAGTGCTCTGCAAGCTCTCCAGGACAACATAAAATCTGGGGCTCTGTGCTTTCTTTCCTTCTGAACAAGTGTTACTGTTTTCTGCACAAAAGCGATTCTGCGAAGCAATGTGAACAGGCACAGAGAAGGTGCTATCAGGGAATTCTCTGCCTGCCTTTCCCCAGTGCTCTGCAAGCTCTCCAGGACAACATAAAATCTGGGGCTCTGTGCTTTCTTTCCTTCTGAACAAGTGTTACTGTTTTCTGCACAAAAGCGATTCTTGCGAAGCAATGTGAACACTTCTGCTTCCCAGGCACAGAGAAGGTGCTAGCAAGGAATTCTCTGCCTGCCTTACCCCAGTGCTCTGCAAGCTCTCCAGGACAACATAGAATCTGGGGCTCTGTGCTTTCTTTCCTTCTGAACAAGTGTTACTGTTTTCTGCACAAAAGCGATTCTGCGAAGCAATGTGAACACTTCTGCTTCCCAGGCACAGAGAAGGTGCTAGCAGGGAATTCTCTGCCTGCCTTTCCCCAGTGCTCTGCAAGCTCTCCAGGACAACATAAAATCTGGGGCTCTGTGCTTTCTTTCCTTCTGAACAAGTGTTACTGTTTTCTGCACAAAAGCGATTCTGCGAAGCAATGTGAACACTTCTGCTTCCCAGGCACAGAGAAGGTGCTAGCAGGGAATTCTCTGCCTGCCTTTCCCCAGTGCTCTGCAAGCTCTCCAGGACAACATAAAATCTGGGGCTCTGTGCTTTCTTTCCTTCTGAACAAGTGTTACTGTTTTCTGCACAAAAACGATTCTGCGAAGCAATGTGAACACTTCTGCTTCCCAGGCACAGAGAAGGTGCTAGCAGGGAATTCTCTGCCTGCCTTTCCCCAGTGCTCTGCAAGCTCTCCAGGACAACATAGAATCTGGGGCTCTGTGCTTTCTTTCGTTCTGAACAAGTGTTACTGTTTTCTGCACAAAAGCGATTCTGCGAAGCAATGTGAACACTTCTGCTTCCCGGGCACAGAGAAGGTGCTAGCAAGGAATTCTCTGCCTGCCTTACCCCAGTGCTCTGCAAGCTCTCCAGGACAACATAAAATCTGGGGCTCTGTGCTTTCTTTCCTTCTGAACAAGTGTTACTGTTTTCTGCACAAAAGCGATTCTGCGAAGCAATGTGAACAGTTCTGCTTCCCAGGCACAGAGAAGGTGCTAGCAAGGAATTCTCTGCCTGCCTTTCCCCAGTGCTCTGCAAGCTCTCCAGGACAACATAAAATCTGGGGCTCTGTGCTTTCTTTCCTTCTGAACAAGTGTTACTGTTTTCTGCACAAAAGCGATTCTTGTGAAGCAATGTGAACAGGCACAGAGAAGGTGCTATCAGGGAATTCTCTGCCTGCCTTTCCCCAGTGCTGTGCAAGGTCTCCAGGACAACATAAAATCTGGGGCTCTGTGCTTTCTTTCCTTCTGAACAAGTGTTAGTGTTTTCTGCACAAAAGCGATTCTTGCGAAGCAATGTGAACACCTCTGCTTCCCAGGCACAGAGAAGGTGCTAGCAAGGAATTCTCTGCCTGCCTTTCCCCAGTGCTCTGCAAGCTCTCCAGGACAACATAAAATCTGGGGCTCTGTGCTTTCTTTCCTTCTGAACAAGTGTTACTGTTTTCTGCACAAAAGCGATTCTTGCGAAGCAATGTGAACACTTCTGCTTCCCAGGCACAGAGAAGGTGCTAGCAAGGAATTCTCTGCCTGCCTTACCCCAGTGCTCTGCAAGCTCTCCAGGACAACATAAAATCTGGGGCTCTGTGCTTTCTTTCCTTCTGAACAAGTGTTACTGTTTTCTGCACAAAAGCGATTCTGCGAAACAATGTGAACAGGCACAGAGAAGGTGCTAGCTGGGAATTCTCTGCCTGCCTTTCCCCAGTGCTCTGCAAGCTCTCCAGGACAACATAGAATCTGGGGCTCTGTGCTTTCTTTCGTTCTGAACAACTGTTACTGTTTTCTGCACAAAAGCGATTCTTGCGAAGCAATGTGAACACTTCTGCTTCCCAGGCACAGAGAAGGTGCTAGCAGGGAATTCTCTGCCTGCCTTTCCCCAGTGCTCTGCAAGGTCTTCAGGACAACATAGAATCTGGGGCTCTGTGCTTTCTTTCCTTCTGAACAAGTGTTACTGTTTTCTGCACAAAAGCGATTCTGCGAAGCAATGTGAACACTTCTGCTTCCCAGGCACAGAGAAGGTGCTAGCAAGGAATTCTCTGCCTGCCTTTCCCCAGTGCTATGCAAGCTCTCCAGGACAACATAAAATCTGGGGCTCTGTGCTTTCTTTCCTTCTGAACAAGTGTTACTGTTTTCTGCACAAAAACGATTCTGCGAAGCAATGTGAACACTTCTGCTTCCCAGGCACAGAGAAGGTGCTAGCAGGGAATTCTCTGCCTGCCTTTCCCCAGTGCTCTGCAAGCTCTCCAGGACAACATAGAATCTGGGGCTCTGTGCTTTCTTCCGTTCTGAACAAGTGTTACTGTTTTCTGCACAAAAGCGATTCTGCGAAGCAATGTGAACAGGCACAGAGAAGGTGCTGGCAGGGAATTCTCTGCCTGCCTTTCCCCAGTGCTCTGCAAGCTCTCCAGGACAACATAAAATCTGGGGCTCTGTGCTTTCTTTCCTTCTGAACAAGTGTTAGTGTTTTCTGCACAAAAGCGATTCTGCGAAGCAATGTGAACAGGCACAGAGAAGGTGCTATCAGGGAATTCTCTGCCTGCCTTTCCCCAGTGCTCTGCAAGCTCTCCAGGACAACATAAAATCTGGGGCTCTGTGCTTTCTTTCCTTCTGAACAAGTGTTACTGTTTTCTGCACAAAAGCGATTCTTGCGAAGCAATGTGAACACTTCTGCTTCCCAGGCACAGAGAAGGTGCTAGCAAGGAATTCTCTGCCTGCCTTACCCCAGTGCTCTGCAAGCTCTCCAGGACAACAGCAAATCTGGCGCTCTGTGCTTTCTTTCCTTCTGAACAAGTGTTACTGTTTTCTGCACAAAAGCGATTCTGCGAAGCAATGTGAACAAGGCACAGAGAAAGTGCTATCAGGGAATTCTCTGCCTGCCTTTCCCCAGTGCTCTGCAAGCTCTCCAGGACAACATAGAATCTGGGGCTCTGTGCTTTCTTTCCTTCTGAACAAGTGTTACTGTTTTCTGCACAAAAGTGATTCTGCGAAGCAATGTCAACACTTCTGCTTCCCAGGCACAGAGAAGGTGCTAGCAAGGAATTCTCTGCCTGCCTTTCCCCAGTGCTCTGCAAGCTCTCCAGGACAACATAGAATCTGGGGCTCTGTGCTTTCTTTCCTTCTGAACAAGTGTTACTGTTTTCTGCACAAAAGCGATTCTTGCGAAGCAATGTGAACACTTCTGCTTCCCAGGCACAGAGAAGGTGCTAGCAAGGAATTCTCTGCCTGCCTTTCCCCAGTGCTCTGCAAGCTCTCCAGGACAACATAAAATCTGGGGCTCTGTGCTTTCTTTCCTTCTGAACAAGTGTTAGTGTTTTCTGCACAAAAGCGATTCTGCGAAGCAATGTGAACAGGCACAGAGAAGGTGCTATCAGGGAATTCTCTGCCTGCCTTTCCCCAGTGCTCTGCAAGCTCTCCAGGACAACATAAAATCTGGGGCTCTGTGCTTTCTTTCCTTCTGAACAAGTGTTAGTGTTTTCTGCACAAAAGCGATTCTGCGAAGCAATGTGAACAGGCACAGAGAAGGTGCTATCAGGGAATTCTCTGCCTGCTTTTCCCCAGTGCTATGCAAGCTCTCCAGGACAACATAAAATCTGGGGCTCTGTGCTTTCTTTCCTTCTGAACAAGTGTTACTGTTTTCTGCACAAAAGCGATTCTGCGAAGCAATGTGAACACTTCTGCTTCCCAGGCACAGAGAAGGTGCTAGCAGGGAATTCTCTGCCTGCCTTTCCCCAGTGCTCTGCAAGCTCTCCAGGACAACATAAAATCTGGGGCTCTGTGCTTTCTTTCGTTCTGAACAAGTGTTACTGTTTTCTGCACAAAAACGATTCTGCGAAGCAATGTGAACACTTCTGCTTCCCAGGCACAGAGAAGGTGCTAGCAGGGAATTCTCTGCCTGCCTTTCCCCAGTGCTCTGCAAGCTCTCCAGGACAACATAGAATCTGGGGCTCTGTGCTTTCTTTCGTTCTGAACAAGTGTTACTGTTTTCTGCACAAAAGCGATTCTTGCGAAGCAATGTGAACAGGCACAGAGAAGGTGCTATCAGGGAATTCTCTGCCTGCCTTTCCCTAGTGCTGTGCAAGCTCTCCAGGACAACATAAAATCTGGGGCTCTGTGCTTTCTTTCCTTCTGAACAAGTGTTACTGTTTTCTGCACAAAAGCGATTCTTGCGAAGCAATGTGAACACTTCTGCTTCCCAGGCACAGAGAAGGTGCTAGCAAGGAATTCTCTGCCTGCCTTTCCCCAGTGCTCTGCAAGCTCTCCAGGACAACATAAAATCTGGGGCTCTGTGCTTTCTTTCCTTCTGAACAAGTGTTACTGTTTTCTGCACAAAAGCGATTCTTGCGAAGCAATGTGAACACTTCTGCTTCCCAGGCACAGAGAAGGTGCTAGCAAGGAATTCTCTGCCTGCCTTACCCCAGTGCTCTGCAAGCTCTCCAGGACAACATAGAATCTGGGGCTCTGTGCTTTCTTTCCTTCTGAACAAGTGTTACTGTTTTCTGCACAAAAGCGATTCTGCGAAACAATGTGAACAGGCACAGAGAAGGTGCTAGCTGGGAATTCTCTGCCTGCCTTTCCCCAGTGCTCTGCAAGCTCTCCAGGACAACATAGAATCTGGGGCTCTGTGCTTTCTTTCCTTCTGAACAAGTGTTACTGTTTTCTGCACAAAAGCGATTCTGCGAAGCAATGTGAACACTTCTGCTTCCCAGGCACAGAGAAGGTGCTAGCAAGGAATTCTCTGCCTGCCTTTCCCCAGTGCTATGCAAGCTCTCCAGGACAACATAAAATCTGGGGCTCTGTGCTTTCTTTCCTTCTGAACAAGTGTTACTGTTTTCTGCACAAAAACGATTCTGCGAAGCAATGTGAACACTTCTGCTTCCCAGGCACAGAGAAGGTGCTAGCAGGGAATTCTCTGCCTGCCTTTCCCCAGTGCTCTGCAAGCTCTCCAGGACAACATAGAATCTGGGGCTCTGTGCTTTCTTTCCTTCTGAACAACTGTTACTGTTTTCTGCACAAAAGCGATTCTGCGAAGCAATGTGAACAGGCACAGAGAAGGTGCTGGCAGGGAATTCTCTGCCTGCCTTTCCCCAGTGCTCTGCAAGCTCTCCAGGACAACATAAAATCTGGGGCTCTGTGCTTTCTTTCCTTCTGAACAAGTGTTAGTGTTTTCTGCACAAAAGCGATTCTGCGAAGCAATGTGAACAGGCACAGAGAAGGTGCTATCAGGGAATTCTCTGCCTGCCTTTCCCCAGTGCTCTGCAAGCTCTCCAGGACAACATAAAATCTGGGGCTCTGTGCTTTCTTTCCTTCTGAACAAGTGTTACTGTTTTCTGCACAAAAGCGATTCTTGCGAAGCAATGTGAACACTTCTGCTTCCCAGGCACAGAGAAGGTGCTAGCAAGGAATTCTCTGCCTGCCTTACCCCAGTGCTCTGCAAGCTCTCCAGGACAACAGCAAATCTGGGGCTCTGTGCTTTCTTTCCTTCTGAACAAGTGTTACTGTTTTCTGCACAAAAGCGATTCTGCGAAGCAATGTGAACAAGGCACAGAGAAAGTGCTAGCAGGGAATTCTCTGCCTGCCTTTCCCCAGTGCTCTGCAAGCTCTCCAGGACAACATAGAATCTGGGGCTCTGTGCTTTCTTTCCTTCTGAACAAGTGTTACTGTTTTCTGCACAAAAGCGATTCTTGCGAAGCAATGTGAACACTTCTGCTTCCCAGGCACAGAGAAGGTGCTAGCAGGGAATTCTCTGCCTGCCTTTCCCCAGTGCTCTGCAAGCTCTCCAGGACAACATAGAATCTGGGGCTCTGTGCTTTCTTTCGTTCTGAACAAGTGTTACTGTTTTCTGCACAAAAGCGATTCTGCGAAGCAATGTGAACACTTCTGCTTCCCAGGCACAGAGAAGGTGCTATCAGGGAATTCTCTGCCTGCCTTTCCCCAGTGCTCTGCAAGCTCTCCAGGACAACATAAAATCTGGGGCTCTGTGCTTTCTTTCGTTCTGAACAAGTGTTACTGTTTTCTGCACAAAAGCGATTCTGCGAAGCAATGTGAACAGGCACAGAGAAGGTGCTAGCTGGGAATTCTCTGCCTGCCTTTCCCCAGTGCTCTGCAAGCTCTCCAGGACAACATAGAATCTGGGGCTCTGTGCTTTCTTTCCTTCTGAACAAGTGTTAGTGTTTTCTGCACAAAAGCGATTCTTGCGAAGCAATGTGAACACTTCTGCTTCCCAGGCACAGAGAAGGTGCTAGCAAGGAATTCTCTGCCTGCCTTTCCCCAGTGCTCTGCAAGCTCTCCAGGACAACATAAAATCTGGGGCTCTGTGCTTTCTTTCCTTCTGAACAAGTGTTACTGTTTTCTGCACAAAAGCGATTCTGCAAAGCAATGTGAACACTTCTGCTTTCCAGGCACAGAGAAGGTGCTAGCAAGGAATTCTCTGCCTGCCTTTCCCCAGTGCTCTGCAAGCTCTCCAGGACAACATAAAATCTGGGGCTCTGTGCTTTCTTTCGTTCTGAACAAGTATTACTGTTTTCTGCACAAAAGCGATTCTTGCGAAGCAATGTGAACAGGCACAGAGAAAGTGCTATCAGGGAATTCTCTGCCTGCCTTTCCCCAGTGCTCTGCAAGCTCTCCAGGACAACATAAAATCTGGGGCTCTGTGCTTTCTTTCCTTCTGAACAAGTGTTACTGTTTTCTGCACAAAAGCGATTCTGCGAAGCAATGTGAACAGGCACAGAGAAGGTGCTATCAGGGAATTCTCTGCCTGCCTTTCCCCAGTGCTCTGCAAGCTCTCCAGGACAACATAAAATCTGGGGCTCTGTGCTTTCTTTCCTTCTGAACAAGTGTTAGTGTTTTCTGCACAAAAGCGATTCTGCGAAGCAATGTGAACAGGCACAGAGAAGGTGCTATCAGGGAATTCTCTGCCTGCCTTTCCCCAGTGCTCTGCAAGCTCTCCAGGACAACATAGAATCTGGGGCTCTGTGCTTTCTTTCGTTCTGAACAAGTGTTACTGTTTTCTGCACAAAAGCGATTCTGCGAAGCAATGTGAACACTTCTGCTTCCCAGGCACAGAGAAGGTGCTATCAGGGAATTCTCTGCCTGCCTTTCCCCAGTGCTCTGCAAGCTCTCCAGGACAACATAAAATCTGGGGCTCCGTGCTTTCTTTCCTTTTGAACAAGTGTTAGTGTTTTCTGCACAAAAGCGATTCTTGCGAAGCAATGTGAACACTTCTGCTTCCCAGGCACAGAGAAGGTGCTATCAGGGAATTCTCTGCCTGCCTTTCCCCAGTGCTCTGCAAGCTCTCCAGGACAACATAGAATCTGGGGCTCTGTGCTTTCTTCCGTTGTGAACAAGTGTTACTGTTTTCTGCACAAAAGCGATTCTGCGAAGCAATGTGAACAGGCACAGAGAAGGTGCTGGCAGGGAATTCTCTGCCTGCCTTTCCCCAGTGCTCTGCAAGCTCTCCAGGACAACATAAAATCTGGGGCTCTGTGCTTTCTTTCCTTCTGAACAAGTGTTACTGTTTTCTGCACAAAAGCGATTCTTGCGAAGCAATGTGAACACTTCTGCTTCCCAGGCACAGAGAAGGTGCTAGCAAGGAATTCTCTGCCTGCCTTACCCCAGTGCTCTGCAAGCTCTCCAGGACAACATAAAATCTGGGGCTCTGTGCTTTCTTTCCTTCTGAACAAGTGTTACTGTTTTCTGCACAAAAGCGATTCTGCGAAGCAATGTGAACAAGGCACAGAGAAAGTGCTAGCAGGGAATTCTCTGCCTGCCTTTCCCCAGTGCTCTGCAAGCTCTCCAGGACAACATAGAATCTGGGGCTCTGTGCTTTCTTTCCTTCTGAACAAGTGTTACTGTTTTCTGCACAAAAGCGATTCTGCGAAGCAATGTCAACACTTCTGCTTCCCAGGCACAGAGAAGGTGCTAGCAAGGAATTCTCTGCCTGCCTTTCCCCAGTGCTCTGCAAGCTCTCCAGGACAACATAAAATCTGGGGCTCTGTGCTTTCTTTCCTTCTGAACAAGTGTTACTGTTTTCTGCACAAAAGCGATTCTTGCGAAGCAATGTGAACACTTCTGCTTCCCAGGCACAGAGAAGGTGCTAGCAGGGAATTCTCTGCCTGCCTTTCCCCAGTGCTCTGCAAGCTCTCCAGGACAACATAGAATCTGGGGCTCTGTGCTTTCTTTCCTTCTGAACAAGTGTTACTGTTTTCTGCACAAAAGCGATTCTGCGAAGCAATGTCAACACTTCTGCTTCCCAGGCACAGAGAAGGTGCTAGCAAGGAATTCTCTGCCTGCCTTTCCCCAGTGCTCTGCAAGCTCTCCAGGACAACATAAAATCTGGGGCTCTGTGCTTTCTTTCCTTCTGAACAAGTGTTACTGTTTTCTGCACAAAAGCGATTCTTGCGAAGCAATGTGAACACTTCTGCTTCCCAGGCACAGAGAAGGTGCTAGCAGGGAATTCTCTGCCTGCCTTTCCCCAGTGCTCTGCAAGCTCTCCAGGACAACATAGAATCTGGGGCTCTGTGCTTTCTTTCGTTCTGAACAAGTGTTACTGTTTTCTGCACAAAAGCGATTCTGCGAAGCAATGTGAACACCTCTGCTTCCCAGGCACAGAGAAGGTGCTAGCAAGGAATTCTCTGCCTGCCTTTCCCCAGTGCTCTGCAAGCTCTCCAGGACAACATAAAATCTGGGGCTCTGTGCTTTCTTTCCTTCTGAACAAGTGTTAGTGTTTTCTGCACAAAAGCGATTCTGCGAAGCAATGTGAACAGGCACAGAGAAGGTGCTATCAGGGAATTCTCTGCCTGCCTTTCCCCAGTGCTCTGCAAGCTCTCCAGGACAACATAAAATCTGGGGCTCTGTGCTTTCTTTCCTTCTGAACAAGTGTTAGTGTTTTCTGCACAAAAGCGATTCTGCGAAGCAATGTGAACAGGCACAGAGAAGGTGCTATCAGGGAATTCTCTGCCTGCTTTTCCCCAGTGCTATGCAAGCTCTCCAGGACAACATAAAATCTGGGGCTCTGTGCTTTCTTTCCTTCTGAACAAGTGTTACTGTTTTCTGCACAAAAGCGATTCTGCGAAGCAATGTGAACACTTCTGCTTCCCAGGCACAGAGAAGGTGCTAGCAGGGAATTCTCTGCCTGCCTTTCCCCAGTGCTCTGCAAGCTCTCCAGGACAACATAAAATCTGGGGCTCTGTGCTTTCTTTCCTTCTGAACAAGTGTTACTGTTTTCTGCACAAAAACGATTCTGCGAAGCAATGTGAACACTTCTGCTTCCCAGGCACAGAGAAGGTGCTAGCAGGGAATTCTCTGCCTGCCTTTCCCCAGTGCTCTGCAAGCTCTCCAGGACAACATAGAATCTGGGGCTCTGTGCTTTCTTTCGTTCTGAACAAGTGTTACTGTTTTCTGCACAAAAGCGATTCTGCGAAGCAATGTGAACACTTCTGCTTCCCAGGCACAGAGAAGGTGCTAGCAAGGAATTCTCTGCCTGCCTTACCCCAGTGCTCTGCAAGCTCTCCAGGACAACATAAAATCTGGGGCTCTGTGCTTTCTTTCCTTCTGAACAAGTGTTAGTGTTTTCTGCACAAAAGCGATTCTGCGAAGCAATGTGAACAGTTCTGCTTCCCAGGCACAGAGAAGGTGCTAGCAAGGAATTCTCTGCCTGCCTTTCCCCAGTGCTCTGCAAGCTCTCCAGGACAACATAAAATCTGGGGCTCTGTGCTTTCTTTCCTTCTGAACAAGTGTTACTGTTTTCTGCACAAAAGCGATTCTTGTGAAGCAATGTGAACAGGCACAGAGAAGGTGCTATCAGGGAATTCTCTGCCTGCCTTTCCCCAGTGCTGTGCAAGCTCTCCAGGACAACATAAAATCTGGGGCTCTGTGCTTTCTTTCCTTCTGAACAAGTGTTACTGTTTTCTGCACAAAAGCGATTCTGCGAAGCAATGTGAACACTTCTGCTTCCCAGGCACAGAGAAGGTGCTAGCAAGGAATTCTCTGCCTGCCTTTCCCCAGTGCTATGCAAGCTCTCCAGGACAACATAAAATCTGGGGCTCTGTGCTTTCTTTCCTTCTGAACAAGTGTTACTGTTTTCTGCACAAAAACGATTCTGCGAAGCAATGTGAACACTTCTGCTCCCCAGGCACAGAGAAGGTGCTAGCAGGGAATTCTCTGCCTGCCTTTCCCCAGTGCTCTGCAAGCTCTCCAGGACAACATAGAATCTGGGGCTCTGTGCTTTCTTTCCTTCTGAACAAGTGTTACTGTTTTCTGCACAAAAGCGATTCTGCGAAGCAATGTGAACAGGCACAGAGAAGGTGCTGGCAGGGAATTCTCTGCCTGCCTTTCCCCAGTGCTCTGCAAGCTCTCCAGGACAACATAAAATCTGGGGCTCTGTGCTTTCTTTCCTTCTGAACAAGTGTTACTGTTTTCTGCACAAAAGCGATTCTGCGAAGCAATGTGAACAGGCACAGAGAAGGTGCTAGCTGGGAATTCTCTGCCTGCCTTTCCCCAGTGCTCTGCAAGCTCTCCAGGACAACATAAAATCTGGGGCTCTGTGCTTTCTTTCCTTCTGAACAAGTGTTACTGTTTTCTGCACAAAAGCGATTCTGCGAAGCAATGTGAACACTTCTGCTTCCCAGGCACAGAGAAGGTGCTAGCAAGGAATTCTCTGCCTGCCTTACTTCAGTGCTCTGCAAGCTCTCCAGGACAACAGCAAATCTGGGGCTCTGTGCTTTCTTTCCTTCTGAACAAGTGTTACTGTTTTCTGCACAAAAGCGATTCTGCGAAGCAATGTGCACAAGGCACAGAGAAAGTGCTAGCAGGGAATTCTCTGCCTGCCTTTCCCCAGTGCTCTGCAAGCTCTCCAGGACAACATAGAATCTGGGGCTCTGTGCTTTCTTTCCTTCTGAACAAGTGTTACTGTTTTCTGCACAAAAGCGATTCTGCGAAGCAATGTCAACACTTCTGCTTCCCAGGCACAGAGAAGGTGCTAGCAAGGAATTCTCTGCCTGCCTTTCCCCAGTGCTCTGCAAGCTCTCCAGGACAACATAAAATCTGGGGCTCTGTGCTTTCTTTCCTTCTGAACAAGTGTTACTGTTTTCTGCACAAAAGCGATTCTTGCGAAGCAATGTGAACACTTCTGCTTCCCAGGCACAGAGAAGGTGCTAGCAGGGAATTCTCTGCCTGCCTTTCCCCAGTGCTCTGCAAGCTCTCCAGGACAACATAGAATCTGGGGCTCTGTGCTTTCTTTCGTTCTGAACAAGTGTTACTGTTTTCTGCACAAAAGCGATTCTGCGAAGCAATGTGAACAGGCACAGAGAAAGTGCTAGCAGGGAATTCTCTGCCTGCCTTTCCCCAGTGCTCTGCAAGCTCTCCAGGACAACATAAAATCTGGGGCTCTGTGCTTTCTTTCCTTCTGAACAAGTGTTACTGTTTTCTGCACAAAAGCGATTCTTGCGAAGCAATGTGAACACTTCTGCTTCCCAGGCACAGAGAAGGTGCTAGCAAGGAATTCTCTGCCTGCCTTTCCCCAGTGCTCTGCAAGCTCTCCAGGACAACATAAAATCTGGGGCTCTGTGCTTTCTTTCCTTCTGAACAAGTGTTACTGTTTTCTGCACAAAAGCGATTCTGCAAAGCAATGTGAACACTTCTGCTTTCCAGGCACAGAGAAGGTGCTAGCTGGGAATTCTCTGCCTGCCTTTCCCCAGTGCTCTGCAAGCTCTCCAGGACAACATAAAATCTGGGGCTCTGTGCTTTCTTTCGTTCTGAACAAGTGTTACTGTTTTCTGCACAAAAGCGATTCTTGCGAAGCAATGTGAACAGGCACAGAGAAAGTGCTATCAGGGAATTCTCTGCCTGCCTTTCCCCAGTGCTCTGCAAGCTCTCCAGGACAACATAAAATCTGGGGCTCTGTGCTTTCTTTCCTTCTGAACAAGTGTTACTGTTTTCTGCACAAAAGCGATTCTGCGAAGCGATGTGAACAGGCACAGAGAAAGTGCTAGCAGGGAATTCTCTGCCTGCCTTTCCCCAGTGCTCTGCAAGCTCTCCAGGACAACATAGAATCTGGGGCTCTGTGCTTTCTTTCCTTCTGAACAAGTGTTACTGTTTTCTGCACAAAAGCGATTCTGCGAAGCAATGTCAACACTTCTGCTTCCCAGGCACAGAGAAGGTGCTAGCAAGGAATTCTCTGCCTGCCTTTCCCCAGTGCTCTGCAAGCTCTCCAGGACAACATAGAATCTGGGGCTCTGTGCTTTCTTTCCTTCTGAACAAGTGTTACTGTTTTCTGCACAAAAGCGATTCTTGCGAAGCAATGTGAACACTTCTGCTTCCCAGGCACAGAGAAGGTGCTAGCAAGGAATTCTCTGCCTGCCTTTCCCCAGTCCTCTGCAAGCTCTCCAGGACAACATAAAATCTGGGGCTCTGTGCTTTCTTTCCTTCTGAACAAGTGTTAGTGTTTTCTGCACAAAAGCGATTCTGCAAAGCAATGTGAACAGGCACAGAGAAGGTGCTATCAGGGAATTCTCTGCCTGCCTTTCCCCAGTGCTCTGCAAGCTCTCCAGGACAACATAAAATCTGGGGCTCTGTGCTTTCTTTCCTTCTGAACAAGTGTTAGTGTTTTCTGCACAAAAGCGATTCTGCGAAGCAATGTGAACAGGCACAGAGAAGGTGCTATCAGGGAATTCTCTGCCTGCTTTTCCCCAGTGCTATGCAAGCTCTCCAGGACAACATAAAATCTGGGGCTCTGTGCTTTCTTTCCTTCTGAACAAGTGTTACTGTTTTCTGCACAAAAGCGATTCTGCGAAGCAATGTGAACACTTCTGCTTCCCAGGCACAGAGAAGGTGCTAGCAGGGAATTCTCTGCCTGCCTTTCCCCAGTGCTCTGCAAGCTCTCCAGGACAACATAGAATCTGGGGCTCTGTGCTTTCTTTCGTTCTGAACAAGTGTTACTGTTTTCTGCACAAAAGCGATTCTGCGAAGCAATGTGAACACTTCTGCTTCCCAGGCACAGAGAAGGTGCTAGCAAGGAATTCTCTGCCTGCCTTACCCCAGTGCTCTGCAAGCTCTCCAGGACAACATAAAATCTGGGGCTCTGTGCTTTCTTTCCTTCTGAACAAGTGTTACTGTTTTCTGCACAAAAGCGATTCTGCGAAGCAATGTGAACAGTTCTGCTTCCCAGGCACAGAGAAGGTGCTAGCAAGGAATTCTCTGCCTGCCTTTCTCCAGTGCTCTGCAAGCTCTCCAGGACAACATAAAATCTGGGGCTCTGTGCTTTCTTTCCTTCTGAACAAGTGTTACTCTTTTCTGCACAAAAGCGATTCTTGCGAAGCAATGTGAACAGGCACAGAGAAGGTGCTATCAGGGAATTCTCTGCCTGCCTTTCCCCAGTGCTGTGCAAGCTCTCCAGGACAACATAAAATCTGGGGCTCTGTGCTTTCTTTCCTTCTGAACAAGTGTTAGTGTTTTCTGCACAAAAGCGATTCTTGCGAAGCAATGTGAACACTTCTGCTTCCCAGGCACAGAGAAGGTGCTAGCAAGGAATTCTCTGCCTGCCTTTCCCCAGTGCTCTGCAAGCTCTCCAGGACAACATAAAATCTGGGGCTCTGTGCTTTCTTTCCTTCTGAACAAGTGTTACTGTTTTCTGCACAAAAGCGATTCTTGCGAAGCAATGTGAACACTTCTGCTTCCCAGGCACAGAGAAGGTGCTAGCAAGGAATTCTCTGCCTGCCTTACCCCAGTGCTCTGCAAGCTCTCCAGGACAACATAAAATCTGGGGCTCTGTGCTTTCTTTCCTTCTGAACAAGTGTTACTGTTTTCTGCACAAAAGCGATTCTGCGAAGCAATGTGAACAGGCACAGAGAAGGTGCTAGCTGGGAATTCTCTGCCTGCCTTTCCCCAGTGCTCTGCAAGCTCTCCAGGACAACATAGAATCTGGGGCTCTGTGCTTTCTTTCCTTCTGAACAAGTGTTACTGTTTTCTGCACAAAAGCGATTCTGCGAAGCAATGTGAACACTTCTGCTTCCCAGGCACAGAGAAGGTGCTAGCAAGGAATTCTCTGCCTGCCTTTCCCCAGTGCTATGCAAGCTCTCCAGGACAACATAAAATCTGGGGCTCTGTGCTTTCTTTCCTTCTGAACAAGTGTTACTGTTTTCTGCACAAAAACGATTCTGCGAAGCAATGTGAACACTTCTGCTTCCCAGGCACAGAGAAGGTGCTAGCAGGGAATTCTCTGCCTGCCTTTCCCCAGTGCTCTGCAAGCTCTCCAGGACAACATAGAATCTGGGGCTCTGTGCTTTCTTTCCTTCTGAACAACTGTTACTGTTTTCTGCACAAAAGCGATTCTGCGAAGCAATGTGAACAGGCACAGAGAAGGTGCTGGCAGGGAATTCTCTGCCTGCCTTTCCCCAGTGCTCTGCAAGCTCTCCAGGACAACATAGAATCTGGGGCTCTGTGCTTTCTTTCCTTCTGAACAAGTGTTAGTGTTTTCTGCACAAAAGCGATTCTGCGAAGCAATGTGAACAGGCACAGAGAAGGTGCTATCAGGGAATTCTCTGCCTGCCTTTCCCCAGTGCTCTGCAAGCTCTCCAGGACAACATAAAATCTGGGGCTCTGTGCTTTCTTTCCTTCTGAACAAGTGTTACTGTTTTCTGCACAAAAGCGATTCTTGCGAAGCAATGTGAACACTTCTGCTTCCCAGGCACAGAGAAGGTGCTAGCAAGGAATTCTCTGCCTGCCTTACCCCAGTGCTCTGCAAGCTCTCCAGGACAACAGCAAATCTGGGGCTCTGTGCTTTCTTTCCTTCTGAACAAGTGTTACTGTTTTCTGCACAAAAGCGATTCTGCGAAGCAATGTGAACAAGGCACAGAGAAAGTGCTAGCAGGGAATTCTCTGCCTGCCTTTCCCCAGTGCTCTGCAAGCTCTCCAGGACAACATAGAATCTGGGGCTCTGTGCTTTCTTTCCTTCTGAACAAGTGTTACTGTTTTCTGCACAAAAGCGATTCTTGCGAAGCAATGTGAACACTTCTGCTTCCCAGGCACAGAGAAGGTGCTAGCAGGGAATTCTCTGCCTGCCTTTCCCCAGTGCTCTGCAAGCTCTCCAGGACAACATAGAATCTGGGGCTCTGTGCTTTCTTTCGTTCTGAACAAGTGTTACTGTTTTCTGCACAAAAGCGATTCTGCGAAGCAATGTGAACACTTCTGCTTCCCAGGCACAGAGAAGGTGCTATCAGGGAATTCTCTGCCTGCCTTTCCCCAGTGCTCTGCAAGCTCTCCAGGACAACATAAAATCTGGGGCTCTGTGCTTTCCTTCCTTCTGAACAAGTGTTAGTGTTTTCTGCACAAAAGCGATTCTGCGAAGCAATGTGAACAGGCACAGAGAAGGTGCTATCAGGGAATTCTCTGCCTGCCTTTCCCCAGTGCTCTGCAAGCTCTCCAGGACAACATAAAATCTGGGGCTCTGTGCTTTCTTTCCTTCTGAACAAGTGTTAGTGTTTTCTGCACAAAAGCGATTCTGCGAAGCAATGTGAACAGGCACAGAGAAGGTGCTATCAGGGAATTCTCTGCCTGCTTTTCCCCAGTGCTATGCAAGCTCTCCAGGACAACATAAAATCTGGGGCTCTGTGCTTTCTTTCCTTCTGAACAAGTGTTACTGTTTTCTGCACAAAAGCGATTCTGCGAAGCAATGTGAACACTTCTGCTTTCCAGGCACAGAGAAGGTGCTAGCAGGGAATTCTCTGCCTGCCTTTCCCCAGTGCTCTGCAAGCTCTCCAGGACAACATAAAATCTGGGGCTCTGTGCTTTCTTTCCTTCTGAACAAGTGTTACTGTTTTCTGCACAAAAGCGATTCTTGCGAAGCAATGTGAACACTTCTGCTTCCCAGGCACAGAGAAGGTGCTAGCAGGGAATTCTCTGCCTGCCTTTCCCCAGTGCTCTGCAAGCTCTCCAGGACAACATAGAATCTGGGGCTCTGTGCTTTCTTTCGTTCTGAACAAGTGTTACTGTTTTCTGCACAAAAGCGATTCTGCGAAGCAATGTGAACAGGCACAGAGAAGGTGCTAGCAGGGAATTCTCTGCCTGCCTTTCCCCAGTGCTCTGCAAGCTCTCCAGGACAACATAGAATCTGGGGCTCTGTGCTTTCTTTCCTTCTGAACAAGTGTTACTGTTTTCTGCACAAAAGCGATTCTTGCGAAGCAATGTGAACACTTCTGCTTCCCAGGCACAGAGAAGGTGCTATCAGGGAATTCTCTGCCTGCCTTTCCCCAGTGCTCTGCAAGCTCTCCAGGACAACATAAAATCTGGGGCTCTGTGCTTTCTTTCCTTCTGAACAAGTGTTAGTGTTTTCTGCACAAAAGCGTTTCTTGCGAAGCAATGTGAACACTTCTGCTTCCCAGGCACAGAGAAGGTGCTATCAGGGAATTCTCTGCCTGCCTTTCCCTAGTGCTCTGCAAGCTCTCCAGGACAACATAGAATCTGGGGCTCTGTGCTTGCTTTCCTTCTGAACAAGTGTTACTGTTTTCTGCACAAAAGCGATTCTGCCAAGCAATGTGAACACCTCTGCTTCCCAGGCACAGAGAAGGCGCTAGCAGGGAATTCTCTGCCTGCCTTTCCCCAGTGCTATGCAAGCTCTCCAGGACAACATAAAATCTGGGGCTCTGTGCTTTCTTTCCTTCTGAACAAGTGTTACTGTTTTCTGCACAAAAACGATTCTGCGAAGCAATGTGAACACTTCTGCTCCCCAGGCACAGAGAAGGTGCTAGAAGGGAATTCTCTGCCTGCCTTTCCCCAGTGCTCTGCAAGCTCTCCAGGACAACATAGAATCTGGGGCTCTGTGCTTTCTTCCGTTCTGAACAAGTGTTACTGTTTTCTGCACAAAAGCGATTCTGCGAAGCAATGTGAACAGGCACAGAGAAGGTGCTGGCAGGGAATTCTCTGCCTGCCTTTCCCCAGTGCTCTGCAAGCTCTCCAGGACAACATAAAATCTGGGGCTCTGTGCTTTCTTTCCTTCTGAACAAGTGTTAGTGTTTTCTGCACAAAAGCGATTCTGCGAAGCAATGTGAACAGGCACAGAGAAGGTGCTATCAGGGAATTCTCTGCCTGCCTTTCCCCAGTGCTCTGCAAGCTCTCCAGGACAACATAAAATCTGGGGCTCTGTGCTTTCTTTCCTTCTGAACAAGTGTTACTGTTTTCTGCACAAAAGCGATTCTTGCGAAGCAATGTGAACACTTCTGCTTCCCAGGCACAGAGAAGGTGCTAGCAAGGAATTCTCTGCCTGCCTTACTTCAGTGCTCTGCAAGCTCTCCAGGACAACAGCAAATCTGGGGCTCTGTGCTTTCTTTCCTTCTGAACAAGTGTTACTGTTTTCTGCACAAAAGCGATTCTGCGAAGCAATGTGAACAAGGCACAGAGAAAGTGCTAGCAGGGAATTCTCTGCCTGCCTTTCCCCAGTGCTCTGCAAGCTCTCCAGGACAACATAGAATCTGGGGCTCTGTGCTTTCTTTCCTTCTGAACAAGTGTTACTGTTTTCTGCACAAAAGCGATTCTGCGAAGCAATGTCAACACTTCTGCTTCCCAGGCACAGAGAAGGTGCTAGCAAGGAATTCTCTGCCTGCCTTTCCCCAGTGCTCTGCAAGCTCTCCAGGACAACATAAAATCTGGGGCTCTGTGCTTTCTTTCCTTCTGAACAAGTGTTACTGTTTTCTGCACAAAAGCGATTCTTGCGAAGCAATGTGAACACTTCTGCTTCCCAGGCACAGAGAAGGTGCTAGCAGGGAATTCTCTGCCTGCCTTTCCCCAGTGCTCTGCAAGCTCTCCAGGACAACATAGAATCTGGGGCTCTGTGCTTTCTTTCGTTCTGAACAAGTGTTACTGTTTTCTGCACAAAAGCGATTCTGCGAAGCAATGTGAACACCTCTGCTTCCCAGGCACAGAGAAGGTGCTAGCAAGGAATTCTCTGCCTGCCTTTCCCCAGTGCTCTGCAAGCTCTCCAGGACAACATAGAATCTGGGGCTCTGTGCTTTCTTTCGTTCTGAACAAGTGTTACTGTTTTCTGCACAAAAGCGATTCTGCGAAGCAATGTGAACAGGCACAGAGAAAGTGCTAGCAGGGAATTCTCTGCCTGCCTTTCCCCAGTGCTCTGCAAGCTCTCCAGGACAACATAAAATCTGGGGCTCTGTGCTTTCTTTCCTTCTGAACAAGTGTTACTGTTTTCTGCACAAAAGCGATTCTTGCGAAGCAATGTGAACACTTCTGCTTCCCAGGCACAGAGAAGGTGCTAGCAAGGAATTCTCTGCCTGCCTTACCCCAGTGCTCTGCAAGCTCTCCAGGACAACATAAAATCTGGGGCTCTGTGCTTTCTTTCCTTCTGAACAAGTG
Source organism: Strix aluco (assembly GCF_031877795.1). Taxonomy (NCBI): domain Eukaryota; kingdom Metazoa; phylum Chordata; class Aves; order Strigiformes; family Strigidae; genus Strix; species Strix aluco. The sequence goes on along the minus strand of NW_027436625.1, from coordinate 534,889 downwards.
TTACTGTTTTCTGCACAAAAGCGATTCTGCGAAACAATGTGAACAGGCACAGAGAAGGTGCTAGCTGGGAATTCTCTGCCTGCCTTTCCCCAGTGCTCTGCAAGCTCTCCAGGACAACATAGAATCTGGGGCTCTGTGCTTTCTTTCGTTCTGAACAAGTGTTACTGTTTTCTGCACAAAAGCGATTCTGCGAAGCAATGTGAACAGGCACAGAGAAGGTGCTATCAGGGAATTCTCTGCCTGCCTTTCCCCAGTGCTCTGCAAGCTCTCCAGGACAACATAGAATCTGGGGCTCTGTGCTTTCTTTCCTTCTGAACAAGTGTTAGTGTTTTCTGCACAAAAGCGATTCTTGCGAAGCAATGTGAACACTTCTGCTTCCCAGGCACAGAGAAGGTGCTAGCAAGGAATTCTCTGCCTGCCTTTCCCCAGTGCTCTGCAAGCTCTCCAGGACAACATAAAATCTGGGGCTCTGTGCTTTCTTTCCTTCTGAACAAGTGTTACTGTTTTCTGCACAAAAGCGATTCTGCAAAGCAATGTGAACACTTCTGCTTTCCAGGCACAGAGAAGGTGCTAGCAGGGAATTCTCTGCCTGCCTTTCCCCAGTGCTCTGCAAGCTCTCCAGGACAACATAAAATCTGGGGCTCTGTGCTTTCTTTCGTTCTGAACAAGTGTTACTGTTTTCTGCACAAAAGCGATTCTTGCGAAGCAATGTGAACAGGCACAGAGAAAGTGCTATCAGGGAATTCTCTGCCTGCCTTTCCCCAGTGCTCTGCAAGCTCTCCAGGACAACATAAAATCTGGGGCTCTGTGCTTTCTTTCCTTCTGAACAAGTGTTACTGTTTTCTGCACAAAAGCGATTCTGCGAAGCAATGTGAACAGGCACAGAGAAGGTGCTAGCAAGGAATTCTCTGCCTGCCTTTCCCCAGTGCTCTGCAAGCTCTCCAGGACAACATAAAATCTGGGGCTCTGTGCTTTCTTTCCTTCTGAACAAGTGTTAGTGTTTTCTGCACAAAAGCGATTCTGCGAAGCAATGTGAACAGGCACAGAGAAGGTGCTATCAGGGAATTCTCTGCCTGCCTTTCCCCAGTGCTCTGCAAGCTCTCCAGGACAACATAAAATCTGGGGCTCTGTGCTTTCTTTCCTTCTGAACAAGTGTTAGTGTTTTCTGCACAAAAGCGATTCTGCGAAGCAATGTGAACAGGCACAGAGAAGGTGCTATCAGGGAATTCTCTGCCTGCTTTTCCCCAGTGCTATGCAAGCTCTCCAGGACAACATAAAATCTGGGGCTCTGTGCTTTCTTTCCTTCTGAACAAGTGTTACTGTTTTCTGCACAAAAGCGATTCTGCGAAGCAATGTGAACACTTCTGCTTCCCAGGCACAGAGAAGGTGCTATCAGGGAATTCTCTGCCTGCCTTTCCCCAGTGCTCTGCAAGCTCTCCAGGACAACATAAAATCTGGGGCTCTGTGCTTTCTTTCCTTCTGAACAAGTGTTACTGTTTTCTGCACAAAAACGATTCTGCGAAGCAATGTGAACACTTCTGCTTCCCAGGCACAGAGAAGGTGCTAGCAGGGAATTCTCTGCCTGCCTTTCCCCAGTGCTCTGCAAGCTCTCCAGGACAACATAGAATCTGGGGCTCTGTGCTTTCTTTCGTTCTGAACAAGTGTTACTGTTTTCTGCACAAAAGCGATTCTGCGAAGCAATGTGAACACTTCTGCTTCCCAGGCACAGAGAAGGTGCTAGCAAGGAATTCTCTGCCTGCCTTACCCCAGTGCTCTGCAAGCTCTCCAGGACAACATAAAATCTGGGGCTCTGTGCTTTCTTTCCTTCTGAACAAGTGTTACTGTTTTCTGCACAAAAGCGATTCTGCGAAGCAATGTGAACAGTTCTGCTTCCCAGGCACAGAGAAGGTGCTAGCAAGGAATTCTCTGCCTGCCTTTCCCCAGTGCTCTGCAAGCTCTCCAGGACAACATAAAATCTGGGGCTCTGTGCTTTCTTTCCTTCTGAACAAGTGTTACTGTTTTCTGCACAAAAGCGATTCTTGTGAAGCAATGTGAACAGGCACAGAGAAGGTGCTATCAGGGAATTCTCTGCCTGCCTTTCCCCAGTGCTCTGCAAGCTCTCCAGGACAACATAAAATCTGGGGCTCTGTGCTTTCTTTCCTTCTGAACAAGTGTTACTGTTTTCTGCACAAAAGCGATTCTGCGAAGCAATGTGAACACTTCTGCTTCCCAGGCACAGAGAAGGTGCTAGCAAGGAATTCTCTGCCTGCCTTTCCCCAGTGCTATGCAAGCTCTCCAGGACAACATAAAATCTGGGGCTCTGTGCTTTCTTTCCTTCTGAACAAGTGTTACTGTTTTCTGCACAAAAACGATTCTGCGAAGCAATGTGAACACTTCTGCTCCCCAGGCACAGAGAAGGTGCTAGCAGGGAATTCTCTGCCTGCCTTTCCCCAGTGCTCTGCAAGCTCTCCAGGACAACATAGAATCTGGGGCTCTGTGCTTTCTTCCGTTCTGAACAAGTGTTACTGTTTTCTGCACAAAAGCGATTCTGCGAAGCAATGTGAACAGGCACAGAGAAGGTGCTGGCAGGGAATTCTCTGCCTGCCTTTCCCCAGTGCTCTGCAAGCTCTCCAGGACAACATAAAATCTGGGGCTCTGTGCTTTCTTTCCTTCTGAACAAGTGTTACTGTTTTCTGCACAAAAGCGATTCTGCGAAGCAATGTGAACAGGCACAGAGAAGGTGCTATCAGGGAATTCTCTGCCTGCCTTTCCCCAGTGCTCTGCAAGCTCTCCAGGACAACATAAAATCTGGGGCTCTGTGCTTTCTTTCCTTCTGAACAAGTGTTACTGTTTTCTGCACAAAAGCGATTCTTGCGAAGCAATGTGAACACTTCTGCTTCCCAGGCACAGAGAAGGTGCTAGCAAGGAATTCTCTGCCTGCCTTACTTCAGTGCTCTGCAAGCTCTCCAGGACAACAGCAAATCTGGGGCTCTGTGCTTTCTTTCCTTCTGAACAAGTGTTACTGTTTTCTGCACAAAAGCGATTCTGCGAAGCAATGTGAACAAGGCACAGAGAAAGTGCTAGCAGGGAATTCTCTGCCTGCCTTTCCCCAGTGCTCTGCAAGCTCTCCAGGACAACATAGAATCTGGGGCTCTGTGCTTTCTTTCGTTCTGAACAAGTGTTACTGTTTTCTGCACAAAAGCGATTCTGCGAAGCAATGTCAACACTTCTGCTTCCCAGGCACAGAGAAGGTGCTAGCAAGGAATTCTCTGCCTGCCTTTCCCCAGTGCTCTGCAAGCTCTCCAGGACAACATAAAATCTGGGGCTCTGTGCTTTCTTTCCTTCTGAACAAGTGTTACTGTTTTCTGCACAAAAGCGATTCTTGCGAAGCAATGTGAACAGGCACAGAGAAAGTGCTAGCAGGGAATTCTCTGCCTGCCTTTCCCCAGTGCTCTGCAAGCTCTCCAGGACAACATAAAATCTGGGGCTCTGTGCTTTCTTTCCTTCTGAACAAGTGTTACTGTTTTCTGCACAAAAGCGATTCTTGCGAAGCAATGTGAACACTTCTGCTTCCCAGGCACAGAGAAGGTGCTAGCAAGGAATTCTCTGCCTGCCTTTCCCCAGTGCTCTGCAAGCTCTCCAGGACAACATAAAATCTGGGGCTCTGTGCTTTCTTTCCTTCTGAACAAGTGTTACTGTTTTCTGCACAAAAGCGATTCTGCAAAGCAATGTGAACACTTCTGCTTTCCAGGCACAGAGAAGGTGCTAGCAAGGAATTCTCTGCCTGCCTTTCCCCAGTGCTCTGCAAGCTCTCCAGGACAACATAAAATCTGGGGCTCTGTGCTTTCTTTCGTTCTGAACAAGTGTTACTGTTTTCTGCACAAAAGCGATTCTTGCGAAGCAATGTGAACAGGCACAGAGAAAGTGCTATCAGGGAATTCTCTGCCTGCCTTTCCCCAGTGCTCTGCAAGCTCTCCAGGACAACATAAAATCTGGGGCTCTGTGCTTTCTTTCCTTCTGAACAAGTGTTACTGTTTTCTGCACAAAAGCGATTCTGCGAAGCAATGTGAACAGGCACAGAGAAGGTGCTATCAGGGAATTCTCTGCCTGCCTTTCCCCAGTGCTGTGCAAGGTCTCCAGGACAACATAAAATCTGGGGCTCTGTGCTTTCTTTCCTTCTGAACAAGTGTTAGTGTTTTCTGCACAAAAGCGATTCTGCGAAGCAATGTGAACAGGCACAGAGAAGGTGCTATCAGGGAATTCTCTGCCTGCCTTTCCCCAGTGCTCTGCAAGCTCTCCAGGACAACATAGAATCTGGGGCTCTGTGCTTTCTTTCGTTCTGAACAAGTGTTACTGTTTTCTGCACAAAAGCGATTCTGCGAAGCAATGTGAACACTTCTGCTTCCCAGGCACAGAGAAGGCGCTAGCAGGGAATTCTCTGCCTGCCTTTCCCCAGTGCTCTGCAAGCTCTCCAGGACAACATAAAATCTGGGGCTCCGTGCTTTCTTTCCTTTTGAACAAGTGTTAGTGTTTTCTGCACAAAAGCGATTCTTGCGAAGCAATGTGAACACTTCTGCTTCCCAGGCACAGAGAAGGTGCTAGCAGGGAATTCTCTGCCTGCCTTTCCCCAGTGCTCTGCAAGCTCTCCAGGACAACATAGAATCTGGGGCTCTGTTCTTTCTTCCGTTGTGAACAAGTGTTACTGTTTTCTGCACAAAAGCGATTCTGCGAAGCAATGTGAACAGGCACAGAGAAGGTGCTGGCAGGGAATTCTCTGCCTGCCTTTCCCCAGTGCTCTGCAAGCTCTCCAGGACAACATAAAATCTGGGGCTCTGTGCTTTCTTTCCTTCTGAACAAGTGTTACTGTTTTCTGCACAAAAGCGATTCTTGCGAAGCAATGTGAACACTTCTGCTTCCCAGGCACAGAGAAGGTGCTAGCAAGGAATTCTCTGCTGCCTTACCCCAGTGCTCTGCAAGCTCTCCAGGACAACATAAAATCAGGGGCTCTGTGCTTTCTTTCCTTCTGAACAAGTGTTACTGTTTTCTGCACAAAAGCGATTCTGCGAAGCAATGTGAACAAGGCACAGAGAAAGTGCTAGCAGGGAATTCTCTGCCTGCCTTTCCCCAGTGCTCTGCAAGCTCTCCAGGACAACATAGAATCTGGGGCTCTGTGCTTTCTTTCCTTCTGAACAAGTGTTACTGTTTTCTGCACAAAAGCGATTCTGCGAAGCAATGTCAACACTTCTGCTTCCCAGGCACAGAGAAGGTGCTAGCAAGGAATTCTCTGCCTGCCTTTCCCCAGTGCTCTGCAAGCTCTCCAGGACAACATAAAATCTGGGGCTCTGTGCTTTCTTTCCTTCTGAACAAGTGTTACTGTTTTCTGCACAAAAGCGATTCTTGCGAAGCAATGTGAACACTTCTGCTTCCCAGGCACAGAGAAGGTGCTAGCAGGGAATTCTCTGCCTGCCTTTCCCCAGTGCTCTGCAAGCTCTCCAGGACAACATAGAATCTGGGGCTCTGTGCTTTCTTTCGTTCTGAACAAGTGTTACTGTTTTCTGCACAAAAGCGATTCTGCGAAGCAATGTGAACACCTCTGCTTCCCAGGCACAGAGAAGGTGCTAGCAAGGAATTCTCTGCCTGCCTTTCCCCAGTGCTCTGCAAGCTCTCCAGGACAACATAAAATCTGGGGCTCTGTGCTTTCTTTCCTTCTGAACAAGTGTTAGTGTTTTCTGCACAAAAGCGATTCTGCGAAGCAATGTGAACAGGCACAGAGAAGGTGCTATCAGGGAATTCTCTGCCTGCCTTTCCCCAGTGCTCTGCAAGCTCTCCAGGACAACATAAAATCTGGGGCTCTGTGCTTTCTTTCCTTCTGAACAAGTGTTAGTGTTTTCTGCACAAAAGCGATTCTGCGAAGCAATGTGAACAGGCACAGAGAAGGTGCTATCAGGGAATTCTCTGCCTGCTTTTCCCCAGTGCTATGCAAGCTCTCCAGGACAACATAAAATCTGGGGCTCTGTGCTTTCTTTCCTTCTGAACAAGTGTTACTGTTTTCTGCACAAAAGCGATTCTGCGAAGCAATGTGAACACTTCTGCTTCCCAGGCACAGAGAAGGTGCTAGCAGGGAATTCTCTGCCTGCCTTTCCCCAGTGCTCTGCAAGCTCTCCAGGACAACATAAAATCTGGGGCTCTGTGCTTTCTTTCCTTCTGAACAAGTGTTACTGTTTTCTGCACAAAAACGATTCTGCGAAGCAATGTGAACACTTCTGCTTCCCAGGCACAGAGAAGGTGCTAGCAGGGAATTCTCTGCCTGCCTTTCCCCAGTGCTCTGCAAGCTCTCCAGGACAACATAGAATCTGGGGCTCTGTGCTTTCTTTCGTTCTGAACAAGTGTTACTGTTTTCTGCACAAAAGCGATTCTTGCGAAGCAATGTGAACACTTCTGCTTCCCAGGCACAGAGAAGGTGCTAGCAGGGAATTCTCTGCCTGCCTTTCCCCAGTGCTCTGCAAGCTCTCCAGGACAACATAGAATCTGGGGCTCTGTGCTTTCTTTCGTTCTGAACAAGTGTTACTGTTTTCTGCACAAAAGCGATTCTGCGAAGCAATGTGAACACCTCTGCTTCCCAGGCACAGAGAAGGTGCTAGCAAGGAATTCTCTGCCTGCCTTTCCCCAGTGCTCTGCAAGCTCTCCAGGACAACATAAAATCTGGGGCTCTGTGCTTTCTTTCCTTCTGAACAAGTGTTAGTGTTTTCTGCACAAAAGCGATTCTGCGAAGCAATGTGAACAGGCACAGAGAAGGTGCTATCAGGGAATTCTCTGCCTGCCTTTCCCCAGTGCTCTGCAAGCTCTCCAGGACAACATAAAATCTGGGGCTCTGTGCTTTCTTTCCTTCTGAACAAGTGTTAGTGTTTTCTGCACAAAAGCGATTCTGCGAAGCAATGTGAACAGGCACAGAGAAGGTGCTATCAGGGAATTCTCTGCCTGCTTTTCCCCAGTGCTATGCAAGCTCTCCAGGACAACATAAAATCTGGGGCTCTGTGCTTTCTTTCCTTCTGAACAAGTGTTACTGTTTTCTGCACAAAAGCGATTCTGCGAAGCAATGTGAACACTTCTGCTTCCCAGGCACAGAGAAGGTGCTAGCAGGGAATTCTCTGCCTGCCTTTCCCCAGTGCTCTGCAAGCTCTCCAGGACAACATAAAATCTGGGGCTCTGTGCTTTCTTTCCTTCTGAACAAGTGTTACTGTTTTCTGCACAAAAACGATTCTGCGAAGCAATGTGAACACTTCTGCTTCCCAGGCACAGAGAAGGTGCTAGCAGGGAATTCTCTGCCTGCCTTTCCCCAGTGCTCTGCAAGCTCTCCAGGACAACATAGAATCTGGGGCTCTGTGCTTTCTTTCGTTCTGAACAAGTGTTACTGTTTTCTGCACAAAAGCGATTCTGTGAAGCAATGTGAACACTTCTGCTTCCCGGGCACAGAGAAGGTGCTAGCAAGGAATTCTCTGCCTGCCTTACCCCAGTGCTCTGCAAGCTCTCCAGGACAACATAAAATCTGGGGCTCTGTGCTTTCTTTCCTTCTGAACAAGTGTTACTGTTTTCTGCACAAAAGCGATTCTGCGAAGCAATGTGAACAGTTCTGCTTCCCAGGCACAGAGAAGGTGCTAGCAAGGAATTCTCTGCCTGCCTTTCCCCAGTGCTCTGCAAGCTCTCCAGGACAACATAAAATCTGGGGCTCTGTGCTTTCTTTCCTTCTGAACAAGTGTTACTGTTTTCTGCACAAAAGCGATTCTTGCGAAGCAATGTGAACACTTCTGCTTCCCAGGCACAGAGAAGGTGCTAGCAAGGAATTCTCTGCCTGCCTTACCCCAGTGCTCTGCAAGCTCTCCAGGACAACATAAAATCTGGGGCTCTGTGCTTTCTTTCCTTCTGAACAAGTGTTACTGTTTTCTGCACTAAAGCGATTATGCGAAGCAATGTGAACAGGCACAGAGAAGGTGCTAGCTGGGAATTCTCTGCCTGCCTTTCCCCAGTGCTCTGCAAGCTCTCCAGGACAACATAGAATCTGGGGCTCTGTGCTTTCTTTCGTTCTGAACAACTGTTACTGTTTTCTGCACAAAAGCGATTCTTGCGAAGCAATGTGAACACTTCTGCTTCCCAGGCACAGAGAAGGTGCTAGCAGGGAATTCTCTGCCTGCCTTTCCCCAGTGCTCTGCAAGGTCTTCAGGACAACATAGAATCTGGGGCTCTGTGCTTTCTTTCCTTCTGAACAAGTGTTACTGTTTTCTGCACAAAAGCGATTCTGCGAAGCAATGTGAACACTTCTGCTTCCCAGGCACAGAGAAGGTGCTAGCAAGGAATTCTCTGCCTGCCTTTCCCCAGTGCTATGCAAGCTCTCCAGGACAACATAAAATCTGGGGCTCTGTGCTTTCTTTCCTTCTGAACAAGTGTTACTGTTTTCTGCACAAAAACGATTCTGCGAAGCAATGTGAACACTTCTGCTTCCCAGGCACAGAGAAGGTGCTAGCAGGGAATTCTCTGCCTGCCTTTCCCCAGTGCTCTGCAAGCTCTCCAGGACAACATAGAATCTGGGGCTCTGTGCTTTCTTTCCTTCTGAACAAGTGTTAGTGTTTTCTGCACAAAAGCGATTCTGCGAAGCAATGTGAACAGGCACAGAGAAGGTGCTATCAGGGAATTCTCTGCCTGCCTTTCCCCAGTGCTCTGCAAGCTCTCCAGGACAACATAAAATCTGGGGCTCTGTGCTTTCTTTCCTTCTGAACAAGTGTTAGTGTTTTCTGCACAAAAGCGATTCTGCGAAGCAATGTGAACAGGCACAGAGAAGGTGCTAGCAGGGAATTCTCTGCCTGCCTTTCCCCAGTGCTCTGCAAGCTCTCCAGGACAACATAGAATCTGGGGCTCTGTGCTTTCTTTCGTTCTGAACAAGTGTTACTGTTTTCTGCACAAAAGCGATTCTGTGAAGCAATGTGAACACTTCTGCTTCCCGGGCACAGAGAAGGTGCTAGCAAGGAATTCTCTGCCTGCCTTACCCCAGTGCTCTGCAAGCTCTCCAGGACAACATAAAATCTGGGGCTCTGTGCTTTCTTTCCTTCTGAACAAGTGTTACTGTTTTCTGCACAAAAGCGATTCTGCGAAGCAATGTGAACAGTTCTGCTTCCCAGGCACAGAGAAGGTGCTAGCAAGGAATTCTCTGCCTGCCTTTCCCCAGTGCTCTGCAAGCTCTCCAGGACAACATAAAATCTGGGGCTCTGTGCTTTCTTTCCTTCTGAACAAGTGTTACTGTTTTCTGCACAAAAGCGATTCTTGCGAAGCAATGTGAACACTTCTGCTTCCCAGGCACAGAGAAGGTGCTAGCAAGGAATTCTCTGCCTGCCTTACCCCAGTGCTCTGCAAGCTCTCCAGGACAACATAAAATCTGGGGCTCTGTGCTTTCTTTCCTTCTGAACAAGTGTTACTGTTTTCTGCACAAAAGCGATTCTGCGAAACAATGTGAACAGGCACAGAGAAGGTGCTAGCTGGGAATTCTCTGCCTGCCTTTCCCCAGTGCTCTGCAAGCTCTCCAGGACAACATAGAATCTGGGGCTCTGTGCTTTCTTTCGTTCTGAACAACTGTTACTGTTTTCTGCACAAAAGCGATTCTTGCGAAGCAATGTGAACACTTCTGCTTCCCAGGCACAGAGAAGGTGCTAGCAGGGAATTCTCTGCCTGCCTTTCCCCAGTGCTCTGCAAGGTCTTCAGGACAACATAGAATCTGGGGCTCTGTGCTTTCTTTCCTTCTGAACAAGTGTTACTGTTTTCTGCACAAAAGCGATTCTGCGAAGCAATGTGAACACTTCTGCTTCCCAGGCACAGAGAAGGTGCTAGCAAGGAATTCTCTGCCTGCCTTTCCCCAGTGCTATGCAAGCTCTCCAGGACAACATAAAATCTGGGGCTCTGTGCTTTCTTTCCTTCTGAACAAGTGTTACTGTTTTCTGCACAAAAACGATTCTGCGAAGCAATGTGAACACTTCTGCTTCCCAGGCACAGAGAAGGTGCTAGCAGGGAATTCTCTGCCTGCCTTTCCCCAGTGCTCTGCAAGCTCTCCAGGACAACATAGAATCTGGGGCTCTGTGCTTTCTTTCCTTCTGAACAAGTGTTAGTGTTTTCTGCACAAAAGCGATTCTGCGAAGCAATGTGAACAGGCACAGAGAAGGTGCTATCAGGGAATTCTCTGCCTGCCTTTCCCCAGTGCTCTGCAAGCTCTCCAGGACAACATAAAATCTGGGGCTCTGTGCTTTCTTTCCTTCTGAACAAGTGTTAGTGTTTTCTGCACAAAAGCGATTCTGCGAAGCAATGTGAACAGGCACAGAGAAGGTGCTATCAGGGAATTCTCTGCCTGCCTTTCCCCAGTGCTCTGCAAGCTCTCCAGGACAACATAAAATCTGGGGCTCTGTGCTTTCTTTCCTTCTGAACAAGTGTTACTGTTTTCTGCACAAAAGCGATTCTTGCGAAGCAATGTGAACACTTCTGCTTCCCAGGCACAGAGAAGGTGCTAGCAAGGAATTCTCTGCCTGCCTTACCCCAGTGCTCTGCAAGCTCTCCAGGACAACAGCAAATCTGGGGCTCTGTGCTTTCTTTCCTTCTGAACAAGTGTTACTGTTTTCTGCACAAAAGCGATTCTGCGAAGCAATGTGAACAAGGCACAGAGAAAGTGCTATCAGGGAATTCTCTGCCTGCCTTTCCCCAGTGCTCTGCAAGCTCTCCAGGACAACATAAAATCTGGGGCTCTGTGCTTTCTTTCCTTCTGAACAAGTGTTACTGTTTTCTGCACAAAAGCGATTCTGCGAAGCAATGTCAACACTTCTGCTTCCCAGGCACAGAGAAGGTGCTAGCTGGGAATTCTCTGCCTGCCTTTCCCCAGTGCTCTGCAAGCTCTCCAGGACAACATAGAATCTGGGGCTCTGTGCTTTCTTTCCTTCTGAACAAGTGTTACTGTTTTCTGCACAAAAGCGATTCTTGCGAAGCAATGTGAACACTTCTGCTTCCCAGGCACAGAGAAGGTGCTAGCAAGGAATTCTCTGCCTGCCTTTCCCCAGTGCTCTGCAAGCTCTCCAGGACAACATAAAATCTGGGGCTCTGTGCTTTCTTTCCTTCTGAACAAGTGTTACTGTTTTCTGCACAAAAGCGATTCTGCAAAGCAATGTGAACAGGCACAGAGAAGGTGCTATCAGGGAATTCTCTGCCTGCCTTTCCCCAGTGCTCTGCAAGCTCTCCAGGACAACATAAAATCTGGGGCTCTGTGCTTTCTTTCCTTCTGAACAAGTGTTAGTGTTTTCTGCACAAAAGCGATTCTGCGAAGCAATGTGAACAGGCACAGAGAAGGTGCTATCAGGGAATTCTCTGCCTGCTTTTCCCCAGTGCTATGCAAGCTCTCCAGGACAACATAAAATCTGGGGCTCTGTGCTTTCTTTCCTTCTGAACAAGTGTTACTGTTTTCTGCACAAAAGCGATTCTGCGAAGCAATGTGAACACTTCTGCTTCCCAGGCACAGAGAAGGTGCTAGCAGGGAATTCTCTGCCTGCCTTTCCCCAGTGCTCTGCAAGCTCTCCAGGACAACATAAAATCTGGGGCTCTGTGCTTTCTTTCGTTCTGAACAAGTGTTACTGTTTTCTGCACAAAAACGATTCTGCGAAGCAATGTGAACACTTCTGCTTCCCAGGCACAGAGAAGGTACTAGCAGGGAATTCTCTGCCTGCCTTTCCCCAGTGCTCTGCAAGCTCTCCAGGACAACATAGAATCTGGGGCTCTGTGCTTTCTTTCGTTCTGAACAAGTGTTACTGTTTTCTGCACAAAAGCGATTCTTGCGAAGCAATGTGAACAGGCACAGAGAAGGTGCTATCAGGGAATTCTCTGCCTGCCTTTCCCTAGTGCTGTGCAAGCTCTCCAGGACAACATAAAATCTGGGGCTCTGTGCTTTCTTTCCTTCTGAACAAGTGTTAGTGTTTTCTGCACAAAAGCGATTCTTGCGAAGCAATGTGAACACTTCTGCTTCCCAGGCACAGAGAAGGTGCTAGCAAGGAATTCTCTGCCTGCCTTTCCCCAGTGCTCTGCAAGCTCTCCAGGACAACATAAAATCTGGGGCTCTGTGCTTTCTTTCCTTCTGAACAAGTGTTACTGTTTTCTGCACAAAAGCGATTCTTGCGAAGCAATGTGAACACTTCTGCTTCCCAGGCACAGAGAAGGTGCTAGCAAGGAATTCTCTGCCTGCCTTACCCCAGTGCTCTGCAAGCTCTCCAGGACAACATAAAATCTGGGGCTCTGTGCTTTCTTTCCTTCTGAACAAGTGTTACTGTTTTCTGCACAAAAGCGATTCTGCGAAACAATGTGAACAGGCACAGAGAAGGTGCTAGCTGGGAATTCTCTGCCTGCCTTTCCCCAGTGCTCTGCAAGCTCTCCAGGACAACATAGAATCTGGGGCTCTGTGCTTTCTTTCCTTCTGAACAAGTGTTACTGTTTTCTGCACAAAAGCGATTCTGCGAAGCAATGTGAACACTTCTGCTTCCCAGGCACAGAGAAGGTGCTAGCAAGGAATTCTCTGCCTGCCTTTCCCCAGTGCTATGCAAGCTCTCCAGGACAACATAAAATCTGGGGCTCTGTGCTTTCTTTCCTTCTGAACAAGTGTTACTGTTTTCTGCACAAAAACGATTCTGCGAAGCAATGTGAACACTTCTGCTTCCCAGGCACAGAGAAGGTGCTAGCAGGGAATTCTCTGCCTGCCTTTCCCCAGTGCTCTGCAAGCTCTCCAGGACAACATAGAATCTGGGGCTCTGTGCTTTCTTTCCTTCTGAACAACTGTTACTGTTTTCTGCACAAAAGCGATTCTGCGAAGCAATGTGAACAGGCACAGAGAAGGTGCTGGCAGGGAATTCTCTGCCTGCCTTTCCCCAGTGCTCTGCAAGCTCTCCAGGACAACATAAAATCTGGGGCTCTGTGCTTTCTTTCCTTCTGAACAAGTGTTAGTGTTTTCTGCACAAAAGCGATTCTGCGAAGCAATGTGAACAGGCACAGAGAAGGTGCTATCAGGGAATTCTCTGCCTGCCTTTCCCCAGTGCTCTGCAAGCTCTCCAGGTCAACATAAAATCTGGGGCTCTGTGCTTTCTTTCCTTCTGAACAAGTGTTACTGTTTTCTGCACAAAAGCGATTCTTGCGAAGCAATGTGAACACTTCTGCTTCCCAGGCACAGAGAAGGTGCTAGCAAGGAATTCTCTGCCTGCCTTACCCCAGTGCTCTGCAAGCTCTCCAGGACAACAGCAAATCTGGGGCTCTGTGCTTTCTTTCCTTCTGAACAAGTGTTACTGTTTTCTGCACAAAAGCGATTCTGCGAAGCAATGTGAACAAGGCACAGAGAAAGTGCTAGCAGGGAATTCTCTGCCTGCCTTTCCCCAGTGCTCTGCAAGCTCTCCAGGACAACATAGAATCTGGGGCTCTGTGCTTTCTTTCCTTCTGAACAAGTGTTACTGTTTTCTGCACAAAAGCGATTCTTGCGAAGCAATGTGAACACTTCTGCTTCCCAGGCACAGAGAAGGTGCTAGCAGGGAATTCTCTGCCTGCCTTTCCCCAGTGCTCTGCAAGCTCTCCAGGACAACATAGAATCTGGGGCTCTGTGCTTTCTTTCGTTCTGAACAAGTGTTACTGTTTTCTGCACAAAAGCGATTCTGCGAAGCAATGTGAACACTTCTGCTTCCCAGGCACAGAGAAGGTGCTATCAGGGAATTCTCTGCCTGCCTTTCCCCAGTGCTCTGCAAGCTCTCCAGGACAACATAAAATCTGGGGCTCTGTGCTTTCTTTCGTTCTGAACAAGTGTTACTGTTTTCTGCACAAAAGCGATTCTGCGAAGCAATGTGAACAGGCACAGAGAAGGTGCTATCAGGGAATTCTCTGCCTGCCTTTCCCCAGTGCTCTGCAAGCTCTCCAGGACAACATAGAATCTGGGGCTCTGTGCTTTCTTTCCTTCTGAACAAGTGTTAGTGTTTTCTGCACAAAAGCGATTCTTGCGAAGCAATGTGAACACTTCTGCTTCCCAGGCACAGAGAAGGTGCTAGCAAGGAATTCTCTGCCTGCCTTTCCCCAGTGCTCTGCAAGCTCTCCAGGACAACATAAAATCTGGGGCTCTGTGCTTTCTTTCCTTCTGAACAAGTGTTACTGTTTTCTGCACAAAAGCGATTCTGCAAAGCAATGTGAACACTTCTGCTTTCCAGGCACAGAGAAGGTGCTAGCAAGGAATTCTCTGCCTGCCTTTCCCCAGTGCTCTGCAAGCTCTCCAGGACAACATAGAATCTGGGGCTCTGTGCTTTCTTTCGTTCTGAACAAGTGTTACTGTTTTCTGCACAAAAGCGATTCTTGCGAAGCAATGTGAACAGGCACAGAGAAAGTGCTATCAGGGAATTCTCTGCCTGCCTTTCCCCAGTGCTCTGCAAGCTCTCCAGGACAACATAGAATCTGGGGCTCTGTGCTTTCTTTCCTTCTGAACAAGTGTTACTGTTTTCTGCACAAAAGCGATTCTGCGAAGCAATGTGAACAGGCACAGAGAAGGTGCTATCAGGGAATTCTCTGCCTGCCTTTCCCCAGTGCTCTGCAAGCTCTCCAGGACAACATAAAATCTGGGGCTCTGTGCTTTCTTTCCTTCTGAACAAGTGTTAGTGTTTTCTGCACAAAAGCGATTCTGCGAAGCAATGTGAACAGGCACAGAGAAGGTGCTATCAGGGAATTCTCTGCCTGCCTTTCCCCAGTGCTCTGCAAGCTCTCCAGGACAACATAGAATCTGGGGCTCTGTGCTTTCTTTCGTTCTGAACAAGTGTTACTGTTTTCTGCACAAAAGCGATTCTGCGAAGCAATGTGAACACTTCTGCTTCCCAGGCACAGAGAAGGTGCTATCAGGGAATTCTCTGCCTGCCTTTCCCCAGTGCTCTGCAAGCTCTCCAGGACAACATAAAATCTGGGGCTCCGTGCTTTCTTTCCTTTTGAACAAGTGTTAGTGTTTTCTGCACAAAAGCGATTCTTGCGAAGCAATGTGAACACTTCTGCTTCCCAGGCACAGAGAAGGTGCTATCAGGGAATTCTCTGCCTGCCTTTCCCCAGTGCTCTGCAAGCTCTCCAGGACAACATAGAATCTGGGGCTCTGTGCTTTCTTCCGTTGTGAACAAGTGTTACTGTTTTCTGCACAAAAGCGATTCTGCGAAGCAATGTGAACAGGCACAGAGAAGGTGCTGGCAGGGAATTCTCTGCCTGCCTTTCCCCAGTGCTCTGCAAGCTCTCCAGGACAACATAAAATCTGGGGCTCTGTGCTTTCTTTCCTTCTGAACAAGTGTTACTGTTTTCTGCACAAAAGCGATTCTTGCGAAGCAATGTGAACACTTCTGCTTCCCAGGCACAGAGAAGGTGCTAGCAAGGAATTCTCTGCCTGCCTTACCCCAGTGCTCTGCAAGCTCTCCAGGACAACATAAAATCAGGGGCTCTGTGCTTTCTTTCCTTCTGAACAAGTGTTACTGTTTTCTGCACAAAAGCGATTCTGCGAAGCAATGTGAACAAGGCACAGAGAAAGTGCTAGCAGGGAATTCTCTGCCTGCCTTTCCCCAGTGCTCTGCAAGCTCTCCAGGACAACATAGAATCTGGGGCTCTGTGCTTTCTTTCCTTCTGAACAAGTGTTACTGTTTTCTGCACAAAAGCGATTCTGCGAAGCAATGTCAACACTTCTGCTTCCCAGGCACAGAGAAGGTGCTAGCAAGGAATTCTCTGCCTGCCTTTCCCCAGTGCTCTGCAAGCTCTCCAGGACAACATAAAATCTGGGGCTCTGTGCTTTCTTTCCTTCTGAACAAGTGTTACTGTTTTCTGCACAAAAGCGATTCTTGCGAAGCAATGTGAACACTTCTGCTTCCCAGGCACAGAGAAGGTGCTAGCAGGGAATTCTCTGCCTGCCTTTCCCCAGTGCTCTGCAAGCTCTCCAGGACAACATAGAATCTGGGGCTCTGTGCTTTCTTTCCTTCTGAACAAGTGTTACTGTTTTCTGCACAAAAGCGATTCTGCGAAGCAATGTCAACACTTCTGCTTCCCAGGCACAGAGAAGGTGCTAGCAAGGAATTCTCTGCCTGCCTTTCCCCAGTGCTCTGCAAGCTCTCCAGGACAACATAAAATCTGGGGCTCTGTGCTTTCTTTCCTTCTGAACAAGTGTTACTGTTTTCTGCACAAAAGCGATTCTTGCGAAGCAATGTGAACACTTCTGCTTCCCAGGCACAGAGAAGGTGCTAGCAGGGAATTCTCTGCCTGCCTTTCCCCAGTGCTCTGCAAGCTCTCCAGGACAACATAGAATCTGGGGCTCTGTGCTTTCTTTCGTTCTGAACAAGTGTTACTGTTTTCTGCACAAAAGCGATTCTGCGAAGCAATGTGAACACCTCTGCTTCCCAGGCACAGAGAAGGTGCTAGCAAGGAATTCTCTGCCTGCCTTTCCCCAGTGCTCTGCAAGCTCTCCAGGACAACATAAAATCTGGGGCTCTGTGCTTTCTTTCCTTCTGAACAAGTGTTAGTGTTTTCTGCACAAAAGCGATTCTGCGAAGCAATGTGAACAGGCACAGAGAAGGTGCTATCAGGGAATTCTCTGCCTGCCTTTCCCCAGTGCTCTGCAAGCTCTCCAGGACAACATAAAATCTGGGGCTCTGTGCTTTCTTTCCTTCTGAACAAGTGTTAGTGTTTTCTGCACAAAAGCGATTCTGCGAAGCAATGTGAACAGGCACAGAGAAGGTGCTATCAGGGAATTCTCTGCCTGCTTTTCCCCAGTGCTATGCAAGCTCTCCAGGACAACATAAAATCTGGGGCTCTGTGCTTTCTTTCCTTCTGAACAAGTGTTACTGTTTTCTGCACAAAAGCGATTCTGCGAAGCAATGTGAACACTTCTGCTTCCCAGGCACAGAGAAGGTGCTAGCAGGGAATTCTCTGCCTGCCTTTCCCCAGTGCTCTGCAAGCTCTCCAGGACAACATAAAATCTGGGGCTCTGTGCTTTCTTTCCTTCTGAACAAGTGTTACTGTTTTCTGCACAAAAACGATTCTGCGAAGCAATGTGAACACTTCTGCTTCCCAGGCACAGAGAAGGTGCTAGCAGGGAATTCTCTGCCTGCCTTTCCCCAGTGCTCTGCAAGCTCTCCAGGACAACATAGAATCTGGGGCTCTGTGCTTTCTTTCGTTCTGAACAAGTGTTACTGTTTTCTGCACAAAAGCGATTCTGCGAAGCAATGTGAACACTTCTGCTTCCCAGGCACAGAGAAGGTGCTAGCAAGGAATTCTCTGCCTGCCTTACCCCAGTGCTCTGCAAGCTCTCCAGGACAACATAAAATCTGGGGCTCTGTGCTTTCTTTCCTTCTGAACAAGTGTTACTGTTTTCTGCACAAAAGCGATTCTGCGAAGCAATGTGAACAGTTCTGCTTCCCAGGCACAGAGAAGGTGCTAGCAAGGAATTCTCTGCCTGCCTTTCCCCAGTGCTCTGCAAGCTCTCCAGGACAACATAAAATCTGGGGCTCTGTGCTTTCTTTCCTTCTGAACAAGTGTTACTGTTTTCTGCACAAAAGCGATTCTTGTGAAGCAATGTGAACAGGCACAGAGAAGGTGCTATCAGGGAATTCTCTGCCTGCCTTTCCCCAGTGCTGTGCAAGCTCTCCAGGACAACATAAAATCTGGGGCTCTGTGCTTTCTTTCCTTCTGAACAAGTGTTACTGTTTTCTGCACAAAAGCGATTCTGCGAAGCAATGTGAACACTTCTGCTTCCCAGGCACAGAGAAGGTGCTAGCAAGGAATTCTCTGCCTGCCTTTCCCCAGTGCTATGCAAGCTCTCCAGGACAACATAAAATCTGGGGCTCTGTGCTTTCTTTCCTTCTGAACAAGTGTTACTGTTTTCTGCACAAAAACGATTCTGCGAAGCAATGTGAACACTTCTGCTCCCCAGGCACAGAGAAGGTGCTAGCAGGGAATTCTCTGCCTGCCTTTCCCCAGTGCTCTGCAAGCTCTCCAGGACAACATAGAATCTGGGGCTCTGTGCTTTCTTTCCTTCTGAACAAGTGTTACTGTTTTCTGCACAAAAGCGATTCTGCGAAGCAATGTGAACAGGCACAGAGAAGGTGCTGGCAGGGAATTCTCTGCCTGCCTTTCCCCAGTGCTCTGCAAGCTCTCCAGGACAACATAAAATCTGGGGCTCTGTGCTTTCTTTCCTTCTGAACAAGTGTTACTGTTTTCTGCACAAAAGCGATTCTGCGAAGCAATGTGAACAGGCACAGAGAAGGTGCTAGCTGGGAATTCTCTGCCTGCCTTTCCCCAGTGCTCTGCAAGCTCTCCAGGACAACATAAAATCTGGGGCTCTGTGCTTTCTTTCCTTCTGAACAAGTGTTACTGTTTTCTGCACAAAAGCGATTCTGCGAAGCAATGTGAACACTTCTGCTTCCCAGGCACAGAGAAGGTGCTAGCAAGGAATTCTCTGCCTGCCTTACTTCAGTGCTCTGCAAGCTCTCCAGGACAACAGCAAATCTGGGGCTCTGTGCTTTCTTTCCTTCTGAACAAGTGTTACTGTTTTCTGCACAAAAGCGATTCTGCGAAGCAATGTGCACAAGGCACAGAGAAAGTGCTAGCAGGGAATTCTCTGCCTGCCTTTCCCCAGTGCTCTGCAAGCTCTCCAGGACAACATAGAATCTGGGGCTCTGTGCTTTCTTTCCTTCTGAACAAGTGTTACTGTTTTCTGCACAAAAGCGATTCTGCGAAGCAATGTCAACACTTCTGCTTCCCAGGCACAGAGAAGGTGCTAGCAAGGAATTCTCTGCCTGCCTTTCCCCAGTGCTCTGCAAGCTCTCCAGGACAACATAAAATCTGGGGCTCTGTGCTTTCTTTCCTTCTGAACAAGTGTTACTGTTTTCTGCACAAAAGCGATTCTTGCGAAGCAATGTGAACACTTCTGCTTCCCAGGCACAGAGAAGGTGCTAGCAGGGAATTCTCTGCCTGCCTTTCCCCAGTGCTCTGCAAGCTCTCCAGGACAACATAGAATCTGGGGCTCTGTGCTTTCTTTCGTTCTGAACAAGTGTTACTGTTTTCTGCACAAAAGCGATTCTGCGAAGCAATGTGAACACTTCTGCTTCCCAGGCACAGAGAAGGTGCTAGCAAGGAATTCTCTGCCTGCCTTTCCCCAGTGCTCTGCAAGCTCTCCAGGACAACATAGAATCTGGGGCTCTGTGCTTTCTTTCGTTCTGAACAAGTGTTACTGTTTTCTGCACAAAAGCGATTCTGCGAAGCAATGTGAACAGGCACAGAGAAAGTGCTAGCAGGGAATTCTCTGCCTGCCTTTCCCCAGTGCTCTGCAAGCTCTCCAGGACAACATAAAATCTGGGGCTCTGTGCTTTCTTTCCTTCTGAACAAGTGTTACTGTTTTCTGCACAAAAGCGATTCTGCGAAGCAATGTGAACACTTCTGCTTCCCAGGCACAGAGAAGGTGCTAGCAAGGAATTCTCTGCCTGCCTTACTTCAGTGCTCTGCAAGCTCTCCAGGACAACAGCAAATCTGGGGCTCTGTGCTTTCTTTCCTTCTGAACAAGTGTTACTGTTTTCTGCACAAAAGCGATTCTGCGAAGCAATGTGCACAAGGCACAGAGAAAGTGCTAGCAGGGAATTCTCTGCCTGCCTTTCCCCAGTGCTCTGCAAGCTCTCCAGGACAACATAGAATCTGGGGCTCTGTGCTTTCTTTCCTTCTGAACAAGTGTTACTGTTTTCTGCACAAAAGCGATTCTGCGAAGCAATGTCAACACTTCTGCTTCCCAGGCACAGAGAAGGTGCTAGCAAGGAATTCTCTGCCTGCCTTTCCCCAGTGCTCTGCAAGCTCTCCAGGACAACATAAAATCTGGGGCTCTGTGCTTTCTTTCCTTCTGAACAAGTGTTACTGTTTTCTGCACAAAAGCGATTCTTGCGAAGCAATGTGAACACTTCTGCTTCCCAGGCACAGAGAAGGTGCTAGCAGGGAATTCTCTGCCTGCCTTTCCCCAGTGCTCTGCAAGCTCTCCAGGACAACATAGAATCTGGGGCTCTGTGCTTTCTTTCGTTCTGAACAAGTGTTACTGTTTTCTGCACAAAAGCGATTCTGCGAAGCAATGTGAACACTTCTGCTTCCCAGGCACAGAGAAGGTGCTAGCAAGGAATTCTCTGCCTGCCTTTCCCCAGTGCTCTGCAAGCTCTCCAGGACAACATAGAATCTGGGGCTCTGTGCTTTCTTTCGTTCTGAACAAGTGTTACTGTTTTCTGCACAAAAGCGATTCTGCGAAGCAATGTGAACAGGCACAGAGAAAGTGCTAGCAGGGAATTCTCTGCCTGCCTTTCCCCAGTGCTCTGCAAGCTCTCCAGGACAACATAAAATCTGGGGCTCTGTGCTTTCTTTCCTTCTGAACAAGTGTTACTGTTTTCTGCACAAAAGCGATTCTTGCGAAGCAATGTGAACACTTCTGCTTCCCAGGCACAGAGAAGGTGCTAGCAAGGAATTCTCTGCCTGCCTTTCCCCAGTGCTCTGCAAGCTCTCCAGGACAACATAAAATCTGGGGCTCTGTGCTTTCTTTCCTTCTGAACAAGTGTTACTGTTTTCTGCACAAAAGCGATTCTGCAAAGCAATGTGAACACTTCTGCTTTCCAGGCACAGAGAAGGTGCTAGCAAGGAATTCTCTGCCTGCCTTTCCCCAGTGCTCTGCAAGCTCTCCAGGACAACATAAAATCTGGGGCTCTGTGCTTTCTTTCGTTCTGAACAAGTGTTACTGTTTTCTGCACAAAAGCGATTCTTGCGAAGCAATGTGAACAGGCACAGAGAAAGTGCTATCAGGGAATTCTCTGCCTGCCTTTCCCCAGTGCTCTGCAAGCTCTCCAGGACAACATAAAATCTGGGGCTCTGTGCTTTCTTTCCTTCTGAACAAGTGTTACTGTTTTCTGCACAAAAGCGATTCTGCGAAGCAATGTGAACAGGCACAGAGAAAGTGCTAGCAGGGAATTCTCTGCCTGCCTTTCCCCAGTGCTCTGCAAGCTCTCCAGGACAACATAGAATCTGGGGCTCTGTGCTTTCTTTCCTTCTGAACAAGTGTTACTGTTTTCTGCACAAAAGCGATTCTGCGAAGCAATGTCAACACTTCTGCTTCCCAGGCACAGAGAAGGTGCTAGCAAGGAATTCTCTGCCTGCCTTTCCCCAGTGCTCTGCAAGCTCTCCAGGACAACATAGAATCTGGGGCTCTGTGCTTTCTTTCCTTCTGAACAAGTGTTACTGTTTTCTGCACAAAAGCGATTCTTGCGAAGCAATGTGAACACTTCTGCTTCCCAGGCACAGAGAAGGTGCTAGCAAGGAATTCTCTGCCTGCCTTTCCCCAGTCCTCTGCAAGCTCTCCAGGACAACATAAAATCTGGGGCTCTGTGCTTTCTTTCCTTCTGAACAAGTGTTAGTGTTTTCTGCACAAAAGCGATTCTGCGAAGCAATGTGAACAGGCACAGAGAAGGTGCTATCAGGGAATTCTCTGCCTGCTTTTCCCCAGTGCTATGCAAGCTCTCCAGGACAACATAAAATCTGGGGCTCTGTGCTTTCTTTCCTTCTGAACAAGTGTTACTGTTTTCTGCACAAAAGCGATTCTGCGAAGCAATGTGAACACTTCTGCTTCCCAGGCACAGAGAAGGTGCTAGCAGGGAATTCTCTGCCTGCCTTTCCCCAGTGCTCTGCAAGCTCTCCAGGACAACATAAAATCTGGGGCTCTGTGCTTTCTTTCGTTCTGAACAAGTGTTACTGTTTTCTGCACAAAAACGATTCTGCGAAGCAATGTGAACACTTCTGCTTCCCAGGCACAGAGAAGGTGCTAGCAGGGAATTCTCTGCCTGCCTTTCCCCAGTGCTCTGCAAGCTCTCCAGGACAACATAGAATCTGGGGCTCTGTGCTTTCTTTCATTCTGAACAAGTGTTACTGTTTTCTGCACAAAAGCGATTCTGCGAAGCAATGTGAACACTTCTGCTTCCCAGGCACAGAGAAGGTGCTAGCAAGGAATTCTCTGCCTGCCTTACCCCAGTGCTCTGCAAGCTCTCCAGGACAACATAAAATCTGGGGCTCTGTGCTTTCTTTCCTTCTGAACAAGTGTTACTGTTTTCTGCACAAAAGCGATTCTGCGAAGCAATGTGAACAGTTCTGCTTCCCAGGCACAGAGAAGGTGCTAGCAAGGAATTCTCTGCCTGCCTTTCTCCAGTGCTCTGCAAGCTCTCCAGGACAACATAAAATCTGGGGCTCTGTGCTTTCTTTCCTTCTGAACAAGTGTTACTCTTTTCTGCACAAAAGCGATTCTTGCGAAGCAATGTGAACAGGCACAGAGAAGGTGCTATCAGGGAATTCTCTGCCTGCCTTTCCCCAGTGCTGTGCAAGCTCTCCAGGACAACATAAAATCTGGGGCTCTGTGCTTTCTTTCCTTCTGAACAAGTGTTAGTGTTTTCTGCACAAAAGCGATTCTTGCGAAGCAATGTGAACACTTCTGCTTCCCAGGCACAGAGAAGGTGCTAGCAAGGAATTCTCTGCCTGCCTTTCCCCAGTGCTCTGCAAGCTCTCCAGGACAACATAAAATCTGGGGCTCTGTGCTTTCTTTCCTTCTGAACAAGTGTTACTGTTTTCTGCACAAAAGCGATTCTTGCGAAGCAATGTGAACACTTCTGCTTCCCAGGCACAGAGAAGGTGCTAGCAAGGAATTCTCTGCCTGCCTTACCCCAGTGCTCTGCAAGCTCTCCAGGACAACATAAAATCTGGGGCTCTGTGCTTTCTTTCCTTCTGAACAAGTGTTACTGTTTTCTGCACAAAAGCGATTCTGCGAAGCAATGTGAACAGGCACAGAGAAGGTGCTAGCTGGGAATTCTCTGCCTGCCTTTCCCCAGTGCTCTGCAAGCTCTCCAGGACAACATAGAATCTGGGGCTCTGTGCTTTCTTTCCTTCTGAACAAGTGTTACTGTTTTCTGCACAAAAGCGATTCTGCGAAGCAATGTGAACACTTCTGCTTCCCAGGCACAGAGAAGGTGCTAGCAAGGAATTCTCTGCCTGCCTTTCCCCAGTGCTATGCAAGCTCTCCAGGACAACATAAAATCTGGGGCTCTGTGCTTTCTTTCCTTCTGAACAAGTGTTACTGTTTTCTGCACAAAAACGATTCTGCGAAGCAATGTGAACACTTCTGCTTCCCAGGCACAGAGAAGGTGCTAGCAGGGAATTCTCTGCCTGCCTTTCCCCAGTGCTCTGCAAGCTCTCCAGGACAACATAGAATCTGGGGCTCTGTGCTTTCTTTCCTTCTGAACAACTGTTACTGTTTTCTGCACAAAAGCGATTCTGCGAAGCAATGTGAACAGGCACAGAGAAGGTGCTGGCAGGGAATTCTCTGCCTGCCTTTCCCCAGTGCTCTGCAAGCTCTCCAGGACAACATAAAATCTGGGGCTCTGTGCTTTCTTTCCTTCTGAACAAGTGTTAGTGTTTTCTGCACAAAAGCGATTCTGCGAAGCAATGTGAACAGGCACAGAGAAGGTGCTATCAGGGAATTCTCTGCCTGCCTTTCCCCAGTGCTCTGCAAGCTCTCCAGGACAACATAAAATCTGGGGCTCTGTGCTTTCTTTCCTTCTGAACAAGTGTTACTGTTTTCTGCACAAAAGCGATTCTTGCGAAGCAATGTGAACACTTCTGCTTCCCAGGCACAGAGAAGGTGCTAGCAAGGAATTCTCTGCCTGCCTTACCCCAGTGCTCTGCAAGCTCTCCAGGACAACAGCAAATCTGGGGCTCTGTGCTTTCTTTCCTTCTGAACAAGTGTTACTGTTTTCTGCACAAAAGCGATTCTGCGAAGCAATGTGAACAAGGCACAGAGAAAGTGCTAGCAGGGAATTCTCTGCCTGCCTTTCCCCAGTGCTCTGCAAGCTCTCCAGGACAACATAGAATCTGGGGCTCTGTGCTTTCTTTCCTTCTGAACAAGTGTTACTGTTTTCTGCACAAAAGCGATTCTTGCGAAGCAATGTGAACACTTCTGCTTCCCAGGCACAGAGAAGGTGCTAGCAGGGAATTCTCTGCCTGCCTTTCCCCAGTGCTCTGCAAGCTCTCCAGGACAACATAGAATCTGGGGCTCTGTGCTTTCTTTCGTTCTGAACAAGTGTTACTGTTTTCTGCACAAAAGCGATTCTGCGAAGCAATGTGAACACTTCTGCTTCCCAGGCACAGAGAAGGTGCTATCAGGGAATTCTCTGCCTGCCTTTCCCCAGTGCTCTGCAAGCTCTCCAGGACAACATAAAATCTGGGGCTCTGTGCTTTCCTTCCTTCTGAACAAGTGTTAGTGTTTTCTGCACAAAAGCGATTCTGCGAAGCAATGTGAACAGGCACAGAGAAGGTGCTATCAGGGAATTCTCTGCCTGCCTTTCCCCAGTGCTCTGCAAGCTCTCCAGGACAACATAAAATCTGGGGCTCTGTGCTTTCTTTCCTTCTGAACAAGTGTTAGTGTTTTCTGCACAAAAGCGATTCTGCGAAGCAATGTGAACAGGCACAGAGAAGGTGCTATCAGGGAATTCTCTGCCTGCTTTTCCCCAGTGCTATGCAAGCTCTCCAGGACAACATAAAATCTGGGGCTCTGTGCTTTCTTTCCTTCTGAACAAGTGTTACTGTTTTCTGCACAAAAGCGATTCTGCGAAGCAATGTGAACACTTCTGCTTCCCAGGCACAGAGAAGGTGCTAGCAGGGAATTCTCTGCCTGCCTTTCCCCAGTGCTCTGCAAGCTCTCCAGGACAACATAAAATCTGGGGCTCTGTGCTTTCTTTCCTTCTGAACAAGTGTTACTGTTTTCTGCACAAAAGCGATTCTTGCGAAGCAATGTGAACACTTCTGCTTCCCAGGCACAGAGAAGGTGCTAGCAGGGAATTCTCTGCCTGCCTTTCCCCAGTGCTCTGCAAGCTCTCCAGGACAACATAGAATCTGGGGCTCTGTGCTTTCTTTCGTTCTGAACAAGTGTTACTGTTTTCTGCACAAAAGCGATTCTGCGAAGCAATGTGAACAGGCACAGAGAAGGTGCTAGCAGGGAATTCTCTGCCTGCCTTTCCCCAGTGCTCTGCAAGCTCTCCAGGACAACATAGAATCTGGGGCTCTGTGCTTTCTTTCCTTCTGAACAAGTGTTACTGTTTTCTGCACAAAAGCGATTCTGCGAAGCAATGTGAACACTTCTGCTTCCCAGGCACAGAGAAGGTGCTATCAGGGAATTCTCTGCCTGCCTTTCCCCAGTGCTCTGCAAGCTCTCCAGGACAACATAAAATCTGGGGCTCTGTGCTTTCTTTCCTTCTGAACAAGTGTTAGTGTTTTCTGCACAAAAGCGTTTCTTGCGAAGCAATGTGAACACTTCTGCTTCCCAGGCACAGAGAAGGTGCTATCAGGGAATTCTCTGCCTGCCTTTCCCCAGTGCTCTGCAAGCTCTCCAGGACAACATAGAATCTGGGGCTCTGTGCTTGCTTTCCTTCTGAACAAGTGTTACTGTTTTCTGCACAAAAGCGATTCTGCCAAGCAATGTGAACACCTCTGCTTCCCAGGCACAGAGAAGGCGCTAGCAGGGAATTCTCTGCCTGCCTTTCCCCAGTGCTCTGCAAGCTCTCCAGGACAACATAAAATCTGGGGCTCTGTGCTTTCTTTCGTTCTGAACAAGTGTTACTGTTTTCTGCACAAAAGCGATTCTGCGAAGCAATGTGAACAGGCACAGAGAAGGTGCTAGCAGGGAATTCTCTGCCTGCCTTTCCCCAGTGCTCTGCAAGCTCTCCAGGACAACATAGAATCTGGGGCTCTGTGCTTTCTTTCCTTCTGAACAAGTGTTAGTGTTTTCTGCACAAAAGCGATTCTTGCGAAGCAATGTGAACACTTCTGCTTCCCAGGCACAGAGAAGGTGCTAGCAAGGAATTCTCTGCCTGCCTTTCCCCAGTGCTCTGCAAGCTCTCCAGGACAACAGCAAATCTGGGGCTCTGTGCTTTCTTTCCTTCTGAACAAGTGTTACTGTTTTCTGCACAAAAGCGATTCTTGCGAAGCAATGTGAACACTTCTGCTTCCCAGGCACAGAGAAGGTGCTAGCAAGGAATTCTCTGCCTGCCTTACCCCAGTGCTCTGCAAGCTCTCCAGGACAACATAAAATCTGGGGCTCTGTGCTTTCTTTCCTTCTGAACAAGTGTTACTGTTTTCTGCACAAAAGCGATTCTGCGAAACAATGTGAACAGGCACAGAGAAGGTGCTAGCTGGGAATTCTCTGCCTGCCTTTCCCCAGTGCTCTGCAAGCTCTCCAGGACAACATAGAATCTGGGGCTCTGTGCTTTCTTTCCTTCTGAACAAGTGTTACTGTTTTCTGCACAAAAGCGATTCTGCGAAGCAATGTGAACACTTCTGCTTCCCAGGCACAGAGAAGGTGCTAGCAAGGAATTCTCTGCCTGCCTTTCCCCAGTGCTATGCAAGCTCTCCAGGACAACATAAAATCTGGGGCTCTGTGCTTTCTTTCCTTCTGAACAAGTGTTACTGTTTTCTGCACAAAAACGATTCTGCGAAGCAATGTGAACACTTCTGCTTCCCAGGCACAGAGAAGGTGCTAGCAGGGAATTCTCTGCCTGCCTTTCCCCAGTGCTCTGCAAGCTCTCCAGGACAACATAGAATCTGGGGCTCTGTGCTTTCTTCCGTTCTGAACAAGTGTTACTGTTTTCTGCACAAAAGCGATTCTGCGAAGCAATGTGAACAGGCACAGAGAAGGTGCTGGCAGGGAATTCTCTGCCTGCCTTTCCCCAGTGCTCTGCAAGCTCTCCAGGACAACATAAAATCTGGGGCTCTGTGCTTTCTTTCCTTCTGAACAAGTGTTAGTGTTTTCTGCACAAAAGCGATTCTGCGAAGCAATGTGAACAGGCACAGAGAAGGTGCTATCAGGGAATTCTCTGCCTGCCTTTCCCCAGTGCTCTGCAAGCTCTCCAGGACAACATAAAATCTGGGGCTCTGTGCTTTCTTTCCTTCTGAACAAGTGTTACTGTTTTCTGCACAAAAGCGATTCTTGCGAAGCAATGTGAACACTTCTGCTTCCCAGGCACAGAGAAGGTGCTAGCAAGGAATTCTCTGCCTGCCTTACCCCGGTGCTCTGCAAGCTCTCCAGGACAACAGCAAATCTGGGGCTCTGTGCTTTCTTTCCTTCTGAACAAGTGTTACTGTTTTCTGCACAAAAGCGATTCTGCGAAGCAATGTGAACAAGGCACAGAGAAAGTGCTAGCAGGGAATTCTCTGCCTGCCTTTCCCCAGTGCTCTGCAAGCTCTCCAGGACAACATAGAATCTGGGGCTCTGTGCTTTCTTTCCTTCTGAACAAGTGTTACTGTTTTCTGCACAAAAGCGATTCTTGCGAAGCAATGTGAACACTTCTGCTTCCCAGGCACAGAGAAGGTGCTAGCAGGGAATTCTCTGCCTGCCTTTCCCCAGTGCTCTGCAAGCTCTCCAGGACAACATAGAATCTGGGGCTCTGTGCTTTCTTTCGTTCTGAACAAGTGTTACTGTTTTCTGCACAAAAGCGATTCTGCGAAGCAATGTGAACACTTCTGCTTCCCAGGCACAGAGAAGGTGCTAGCAAGGAATTCTCTGCCTGCCTTTCCCCAGTGCTCTGCAAGCTCTCCAGGACAACATAAAATCTGGGGCTCTGTGCTTTCCTTCCTTCTGAACAAGTGTTAGTGTTTTCTGCACAAAAGCGATTCTGCGAAGCAATGTGAACAGGCACAGAGAAGGTGCTATCAGGGAATTCTCTGCCTGCCTTTCCCCAGTGCTCTGCAAGCTCTCCAGGACAACATAAAATCTGGGGCTCTGTGCTTTCTTTCCTTCTGAACAAGTGTTAGTGTTTTCTGCACAAAAGCGATTCTGCGAAGCAATGTGAACAGGCACAGAGAAGGTGCTATCAGGGAATTCTCTGCCTGCTTTTCCCCAGTGCTATGCAAGCTCTCCAGGACAACATAAAATCTGGGGCTCTGTGCTTTCTTTCCTTCTGAACAAGTGTTACTGTTTTCTGCACAAAAGCGATTCTGCGAAGCAATGTGAACACTTCTGCTTCCCAGGCACAGAGAAGGTGCTAGCAGGGAATTCTCTGCCTGCCTTTCCCCAGTGCTCTGCAAGCTCTCCAGGACAACATAAAATCTGGGGCTCTGTGCTTTCTTTCCTTCTGAACAAGTGTTACTGTTTTCTGCACAAAAGCGATTCTTGCGAAGCAATGTGAACACTTCTGCTTCCCAGGCACAGAGAAGGTGCTAGCAGGGAATTCTCTGCCTGCCTTTCCCCAGTGCTCTGCAAGCTCTCCAGGACAACATAGAATTTGGGGCTCTGTGCTTTCTTTCGTTCTGAACAAGTGTTACTGTTTTCTGCACAAAAGCGATTCTGCGAAGCAATGTGAACAGGCACAGAGAAGGTGCTAGCAGGGAATTCTCTGCCTGCCTTTCCCCAGTGCTCTGCAAGCTCTCCAGGACAACATAGAATCTGGGGCTCTGTGCTTTCTTTCCTTCTGAACAAGTGTTACTGTTTTCTGCACAAAAGCGATTCTGCGAAGCAATGTGAACACTTCTGCTTCCCAGGCACAGAGAAGGTGCTATCAGGGAATTCTCTGCCTGCCTTTCCCCAGTGCTCTGCAAGCTCTCCAGGACAACATAAAATCTGGGGCTCTGTGCTTTCTTTCCTTCTGAACAAGTGTTAGTGTTTTCTGCACAAAAGCGTTTCTTGCGAAGCAATGTGAACACTTCTGCTTCCCAGGCACAGAGAAGGTGCTATCAGGGAATTCTCTGCCTGCCTTTCCCCAGTGCTCTGCAAGCTCTCCAGGACAACATAAAATCTGGGGCTCTGTGCTTGCTTTCCTTCTGAACAAGTGTTACTGTTTTCTGCACAAAAGCGATTCTGCGAAGCAATGTGAACAGGCACAGAGAAGGTGCTATCAGGGAATTCTCTGCCTGCCTTTCCCCAGTGCTCTGCAAGCTCTCCAGGACAACATAGAATCTGGGGCTCTGTGCTTTCTTTCCTTCTGAACAAGTGTTACTGTTTTCTGCACAAAAGCGATTCTGCGAAGCAATGTGAACACTTCTGCTTCCCAGGCACAGAGAAGGTGCTATCAGGGAATTCTATGCCTGCCTTTCCCCAGTGCTCTGCAAGATCTCCAGGACAACATAGAATCTGGGGCTCTGTGCTTTCTTTCCTTCTGAACAAGTGTTACTGTTTTCTGCACAAAAGCGATTCTGCGAAGCAATGTGAACACTTCTGCTTCCCAGGCACAGAGAAGGTGCTTGCAGGGAATTCTCTGCCTGCCTTTCCCCAGTGCTCTGCAAGCTCTCCAGGACAACAGCAAATCTGGGGCTCTGTGCTTTCTTTCCTTCTGAACAAGTGTTACTGTTTTCTGCACAAAAGCGATACTTGCGAAGCAATGTGAACACTTCTGCTTCCCAGGCACAGAGAAGGTGCTAGCAAGGAATTCTCTGCCTGCCTTACCCCAGTGCTCTGCAAGCTCTCCAGGACAACATAAAATCTGGGGCTCTGTGCTTTCTTTCCTTCTGAACAAGTGTTACTGTTTTCTGCACAAAAGCGATTCTGCGAAACAATGTGAACAGGCACAGAGAAGGTGCTAGCTGGGAATTCTCTGCCTGCCTTTCCCCAGTGCTCTGCAAGCTCTCCAGGACAACATAGAATCTGGGGCTCTGTGCTTTCTTTCCTTCTGAACAAGTGTTACTGTTTTCTGCACAAAAGCGATTCTTGCGAAGCAATGTGAACACTTCTGCTTCCCAGGCACAGAGAAGGTGCTAGCAAGGAATTCTCTGCCTGCCTTTCCCCAGTGCTCTGCAAGCTCTCCAGGACAACATAAAATCTGGGGCTCTGTGCTTTCTTTCCTTCTGAACAAGTGTTACTGTTTTCTGCACAAAAGCGATTCTGCAAAGCAATGTGAACACTTCTGCTTTCCAGGCACAGAGAAGGTGCTAGCAAGGAATTCTCTGCCTGCCTTACCCCAGTGCTCTGCAAGCTCTCCAGGACAACATAAAATCTGGGGCTCTGTGCTTTCTTTCCTTCTGAACAAGTGTTACTGTTTTCTGCACAAAAGCGATTCTGCGAAACAATGTGAACAGGCACAGAGAAGGTGCTAGCTGGGAATTCTCTGCCTGCCTTTCCCCAGTGCTCTGCAAGCTCTCCAGGACAACATAGAATCTGGGGCTCTGTGCTTTCTTTCCTTCTGAACAAGTGTTACTGTTTTCTGCACAAAAGCGATTCTGCGAAGCCATGTGAACACTTCTGCTTCCCAGGCACAGAGAAGGTGCTAGCAAGGAATTCTCTGCCTGCCTTTCCCCAGTGCTATGCAAGCTCTCCAGGACAACATAAAATCTGGGGCTCTGTGCTTTCTTTCCTTCTGAACAAGTGTTACTGTTTTCTGCACAAAAACGATTCTGCGAAGCAATGTGAACACTTCTGCTTCCCAGGCACAGAGAAGGTGCTAGCAGGGAATTCTCTGCCTGCCTTTCCCCAGTGCTCTGCAAGCTCTCCAGGACAACATAGAATCTGGGGCTCTGTGCTTTCTTCCGTTCTGAACAAGTGTTACTGTTTTCTGCACAAAAGCGATTCTGCGAAGCAATGTGAACAGGCACAGAGAAGGTGCTGGCAGGGAATTCTCTGCCTGCCTTTCCCCAGTGCTCTGCAAGCTCTCCAGGACAACATAAAATCTGGGGCTCTGTGCTTTCTTTCCTTCTGAACAAGTGTTAGTGTTTTCTGCACAAAAGCGATTCTGCGAAGCAATGTGAACAGGCACAGAGAAGGTGCTATCAGGGAATTCTCTGCCTGCCTTTCCCCAGTGCTCTGCAAGCTCTCCAGGACAACATAAAATCTGGGGCTCTGTGCTTTCTTTCCTTCTGAACAAGTGTTACTGTTTTCTGCACAAAAGCGATTCTTGCGAAGCAATGTGAACACTTCTGCTTCCCAGGCACAGAGAAGGTGCTAGCAAGGAATTCTCTGCCTGCCTTACCCCGGTGCTCTGCAAGCTCTCCAGGACAACAGCAAATCTGGGGCTCTGTGCTTTCTTTCCTTCTGAACAAGTGTTACTGTTTTCTGCACAAAAGCGATTCTGCGAAGCAATGTGAACAAGGCACAGAGAAAGTGCTAGCAGGGAATTCTCTGCCTGCCTTTCCCCAGTGCTCTGCAAGCTCTCCAGGACAACATAGAATCTGGGGCTCTGTGCTTTCTTTCCTTCTGAACAAGTGTTACTGTTTTCTGCACAAAAGCGATTCTTGCGAAGCAATGTGAACACTTCTGCTTCCCAGGCACAGAGAAGGTGCTAGCAGGGAATTCTCTGCCTGCCTTTCCCCAGTGCTCTGCAAGCTCTCCAGGACAACATAGAATCTGGGGCTCTGTGCTTTCTTTCGTTCTGAACAAGTGTTACTGTTTTCTGCACAAAAGCGATTCTGCGAAGCAATGTGAACACTTCTGCTTCCCAGGCACAGAGAAGGTGCTAGCAAGGAATTCTCTGCCTGCCTTTCCCCAGTGCTCTGCAAGCTCTCCAGGACAACATAAAATCTGGGGCTCTGTGCTTTCCTTCCTTCTGAACAAGTGTTAGTGTTTTCTGCACAAAAGCGATTCTGCGAAGCAATGTGAACAGGCACAGAGAAGGTGCTATCAGGGAATTCTCTGCCTGCCTTTCCCCAGTGCTCTGCAAGCTCTCCAGGACAACATAAAATCTGGGGCTCTGTGCTTTCTTTCCTTCTGAACAAGTGTTAGTGTTTTCTGCACAAAAGCGATTCTGCGAAGCAATGTGAACAGGCACAGAGAAGGTGCTATCAGGGAATTCTCTGCCTGCTTTTCCCCAGTGCTATGCAAGCTCTCCAGGACAACATAAAATCTGGGGCTCTGTGCTTTCTTTCCTTCTGAACAAGTGTTACTGTTTTCTGCACAAAAGCGATTCTGCGAAGCAATGTGAACACTTCTGCTTCCCAGGCACAGAGAAGGTGCTAGCAGGGAATTCTCTGCCTGCCTTTCCCCAGTGCTCTGCAAGCTCTCCAGGACAACATAAAATCTGGGGCTCTGTGCTTTCTTTCCTTCTGAACAAGTGTTACTGTTTTCTGCACAAAAGCGATTCTTGCGAAGCAATGTGAACACTTCTGCTTCCCAGGCACAGAGAAGGTGCTAGCAGGGAATTCTCTGCCTGCCTTTCCCCAGTGCTCTGCAAGCTCTCCAGGACAACATAGAATCTGGGGCTCTGTGCTTTCTTTCGTTCTGAACAAGTGTTACTGTTTTCTGCACAAAAGCGATTCTGCGAAGCAATGTGAACAGGCACAGAGAAGGTGCTAGCAGGGAATTCTCTGCCTGCCTTTCCCCAGTGCTCTGCAAGCTCTCCAGGACAACATAGAATCTGGGGCTCTGTGCTTTCTTTCCTTCTGAACAAGTGTTACTGTTTTCTGCACAAAAGCGATTCTGCGAAGCAATGTGAACACTTCTGCTTCCCAGGCACAGAGAAGGTGCTATCAGGGAATTCTCTGCCTGCCTTTCCCCAGTGCTCTGCAAGCTCTCCAGGACAACATAAAATCTGGGGCTCTGTGCTTTCTTTCCTTCTGAACAAGTGTTAGTGTTTTCTGCACAAAAGCGTTTCTTGCGAAGCAATGTGAACACTTCTGCTTCCCAGGCACAGAGAAGGTGCTATCAGGGAATTCTCTGCCTGCCTTTCCCCAGTGCTCTGCAAGCTCTCCAGGACAACATAAAATCTGGGGCTCTGTGCTTGCTTTCCTTCTGAACAAGTGTTACTGTTTTCTGCACAAAAGCGATTCTGCGAAGCAATGTGAACAGGCACAGAGAAGGTGCTATCAGGGAATTCTCTGCCTGCCTTTCCCCAGTGCTCTGCAAGCTCTCCAGGACAACATAGAATCTGGGGCTCTGTGCTTTCTTTCCTTCTGAACAAGTGTTACTGTTTTCTGCACAAAAGCGATTCTGCGAAGCAATGTGAACACTTCTGCTTCCCAGGCACAGAGAAGGTGCTATCAGGGAATTCTATGCCTGCCTTTCCCCAGTGCTCTGCAAGATCTCCAGGACAACATAGAATCTGGGGCTCTGTGCTTTCTTTCCTTCTGAACAAGTGTTACTGTTTTCTGCACAAAAGCGATTCTGCGAAGCAATGTGAACACTTCTGCTTCCCAGGCACAGAGAAGGTGCTTGCAGGGAATTCTCTGCCTGCCTTTCCCCAGTGCTCTGCAAGCTCTCCAGGACAACAGCAAATCTGGGGCTCTGTGCTTTCTTTCCTTCTGAACAAGTGTTACTGTTTTCTGCACAAAAGCGATTCTTGCGAAGCAATGTGAACACTTCTGCTTCCCAGGCACAGAGAAGGTGCTAGCAAGGAATTCTCTGCCTGCCTTACCCCAGTGCTCTGCAAGCTCTCCAGGACAACATAAAATCTGGGGCTCTGTGCTTTCTTTCCTTCTGAACAAGTGTTACTGTTTTCTGCACAAAAGCGATTCTGCGAAACAATGTGAACAGGCACAGAGAAGGTGCTAGCTGGGAATTCTCTGCCTGCCTTTCCCCAGTGCTCTGCAAGCTCTCCAGGACAACATAGAATCTGGGGCTCTGTGCTTTCTTTCCTTCTGAACAAGTGTTACTGTTTTCTGCACAAAAGCGATTCTTGCGAAGCAATGTGAACACTTCTGCTTCCCAGGCACAGAGAAGGTGCTAGCAAGGAATTCTCTGCCTGCCTTTCCCCAGTGCTATGCAAGCTCTCCAGGACAACATAAAATCTGGGGCTCTGTGCTTTCTTTCCTTCTGAACAAGTGTTACTGTTTTCTGCACAAAAACGATTCTGCGAAGCAATGTGAACACTTCTGCTTCCCAGGCACAGAGAAGGTGCTAGCAGGGAATTCTCTGCCTGCCTTTCCCCAGTGCTCTGCAAGCTCTCCAGGACAACATAGAATCTGGGGCTCTGTGCTTTCTTCCGTTCTGAACAAGTGTTACTGTTTTCTGCACAAAAGCGATTCTGCGAAGCAATGTGAAC
Source organism: Strix aluco (assembly GCF_031877795.1). Classification (NCBI taxonomy): domain Eukaryota; kingdom Metazoa; phylum Chordata; class Aves; order Strigiformes; family Strigidae; genus Strix; species Strix aluco. The sequence goes on along the minus strand of NW_027436625.1, from coordinate 500,834 downwards.
AGGCACAGAGAAGGTGCTGGCAGGGAATTCTCTGCCTGCCTTTCCCCAGTGCTCTGCAAGCTCTCCAGGACAACATAAAATCTGGGGCTCTGTGCTTTCTTTCCTTCTGAACAAGTGTTAGTGTTTTCTGCACAAAAGCGATTCTGCGAAGCAATGTGAACAGGCACAGAGAAGGTGCTATCAGGGAATTCTCTGCCTGCCTTTCCCCAGTGCTCTGCAAGCTCTCCAGGACAACATAAAATCTGGGGCTCTGTGCTTTCTTTCCTTCTGAACAAGTGTTACTGTTTTCTGCACAAAAGCGATTCTTGCGAAGCAATGTGAACACTTCTGCTTCCCAGGCACAGAGAAGGTGCTAGCAAGGAATTCTCTGCCTGCCTTACCCCGGTGCTCTGCAAGCTCTCCAGGACAACAGCAAATCTGGGGCTCTGTGCTTTCTTTCCTTCTGAACAAGTGTTACTGTTTTCTGCACAAAAGCGATTCTGCGAAGCAATGTGAACAAGGCACAGAGAAAGTGCTAGCAGGGAATTCTCTGCCTGCCTTTCCCCAGTGCTCTGCAAGCTCTCCAGGACAACATAGAATCTGGGGCTCTGTGCTTTCTTTCCTTCTGAACAAGTGTTACTGTTTTCTGCACAAAAGCGATTCTTGCGAAGCAATGTGAACACTTCTGCTTCCCAGGCACAGAGAAGGTGCTAGCAGGGAATTCTCTGCCTGCCTTTCCCCAGTGCTCTGCAAGCTCTCCAGGACAACATAGAATCTGGGGCTCTGTGCTTTCTTTCGTTCTGAACAACTGTTACTGTTTTCTGCACAAAAGCGATTCTGCGAAGCAATGTGAACACTTCTGCTTCCCAGGCACAGAGAAGGTGCTAGCAAGGAATTCTCTGCCTGCCTTTCCCCAGTGCTCTGCAAGCTCTCCAGGACAACATAAAATCTGGGGCTCTGTGCTTTCCTTCCTTCTGAACAAGTGTTAGTGTTTTCTGCACAAAAGCGATTCTGCGAAGCAATGTGAACAGGCACAGAGAAGGTGCTATCAGGGAATTCTCTGCCTGCCTTTCCCCAGTGCTCTGCAAGCTCTCCAGGACAACATAAAATCTGGGGCTCTGTGCTTTCTTTCCTTCTGAACAAGTGTTACTGTTTTCTGCACAAAAGCGATTCTGCGAAGCAATGTGAACAAGGCACAGAGAAAGTGCTAGCAGGGAATTCTCTGCCTGCCTTTCCCCAGTGCTCTGCAAGCTCTCCAGGACAACATAGAATCTGGGGCTCTGTGCTTTCTTTCCTTCTGAACAAGTGTTACTGTTTTCTGCACAAAAGCGATTCTTGCGAAGCAATGTGAACACTTCTGCTTCCCAGGCACAGAGAAGGTGCTAGCAGGGAATTCTCTGCCTGCCTTTCCCCAGTGCTCTGCAAGCTCTCCAGGACAACATAGAATCTGGGGCTCTGTGCTTTCTTTCGTTCTGAACAAGTGTTACTGTTTTCTGCACAAAAGCGATTCTGCGAAGCAATGTGAACACTTCTGCTTCCCAGGCACAGAGAAGGTGCTAGCAAGGAATTCTCTGCCTGCCTTTCCCCAGTGCTCTGCAAGCTCTCCAGGACAACATAAAATCTGGGGCTCTGTGCTTTCCTTCCTTCTGAACAAGTGTTAGTGTTTTCTGCACAAAAGCGATTCTGCGAAGCAATGTGAACAGGCACAGAGAAGGTGCTATCAGGGAATTCTCTGCCTGCCTTTCCCCAGTGCTCTGCAAGCTCTCCAGGACAACATAAAATCTGGGGCTCTGTGCTTTCTTTCCTTCTGAACAAGTGTTACTGTTTTCTGCACAAAAACGATTCTGCGAAGCAATGTGAACACTTCTGCTTCCCAGGCACAGAGAAGGTGCTAGCAGGGAATTCTCTGCCTGCCTTTCCCCAGTGCTCTGCAAGCTCTCCAGGACAACATAGAATCTGGGGCTCTGTGCTTTCTTCCGTTCTGAACAAGTGTTACTGTTTTCTGCACAAAAGCGATTCTGCGAAGCAATGTGAACAGGCACAGAGAAGGTGCTGGCAGGGAATTCTCTGCCTGCCTTTCCCCAGTGCTCTGCAAGCTCTCCAGGACAACATAAAATCTGGGGCTCTGTGCTTTCTTTCGTTCTGAACAAGTGTTAGTGTTTTCTGCACAAAAGCGATTCTGCGAAGCAATGTGAACAGGCACAGAGAAGGTGCTATCAGGGAATTCTCTGCCTGCCTTTCCCCAGTGCTCTGCAAGCTCTCCAGGACAACATAAAATCTGGGGCTCTGTGCTTTCTTTCCTTCTGAACAAGTGTTACTGTTTTCTGCACAAAAGCGATTCTTGCGAAGCAATGTGAACACTTCTGCTTCCCAGGCACAGAGAAGGTGCTAGCAAGGAATTCTCTGCCTGCCTTACCCCGGTGCTCTGCAAGCTCTCCAGGACAACAGCAAATCTGGGGCTCTGTGCTTTCTTTCCTTCTGAACAAGTGTTACTGTTTTCTGCACAAAAGCGATTCTGCGAAGCAATGTGAACAAGGCACAGAGAAAGTGCTAGCAGGGAATTCTCTGCCTGCCTTTCCCCAGTGCTCTGCAAGCTCTCCAGGACAACATAGAATCTGGGGCTCTGTGCTTTCTTTCCTTCTGAACAAGTGTTACTGTTTTCTGCACAAAAGCGATTCTTGCGAAGCAATGTGAACACTTCTGCTTCCCAGGCACAGAGAAGGTGCTAGCAGGGAATTCTCTGCCTGCCTTTCCCCAGTGCTCTGCAAGCTCTCCAGGACAACATAGAATCTGGGGCTCTGTGCTTTCTTTCGTTCTGAACAAGTGTTACTGTTTTCTGCACAAAAGCGATTCTGCGAAGCAATGTGAACACTTCTGCTTCCCAGGCACAGAGAAGGTGCTAGCAAGGAATTCTCTGCCTGCCTTTCCCCAGTGCTCTGCAAGCTCTCCAGGACAACATAAAATCTGGGGCTCTGTGCTTTCCTTCCTTCTGAACAAGTGTTAGTGTTTTCTGCACAAAAGCGATTCTGCGAAGCAATGTGAACAGGCACAGAGAAGGTGCTATCAGGGAATTCTCTGCCTGCCTTTCCCCAGTGCTCTGCAAGCTCTCCAGGACAACATAAAATCTGGGGCTCTGTGCTTTCTTTCCTTCTGAACAAGTGTTAGTGTTTTCTGCACAAAAGCGATTCTGCGAAGCAATGTGAACAGGCACAGAGAAGGTGCTATCAGGGAATTCTCTGCCTGCTTTTCCCCAGTGCTATGCAAGCTCTCCAGGACAACATAAAATCTGGGGCTCTGTGCTTTCTTTCCTTCTGAACAAGTGTTACTGTTTTCTGCACAAAAGCGATTCTGCGAAGCAATGTGAACACTTCTGCTTCCCAGGCACAGAGAAGGTGCTAGCAGGGAATTCTCTGCCTGCCTTTCCCCAGTGCTCTGCAAGCTCTCCAGGACAACATAAAATCTGGGGCTCTGTGCTTTCTTTCCTTCTGAACAAGTGTTACTGTTTTCTGCACAAAAGCGATTCTTGCGAAGCAATGTGAACACTTCTGCTTCCCAGGCACAGAGAAGGTGCTAGCAGGGAATTCTCTGCCTGCCTTTCCCCAGTGCTCTGCAAGCTCTCCAGGACAACATAGAATCTGGGGCTCTGTGCTTTCTTTCCTTCTGAACAAGTGTTACTGTTTTCTGCACAAAAGCGATTCTGCGAAGCAATGTGAACAGGCACAGAGAAGGTGCTAGCAGGGAATTCTCTGCCTGCCTTTCCCCAGTGCTCTGCAAGCTCTCCAGGACAACATAGAATCTGGGGCTCTGTGCTTTCTTTCCTTCTGAACAAGTGTTACTGTTTTCTGCACAAAAGCGATTCTGCGAAGCAATGTGAACACTTCTGCTTCCCAGGCACAGAGAAGGTGCTATCAGGGAATTCTCTGCCTGCCTTTCCCCAGTGCTCTGCAAGCTCTCCAGGACAACATAAAATCTGGGGCTCTGTGCTTTCTTTCCTTCTGAACAAGTGTTAGTGTTTTCTGCACAAAAGCGTTTCTTGCGAAGCAATGTGAACACTTCTGCTTCCCAGGCACAGAGAAGGTGCTATCAGGGAATTCTCTGCCTGCCTTTCCCCAGTGCTCTGCAAGCTCTCCAGGACAACATAAAATCTGGGGCTCTGTGCTTGCTTTCGTTCTGAACAAGTGTTACTGTTTTCTGCACAAAAGCGATTCTGCGAAGCAATGTGAACAGGCACAGAGAAGGTGCTATCAGGGAATTCTCTGCCTGCCTTTCCCCAGTGCTCTGCAAGCTCTCCAGGACAACATAGAATCTGGGGCTCTGTGCTTTCTTTCCTTCTGAACAAGTGTTACTGTTTTCTGCACAAAAGCGATTCTGCGAAGCAATGTGAACACTTCTGCTTCCCAGGCACAGAGAAGGTGCTATCAGGGAATTCTATGCCTGCCTTTCCCCAGTGCTCTGCAAGCTCTCCAGGACAACATAGAATCTGGGGCTCTGTGCTTTCTTTCCTTCTGAACAAGTGTTACTGTTTTCTGCACAAAAGCGATTCTGCGAAGCAATGTGAACACTTCTGCTTCCCAGGCACAGAGAAGGTGCTAGCAGGGAATTCTCTGCCTGCCTTTCCCCAGTGCTCTGCAAGCTCTCCAGGACAACATAGAATCTGGGGCTCTGTGCTTTCTTTCGTTCTGAACAAGTGTTACTGTTTTCTGCACAAAAGCGATTCTGCGAAGCAATGTGAACAGGCACAGAGAAGGTGCTATCAGGGAATTCTCTGCCTGCCTTTCCCCAGTGCTCTGCAAGCTCTCCAGGACAACATAAGATCTGGGGCTCTGTGCTTTCTTTCCTTCTGAACAAGTGTTACTGTTTTCTGCACAAAAGCGATTCTTGCGAAGCAATGTGAACACTTCTGCTTCCCAGGCACAGAGAAGGTGCTAGCAAGGAATTCTCTGCCTGCCTTACCCCAGTGCTCTGCTAGCTCTCCAGGACAACATAAAATCTGGGGCTCTGTGCTTTCTTTCCTTCTGAACAAGTGTTACTGTTTTCTGCACAAAAGCGATTCTTGCGAAGCAATGTGAACACTTCTGCTTCCCAGGCACAGAGAAGGTGCTACCAGGGAATTCTCTGCCTGCCTTTCCCCAGTGCTCTGCAAGCTCTCCAGGACAACATAAAATCTGGGGCTCTTTGCTTTCTTTCCTTCTGAACAAGTGTTACTGTTTTCTGCACAAAAGCGATTCTGCGAAGCAATGTGAACAGGCACAGAGAAAGTGCTATCAGGGAATTCTCTGCCTGCCTTTCCCCAGTGCTCTGCAAGCTCTCCAGGACAACATAAAATCTGGGGCTCTGTGCTTTCTTTCCTTCTGAACAAGTGTTACTGTTTTCTGCACAAAAGCGATTCTGCGAAGCAATGTCAACACTTCTGCTTCCCAGGCACAGAGAAGGTGCTAGCAGGGAATTCTCTGCCTGCCTTTCCCCAGTGCTCTGCAAGCTCTCCAGGACAACATAGAATCTGGGGCTCTGTGCTTTCTTTCCTTCTGAACAAGTGTTACTGTTTTCTGCACAAAAGCGATTCTGCGAAGCAATGTGAACAGGCACAGAGAAGGTGCTAGCAGGGAATTCTCTGCCTGCCTTTCCCCAGTGCTCTGCAAGCTCTCCAGGACAACATAGAATCTGGGGCTCTGTGCTTTCTTTCCTTCTGAACAAGTGTTACTGTTTTCTGCACAAAAGCGATTCTTGCGAAGCAATGTGAACACTTCTGCTTCCCAGGCACAGAGAAGGTACTATCAGGGAATTCTCTGCCTGCCTTTCCCCAGTGCTCTGCAAGCTCTCCAAGACAACATAGAATCTGGGGCTCTGTGCTTTCTTTCCTTCTGAACAAGTGTTACTGTTTTCTGCACAAAAGCGATTCTGCGAAGCAATGTGAACACCTCTGCTTCCCAGGCACAGAGAAGGTGCTAGCAAGGAATTCTCTGCCTGACTTTCCCCAGTGCTCTGCAAGCTCTCCAGGACAACATAAAATCTGGGGCTCTGTGCTTTCTTTCCTTCTGAACAAGTGTTAGTGTTTTCTGCACAAAAGCGATTCTGCGAAGCAATGTGAACAGGCACAGAGAAGGTGCTATCAGGGAATTCTCTGCCTGCCTTTCCCCAGTGCTCTGCAAGCTCTCCAGGACAACATAAAATCTGGGGCTCTGTGCTTTCTTTCCTTCTGAACAAGTGTTAGTGTTTTCTGCACAAAAGCGATTCTGCGAAGCAATGTGAACAGGCACAGAGAAGGTGCTATCAGGGAATTCTCTGCCTGCCTTTCCCCAGTGCTCTGCAAGCTCTCCAGGACAACATAGAATCTGGGGCTCTGTGCTTTCTTTCCTTCTGAACAAGTGTTACTGTTTTCTGCACAAAAGCGATTCTGCGAAGCAATGTGAACACTTCTGCTTCCCAGGCACAGAGAAGGTGCTATCAGGGAATTCTCTGCCTGCCTTTCCCCAGTGCTCTGCAAGCTCTCCAGGACAACATAGAATCTGGGGCTCTGTGCTTGCTTTCCTTCTGAACAAGTGTTACTGTTTTCTGCACAAAAGCGATTCTGCGAAGCAATGTGAACACCTCTGCTTCCCAGGCACAGAGAAGGTGCTAGCAGGGAATTCTCTGCCTGCCTTTCCCCAGTGCTCTGCAAGCTCTCCAGGACAACATAAAATCTGGGGCTCTGTGCTTTCTTTCGTTCTGAACAAGTGTTACTGTTTTCTGCACAAAAGCGATTCTGCGAAGCAATGTGAACAGGCACAGAGAAGGTGCTATCAGGGAATTCTCTGCCTGCCTTTCCCCAGTGCTCTGCAAGCTCTCCAGGACAACATAGAATCTGGGGCTCTGTGCTTTCTTTCCTTCTGAACAAGTGTTACTGTTTTCTGCACAAAAGCGATTCTGCGAAGCAATGTGAACACTTCTGCTTCCCAGGCACAGAGAAGGTGCTAGCAGGGAATTCTCTGCCTGCCTTTCCCCAGTGCTCTTCAAGCTCTCCAGGACAACATAAAATCTGGGGCTCTGTGCTTTCTTTCCTTCTGAACAAGTGTTACTGTTTTCTGCACAAAAGCGATTCTTGCGAAGCAATGTGAACACTTCTGCTTCCCAGGCACAGAGAAGGTGCTAGCAAGGAATTCTCTGCCTGCCTTACCCCAGTGCTCTGCAAGCTCTCCAGGACAACATAAAATCTGGGGCTCTGTGCTTTCTTTCCTTCTGAACAAGTGTTACTGTTTTCTGCACAAAAGCGATTCTGCGAAGCAATGTGAACACCTCTGCTTCCCAGGCACAGAGAAGGTGCTAGCAAGGAATTCTCTGCCTGCCTTTCCCCAGTGCTCTGCAAGCTCTCCAGGACAACATAAAATCTGGGGCTCTGTGCTTTCTTTCCTTCTGAACAAGTGTTAGTGTTTTCTGCACAAAAGCGATTCTGCGAAGCAATGTGAACAGGCACAGAGAAGGTGCTATCAGGGAATTCTCTGCCTGCCTTTCCCCAGTGCTCTGCAAGCTCTCCAGGACAACATAAAATCTGGGGCTCTGTGCTTTCTTTCGTTCTGAACAAGTGTTACTGTTTTCTGCACAAAAGCGATTCTGCGAAGCAATGTGAACAGGCACAGAGAAGGTGCTATCAGGGAATTCTCTGCCTGCCTTTCCCCAGTGCTCTGCAAGCTCTCCAGGACAACATAGAATCTGGGGCTCTGTGCTTTCTTTCCTTCTGAACAAGTGTTACTGTTTTCTGCACAAAAGCGATTCTGCGAAGCAATGTCAACACTTCTGCTTCCCAGGCACAGAGAAGGTGCTATCAGGGAATTCTCTGCCTGCCTTTCCCCAGTGCTCTGCAAGCTCTCCAGGACAACATAGAATCTGGGGCTCTGTGCTTTCTTTCCTTCTGAACAAGTGTTACTGTTTTCTGCACAAAAGCGATTCTGCGAAGCAATGTGAACACTTCTGCTTCCCAGGCACAGAGAAGGTGCTAGCAGGGAATTCTCTGCCTGCCTTTCCCCAGTGCTCTGCAAGCTCTCCAGGACAACATAGAATCTGGGGCTCTGTGCTTTCTTTCGTTCTGAAGAAGTGTTACTGTTTTCTGCACAAAAGCGATTCTGCGAAGCAATGTGAACAGGCACAGAGAAGGTGCTATCAGGGAATTCTCTGCCTGCCTTTCTCCAGTGCTCTGCAAGCTCTCCAGGACAACATAAAATCTGGGGCTCTGTGCTTTCTTTCCTTCTGAACAAGTGTTACTGTTTTCTGCACAAAAGCGATTCTTGCGAAGCAATGTGAACACTTCTGCTTCCCAGGCACAGAGAAGGTGCTAGCAAGGAATTCTCTGCCTGCCTTACCCCAGTGCTCTGCAAGCTCTCCAGGACAACATAGAATCTGGGGCTCTGTGCTTTCTTTCGTTCTGAACAAGTGTTACTGTTTTCTGCACAAAAGCGATTCTGCAAAGCAATGTGAACACTTCTGCTTCCCAGGCACAGAGAAGGTGCTAGCAAGGAATTCTGTGCCTGCCTTTCCCCAGTGCTCTGCAAGCTCTCCAGGACAACATAAAAACTGGGGCTCTGTGCTTTCTTTCGTTCTGAACAAGTGTTAGTGTTTTCTGCACAAAAGCGATTCTGCGAAGCAATGTGAACAGGCACAGAGAAAGTGCTATCAGGGAATTCTCTGCCTGCCTTTCCCCAGTGCTCTGCAAGCTCTCCAGGACAACATAGAATCTGGGGCTCTGTGCTTTCTTTCCTTCTGAACAAGTGTTACTGTTTTCTGCACAAAAGCGATTCTGCGAAGCAATGTCAACACTTCTGCTTCCCAGGCACAGAGAAGGTGCTATCAGGGAATTCTCTGCCTGCCTTTCCCCAGTGCTCTGCAAGCTCTCCAGGACAACATAGAATCTGGGGCTCTGTGCTTTCTTTCCTTCTGAACAAGTGTTACTGTTTTCTGCACAAAAGCGATTCTGCGAAGCAATGTGAACACTTCTGCTTCCCAGGCACAGAGAAGGTGCTAGCAGGGAATTCTCTGCCTGCCTTTCCCCAGTGCTCTGCAAGCTCTCCAGGACAACATAGAATCTGGGGCTCTGTGCTTTCTTTCCTTCTGAACAAGTGTTACTGTTTTCTGCACAAAAGCGATTCTGCGAAGCAATGTGAACAGGCACAGAGAAGGTGCTAGCAGGGAATTCTCTGCCTGCCTTTCCCCAGTGCTCTGCAAGCTCTCCAGGACAACATAGAATCTGGGGCTCTGTGCTTTCTTTCCTTCTGAACAAGTGTTACTGTTTTCTGCACAAAAGCGATTCTTGCGAAGCAATGTGAACACTTCTGCTTCCCAGGCACAGAGAAGGTGCTATCAGGGAATTCTCTGCCTGCCTTTCCCCAGTGCTCTGCAAGCTCTCCAAGACAACATAGAATCTGGGGCTCTGTGCTTTCTTTCCTTCTGAACAAGTGTTACTGTTTTCTGCACAAAAGCGATTCTGCGAAGCAATGTGAACACCTCTGCTTCCCAGGCACAGAGAAGGTGCTAGCAAGGAATTCTCTGCCTGACTTTCCCCAGTGCTCTGCAAGCTCTCCAGGACAACATAAAATCTGGGGCTCTGTGCTTTCTTTCCTTCTGAACAAGTGTTAGTGTTTTCTGCACAAAAGCGATTCTGCGAAGCAATGTGAACAGGCACAGAGAAGGTGCTATCAGGGAATTCTCTGCCTGCCTTTCCCCAGTGCTCTGCAAGCTCTCCAGGACAACATAAAATCTGGGGCTCTGTGCTTTCTTTCCTTCTGAACAAGTGTTAGTGTTTTCTGCACAAAAGCGATTCTGCGAAGCAATGTGAACAGGCACAGAGAAGGTGCTATCAGGGAATTCTCTGCCTGCCTTTCCCCAGTGCTCTGCAAGCTCTCCAGGACAACATAGAATCTGGGGCTCTGTGCTTTCTTTCCTTCTGAACAAGTGTTACTGTTTTCTGCACAAAAGCGATTCTTGCGAAGCAATGTGAACACTTCTGCTTCCCAGGCACAGAGAAGGTGCTATCAGGGAATTCTCTGCCTGCCTTTCCCCAGTGCTCTGCAAGCTCTCCAAGACAACATAGAATCTGGGGCTCTGTGCTTTCTTTCCTTCTGAACAAGTGTTACTGTTTTCTGCACAAAAGCGATTCTGCGAAGCAATGTGAACACCTCTGCTTCCCAGGCACAGAGAAGGTGCTAGCAAGGAATTCTCTGCCTGACTTTCCCCAGTGCTCTGCAAGCTCTCCAGGACAACATAAAATCTGGGGCTCTGTGCTTTCTTTCCTTCTGAACAAGTGTTAGTGTTTTCTGCACAAAAGCGATTCTGCGAAGCAATGTGAACAGGCACAGAGAAGGTGCTATCAGGGAATTCTCTGCCTGCCTTTCCCCAGTGCTCTGCAAGCTCTCCAGGACAACATAAAATCTGGGGCTCTGTGCTTTCTTTCCTTCTGAACAAGTGTTAGTGTTTTCTGCACAAAAGCGATTCTGCGAAGCAATGTGAACAGGCACAGAGAAGGTGCTATCAGGGAATTCTCTGCCTGCCTTTCCCCAGAGCTCTGCAAGCTCTCCAGGACAACATAGAATCTGGGGCTCTGTGCTTTCTTTCCTTCTGAACAAGTGTTACTGTTTTCTGCACAAAAGCGATTCTGCGAAGCAATGTGAACACTTCTGCTTCCCAGGCACAGAGAAGGTGCTATCAGGGAATTCTCTGCCTGCCTTTCCCCAGTGCTCTGCAAGCTCTCCAGGACAACATAGAATCTGGGGCTCTGTGCTTGCTTTCCTTCTGAACAAGTGTTACTGTTTTCTGCACAAAAGCGATTCTGCGAAGCAATGTGAACACCTCTGCTTCCCAGGCACAGAGAAGGTGCTAGCAGGGAATTCTCTGCCTGCCTTTCCCCAGTGCTCTGCAAGCTCTCCAGGACAACATAAAATCTGGGGCTCTGTGCTTTCTTTCGTTCTGAACAAGTGTTACTGTTTTCTGCACAAAAGCGATTCTGCGAAGCAATGTGAACAGGCACAGAGAAGGTGCTATCAGGGAATTCTCTGCCTGCCTTTCCCCAGTGCTCTGCAAGCTCTCCAGGACAACATAGAATCTGGGGCTCTGTGCTTTCTTTCCTTCTGAACAAGTGTTACTGTTTTCTGCACAAAAGCGATTCTGCGAAGCAATGTGAACACTTCTGCTTCCCAGGCACAGAGAAGGTGCTATCAGGGAATTCTCTGCCTTCCTTTCCCCAGTGCTCTGCAAGCTCTCCAGGACAACATAAAATCTGGGGCTCTGTGCTTTCTTTCCTTCTGAACAAGTGTTACTGTTTTCTGCACAAAAGCGATTCTTGCGAAGCAATGTGAACACTTCTGCTTCCCAGGCACAGAGAAGGTGCTAGCAAGGAATTCTCTGCCTGCCTTACCCCAGTGCTCTGCAAGCTCTCCAGGACAACATAAAATCTGGGGCTCTGTGCTTTCTTTCCTTCTGAACAAGTGTTACTGTTTTCTGCACAAAAGCGATTCTGCGAAGCAATGTGAACACCTCTGCTTCCCAGGCACAGAGAAGGTGCTAGCAAGGAATTCTCTGCCTGACTTTCCCCAGTGCTCTGCAAGCTCTCCAGGACAACATAAAATCTGGGGCTCTGTGCTTTCTTTCCTTCTGAACAAGTGTTAGTGTTTTCTGCACAAAAGCGATTCTGCGAAGCAATGTGAACAGGCACAGAGAAGGTGCTATCAGGGAATTCTCTGCCTGCCTTTCCCCAGTGCTCTGCAAGCTCTCCAGGACAACATAAAATCTGGGGCTCTGTGCTTTCTTTCCTTCTGAACAAGTGTTAGTGTTTTCTGCACAAAAGCGATTCTGCGAAGCAATGTGAACAGGCACAGAGAAGGTGCTATCAGGGAATTCTCTGCCTGCCTTTCCCCAGTGCTCTGCAAGCTCTCCAGGACAACATAGAATCTGGGGCTCTGTGCTTTCTTTCCTTCTGAACAAGTGTTACTGTTTTCTGCACAAAAGCGATTCTGCGAAACAATGTGAACAGGCACAGAGAAGGCGCTAGCAGGGAATTCTCTGCCTGCCTTTCCCCAGTGCTCTGCAAGCTCTCCAGGACAACATAAAATCTGGGGCTCTGTGCTTTCTTTCGTTCTGAACAAGTGTTACTGTTTTCTGCACAAAAGCGATTCTGCGAAGCAATGTGAACAGGCACAGAGAAGGTGCTATCAGGGAATTCTCTGCCTGCCTTTCCCCAGTGCTCTGCAAGCTCTCCAGGACAACATAGAATCTGGGGCTCTGTGCTTTCTTTCCTTCTGAACAAGTGTTACTGTTTTCTGCACAAAAGCGATTCTGCGAAGCAATGTCAACACTTCTGCTTCCCAGGCACAGAGAAGGTGCTATCAGGGAATTCTCTGCCTGCCTTTCCCCAGTGCTCTGCAAGCTCTCCAGGACAACATAGAATCTGGGGCTCTGTGCTTTCTTTCCTTCTGAACAAGTGTTACTGTTTTCTGCACAAAAGCGATTCTGCGAAGCAATGTGAACACTTCTGCTTCCCAGGCACAGAGAAGGTGCTAGCAGGGAATTCTCTGCCTGCCTTTCCCCAGTGCTCTGCAAGCTCTCCAGGACAACATAGAATCTGGGGCTCTGTGCTTTCTTTCGTTCTGAAGAAGTGTTACTGTTTTCTGCACAAAAGCGATTCTGCGAAGCAATGTGAACAGGCACAGAGAAGGTGCTATCAGGGAATTCTCTGCCTGCCTTTCTCCAGTGCTCTGCAAGCTCTCCAGGACAACATAAAATCTGGGGCTCTGTGCTTTCTTTCCTTCTGAACAAGTGTTACTGTTTTCTGCACAAAAGCGATTCTTGCGAAGCAATGTGAACACTTCTGCTTCCCAGGCACAGAGAAGGTGCTAGCAAGGAATTCTCTGCCTGCCTTACCCCAGTGCTCTGCAAGCTCTCCAGGACAACATAGAATCTGGGGCTCTGTGCTTTCTTTCGTTCTGAACAAGTGTTACTGTTTTCTGCACAAAAGCGATTCTGCAAAGCAATGTGAACACTTCTGCTTCCCAGGCACAGAGAAGGTGCTAGCAAGGAATTCTGTGCCTGCCTTTCCCCAGTGCTCTGCAAGCTCTCCAGGACAACATAAAAACTGGGGCTCTGTGCTTTCTTTCGTTCTGAACAAGTGTTAGTGTTTTCTGCACAAAAGCGATTCTGCGAAGCAATGTGAACAGGCACAGAGAAAGTGCTATCAGGGAATTCTCTGCCTGCCTTTCCCCAGTGCTCTGCAAGCTCTCCAGGACAACATAGAATCTGGGGCTCTGTGCTTTCTTTCCTTCTGAACAAGTGTTACTGTTTTCTGCACAAAAGCGATTCTGCGAAGCAATGTCAACACTTCTGCTTCCCAGGCACAGAGAAGGTGCTATCAGGGAATTCTCTGCCTGCCTTTCCCCAGTGCTCTGCAAGCTCTCCAGGACAACATAGAATCTGGGGCTCTGTGCTTTCTTTCCTTCTGAACAAGTGTTACTGTTTTCTGCACAAAAGCGATTCTGCGAAGCAATGTGAACACTTCTGCTTCCCAGGCACAGAGAAGGTGCTAGCAGGGAATTCTCTGCCTGCCTTTCCCCAGTGCTCTGCAAGCTCTCCAGGACAACATAGAATCTGGGGCTCTGTGCTTTCTTTCCTTCTGAACAAGTGTTACTGTTTTCTGCACAAAAGCGATTCTGCGAAGCAATGTGAACAGGCACAGAGAAGGTGCTAGCAGGGAATTCTCTGCCTGCCTTTCCCCAGTGCTCTGCAAGCTCTCCAGGACAACATAGAATCTGGGGCTCTGTGCTTTCTTTCCTTCTGAACAAGTGTTACTGTTTTCTGCACAAAAGCGATTCTTGCGAAGCAATGTGAACACTTCTGCTTCCCAGGCACAGAGAAGGTGCTATCAGGGAATTCTCTGCCTGCCTTTCCCCAGTGCTCTGCAAGCTCTCCAAGACAACATAGAATCTGGGGCTCTGTGCTTTCTTTCCTTCTGAACAAGTGTTACTGTTTTCTGCACAAAAGCGATTCTGCGAAGCAATGTGAACACCTCTGCTTCCCAGGCACAGAGAAGGTGCTAGCAAGGAATTCTCTGCCTGACTTTCCCCAGTGCTCTGCAAGCTCTCCAGGACAACATAAAATCTGGGGCTCTGTGCTTTCTTTCCTTCTGAACAAGTGTTAGTGTTTTCTGCACAAAAGCGATTCTGCGAAGCAATGTGAACAGGCACAGAGAAGGTGCTATCAGGGAATTCTCTGCCTGCCTTTCCCCAGTGCTCTGCAAGCTCTCCAGGACAACATAAAATCTGGGGCTCTGTGCTTTCTTTCCTTCTGAACAAGTGTTAGTGTTTTCTGCACAAAAGCGATTCTGCGAAGCAATGTGAACAGGCACAGAGAAGGTGCTATCAGGGAATTCTCTGCCTGCCTTTCCCCAGTGCTCTGCAAGCTCTCCAGGACAACATAGAATCTGGGGCTCTGTGCTTTCTTTCCTTCTGAACAAGTGTTACTGTTTTCTGCACAAAAGCGATTCTGCGAAGCAATGTGAACACTTCTGCTTCCCAGGCACAGAGAAGGTGCTATCAGGGAATTCTCTGCCTGCCTTTCCCCAGTGCTCTGCAAGCTCTCCAGGACAACATAGAATCTGGGGCTCTGTGCTTGCTTTCCTTCTGAACAAGTGTTACTGTTTTCTGCACAAAAGCGATTCTGCGAAGCAATGTGAACACCTCTGCTTCCCAGGCACAGAGAAGGTGCTAGCAGGGAATTCTCTGCCTGCCTTTCCCCAGTGCTCTGCAAGCTCTCCAGGACAACATAAAATCTGGGGCTCTGTGCTTTCTTTCGTTCTGAACAAGTGTTACTGTTTTCTGCACAAAAGCGATTCTGCGAAGCAATGTGAACAGGCACAGAGAAGGTGCTATCAGGGAATTCTCTGCCTGCCTTTCCCCAGTGCTCTGCAAGCTCTCCAGGACAACATAGAATCTGGGGCTCTGTGCTTTCTTTCCTTCTGAACAAGTGTTACTGTTTTCTGCACAAAAGCGATTCTGCGAAGCAATGTGAACACTTCTGCTTCCCAGGCACAGAGAAGGTGCTATCAGGGAATTCTCTGCCTGCCTTTCCCCAGTGCTCTGCAAGCTCTCCAGGACAACATAAAATCTGGGGCTCTGTGCTTTCTTTCCTTCTGAACAAGTGTTACTGTTTTCTGCACAAAAGCGATTCTTGCGAAGCAATGTGAACACTTCTGCTTCCCAGGCACAGAGAAGGTGCTAGCAAGGAATTCTCTGCCTGCCTTACCCCAGTGCTCTGCAAGCTCTCCAGGACAACATAAAATCTGGGGCTCTGTGCTTTCTTTCCTTCTGAACAAGTGTTACTGTTTTCTGCACAAAAGCGATTCTGCGAAGCAATGTGAACACCTCTGCTTCCCAGGCACAGAGAAGGTGCTAGCAAGGAATTCTCTGCCTGACTTTCCCCAGTGCTCTGCAAGCTCTCCAGGACAACATAAAATCTGGGGCTCTGTGCTTTCTTTCCTTCTGAACAAGTGTTAGTGTTTTCTGCACAAAAGCGATTCTGCGAAGCAATGTGAACAGGCACAGAGAAGGTGCTATCAGGGAATTCTCTGCCTGCCTTTCCCCAGTGCTCTGCAAGCTCTCCAGGACAACATAAAATCTGGGGCTCTGTGCTTTCTTTCCTTCTGAACAAGTGTTAGTGTTTTCTGCACAAAAGCGATTCTGCGAAGCAATGTGAACAGGCACAGAGAAGGTGCTATCAGGGAATTCTCTGCCTGCCTTTCCCCAGTGCTCTGCAAGCTCTCCAGGACAACATAGAATCTGGGGCTCTGTGCTTTCTTTCCTTCTGAACAAGTGTTACTGTTTTCTGCACAAAAGCGATTCTGCGAAGCAATGTGAACACTTCTGCTTCCCAGGCACAGAGAAGGTGCTAGCAGGGAATTCTCTGCCTGCCTTTCCCCAGTGCTCTGCAAGCTCTCCAGGACAACATAGAATCTGGGGCTCTGTGCTTTCTTTCCTTCTGAACAAGTGTTACTGTTTTCTGCACAAAAGCGATTCTGCGAAGCAATGTGAACAGGCACAGAGAAGGTGCTAGCAGGGAATTCTCTGCCTGCCTTTCCCCAGTGCTCTGCAAGCTCTCCAGGACAACATAGAATCTGGGGCTCTGTGCTTTCTTTCCTTCTGAACAAGTGTTACTGTTTTCTGCACAAAAGCGATTCTTGCGAAGCAATGTGAACACTTCTGCTTCCCAGGCACAGAGAAGGTGCTATCAGGGAATTCTCTGCCTGCCTTTCCCCAGTGCTCTGCAAGCTCTCCAAGACAACATAGAATCTGGGGCTCTGTGCTTTCTTTCCTTCTGAACAAGTGTTACTGTTTTCTGCACAAAAGCGATTCTGCGAAGCAATGTGAACACCTCTGCTTCCCAGGCACAGAGAAGGTGCTAGCAAGGAATTCTCTGCCTGACTTTCCCCAGTGCTCTGCAAGCTCTCCAGGACAACATAAAATCTGGGGCTCTGTGCTTTCTTTCCTTCTGAACAAGTGTTAGTGTTTTCTGCACAAAAGCGATTCTGCGAAGCAATGTGAACAGGCACAGAGAAGGTGCTATCAGGGAATTCTCTGCCTGCCTTTCCCCAGTGCTCTGCAAGCTCTCCAGGACAACATAAAATCTGGGGCTCTGTGCTTTCTTTCCTTCTGAACAAGTGTTAGTGTTTTCTGCACAAAAGCGATTCTGCGAAGCAATGTGAACAGGCACAGAGAAGGTGCTATCAGGGAATTCTCTGCCTGCCTTTCCCCAGTGCTCTGCAAGCTCTCCAGGACAACATAGAATCTGGGGCTCTGTGCTTTCTTTCCTTCTGAACAAGTGTTACTGTTTTCTGCACAAAAGCGATTCTGCGAAGCAATGTGAACACTTCTGCTTCCCAGGCACAGAGAAGGTGCTATCAGGGAATTCTCTGCCTGCCTTTCCCCAGTGCTCTGCAAGCTCTCCAGGACAACATAGAATCTGGGGCTCTGTGCTTGCTTTCCTTCTGAACAAGTGTTACTGTTTTCTGCACAAAAGCGATTCTGCGAAGCAATGTGAACACCTCTGCTTCCCAGGCACAGAGAAGGTGCTAGCAGGGAATTCTCTGCCTGCCTTTCCCCAGTGCTCTGCAAGCTCTCCAGGACAACATAAAATCTGGGGCTCTGTGCTTTCTTTCGTTCTGAACAAGTGTTACTGTTTTCTGCACAAAAGCGATTCTGCGAAGCAATGTGAACAGGCACAGAGAAGGTGCTATCAGGGAATTCTCTGCCTGCCTTTCCCCAGTGCTCTGCAAGCTCTCCAGGACAACATAGAATCTGGGGCTCTGTGCTTTCTTTCCTTCTGAACAAGTGTTACTGTTTTCTGCACAAAAGCGATTCTGCGAAGCAATGTGAACACTTCTGCTTCCCAGGCACAGAGAAGGTGCTATCAGGGAATTCTCTGCCTGCCTTTCCCCAGTGCTCTGCAAGCTCTCCAGGACAACATAAAATCTGGGGCTCTGTGCTTTCTTTCCTTCTGAACAAGTGTTACTGTTTTCTGCACAAAAGCGATTCTTGCGAAGCAATGTGAACACTTCTGCTTCCCAGGCACAGAGAAGGTGCTAGCAAGGAATTCTCTGCCTGCCTTACCCCAGTGCTCTGCAAGCTCTCCAGGACAACATAAAATCTGGGGCTCTGTGCTTTCTTTCCTTCTGAACAAGTGTTACTGTTTTCTGCACAAAAGCGATTCTGCGAAGCAATGTGAACACCTCTGCTTCCCAGGCACAGAGAAGGTGCTAGCAAGGAATTCTCTGCCTGACTTTCCCCAGTGCTCTGCAAGCTCTCCAGGACAACATAAAATCTGGGGCTCTGTGCTTTCTTTCCTTCTGAACAAGTGTTAGTGTTTTCTGCACAAAAGCGATTCTGCGAAGCAATGTGAACAGGCACAGAGAAGGTGCTATCAGGGAATTCTCTGCCTGCCTTTCCCCAGTGCTCTGCAAGCTCTCCAGGACAACATAAAATCTGGGGCTCTGTGCTTTCTTTCCTTCTGAACAAGTGTTAGTGTTTTCTGCACAAAAGCGATTCTGCGAAGCAATGTGAACAGGCACAGAGAAGGTGCTATCAGGGAATTCTCTGCCTGCCTTTCCCCAGTGCTCTGCAAGCTCTCCAGGACAACATAGAATCTGGGGCTCTGTGCTTTCTTTCCTTCTGAACAAGTGTTACTGTTTTCTGCACAAAAGCGATTCTGCGAAACAATGTGAACAGGCACAGAGAAGGCGCTAGCAGGGAATTCTCTGCCTGCCTTTCCCCAGTGCTCTGCAAGCTCTCCAGGACAACATAAAATCTGGGGCTCTGTGCTTTCTTTCGTTCTGAACAAGTGTTACTGTTTTCTGCACAAAAGCGATTCTGCGAAGCAATGTGAACAGGCACAGAGAAGGTGCTATCAGGGAATTCTCTGCCTGCCTTTCCCCAGTGCTCTGCAAGCTCTCCAGGACAACATAAAATCTGGGGCTCTGTGCTTTCTTTCCTTCTGAACAAGTGTTACTGTTTTCTGCACAAAAGCGATTCTTGCGAAGCAATGTGAACACTTCTGCTTCCCAGGCACAGAGAAGGTGCTAGCAAGGAATTCTCTGCCTGCCTTACCCCAGTGCTCTGCAAGCTCTCCAGGACAACATAAAATCTGGGGCTCTGTGCTTTCTTTCCTTCTGAACAAGTGTTACTGTTTTCTGCACAAAAGCGATTCTTGCGAAGCAATGTGAACACTTCTGCTTCCCAGGCACAGAGAAGGTGCTAGCAAGGAATTCTCTGCCTGCCTTTCCCCAGTGCTCTGCAAGCTCTCCAGGACAACATAAAATCTGGGGCTCTGTGCTTTCTTTCCTTCTGAACAAGTGTTAGTGTTTTCTGCACAAAAGCGATTCTTGCGAAGCAATGTGAACAGGCACAGAGAAGGTGCTATCAGGGAATTCTCTGCCTGCCTTTCCCCAGTGCTCTGCAAGCTCTCCAGGACAACATAAAATCTGGGGCTCTGTGCTTTCTTTCCTTCTGAACAAGTGTTAGTGTTTTCTGCACAAAAGCGATTCTGCGAAGCAATGTGAACAGGCACAGAGAAGGTGCTAGCAGGGAATTCTCTGCCTGCCTTTCCCCAGTGCTCTGCAAGCTCTCCAGGACAACATAGAATCTGGGGCTCTGTGCTTTCTTCCGTTGTGAACAAGTGTTACTGTTTTCTGCACAAAAGCGATTCTGCGAAGCAATGTGAACAGGCACAGAGAAGGTGCTATCAGGGAATTCTCTGCCTGCCTTTCCCCAGTGCTCTGCAAGCTCTCCAGGACAACATAAAATCTGGGGCTCTGTGCTTTCTTTCCTTCTGAACAAGTGTTACTGTTTTCTGCACAAAAGCGATTCTTGCGAAGCAATGTGAACACTTCTGCTTCCCAGGCACAGAGAAGGTGCTAGCAAGGAATTCTCTGCCTGCCTTTCCCCAGAGCTCTGCAAGCTCTCCAGGACAACATAAAATCAGGGGCTCTGTGCTTTCTTTCCTTCTGAACAAGTGTTACTGTTTTCTGCACAAAAGCGATTCAGCAAAGCAATGTGAACACTTCTGCTTCCCAGGCACAGAGAAGGTGCTAGCAAGGAATTTTCTGCCTGCCTTTCCACAGTGCTCTGCAAGCTCTCCAGGACAACATAAAATCTGGGGCTCTGTGCTTTCTTTCCTTCTGAACAAGTGTTAGTGTTTTCTGCACAAAAGCGATTCTGCGAAGCAATGTGAACAAGGCACAGAGAAAGTGCTATCAGGGAATTCTCTGCCTGCCTTTCCCCAGTGCTCTGCAAGCTCTCCAGGACAACATAGAATCTGGGGCTCTGTGCTTTCTTTCGTTCTGAACAAGTGTTACTGTTTTCTGCACAAAAGCGATTCTGCGAAGCAATGTCAACACTTCTGCTTCCCAGGCACAGAGAAGGTGCTAGCAAGGAATTCTCTGCCTGCCTTTCCCCAGTGCTCTGCAAGCTCTCCAGGACAACATAAAATCTGGGGCTCTGTGCTTTCTTTCCTTCTGAACAAGTGTTACTGTTTTCTGCACAAAAGCGATTCTTGCGAAGCAATGTGAACACCTCTGCTTCCCAGGCACAGAGAAGGTGCTAGCAAGGAATTCTCTGCCTGCCTTTCCCCAGTGCTCTGCAAGCTCTCCAGGACAACATAAAATCTGGGGCTCTGTGCTTTCTTTCCTTCTGAACAAGTGTTAGTGTTTTCTGCACAAAAGCGATTCTGCGAAGCAATGTGAACAGGCACAGAGAAGGTGCTATCAGGGAATTCTCTGCCTGCCTTTCCCCAGTGCTCTGCAAGCTCTCCAGGACAACATAAAATCTGGGGCTCTGTGCTTTCTTTCCTTCTGAACAAGTGTTAGTGTTTTCTGCACAAAAGCGATTCTGCGAAGCAATGTGAACAGGCACAGAGAAGGTGCTATCAGGGAATTCTCTGCCTGCTTTTCCCCAGTGCTATGCAAGCTCTCCAGGACAACATAAAATCTGGGGCTCTGTGCTTTCTTTCCTTCTGAACAGGTGTTACTGTTTTCTGCACAAAAGCGATTCTGCGAAGCAATGTGAACACTTCTGCTTCCCAGGCACAGAGAAGGTGCTAGCAGGGAATTCTCTGCCTGCCTTTCCCCAGTGCTCTGCAAGCTCTCCAGGACAACATAAAATCTGGGGCTCTGTGCTTTCTTTCCTTCTGAACAAGTGTTAGTGTTTTCTGCACAAAAGCGATTCTGCGAAGCAATGTGAACAGGCACAGAGAAGGTGCTATCAGGGAATTCTCTGCCTGCTTTTCCCCAGTGCTATGCAAGCTCTCCAGGACAACATAAAATCTGGGGCTCTGTGCTTTCTTTCCTTCTGAACAAGTGTTACTGTTTTCTGCACAAAAGCGATTCTGCGAAGCAATGTGAACAGGCACAGAGAAGGTGCTATCAGGGAATTCTCTGCCTGCCTTTCCCCAGTGCTCTGCAAGCTCTCCAGGACAACATAGAATCTGGGGCTCTGTGCTTTCTTTCCTTCTGAACAAGTGTTACTGTTTTCTGCACAAAAGCGATTCTGCGAAACAATGTGAACAGGCACAGAGAAGGCGCTAGCAGGGAATTCTCTGCCTGCCTTTCCCCAGTGCTCTGCAAGCTCTCCAGGACAACATAAAATCTGGGGCTCTGTGCTTTCTTTCGTTCTGAACAAGTGTTACTGTTTTCTGCACAAAAGCGATTCTGCGAAGCAATGTGAACAGGCACAGAGAAGGTGCTATCAGGGAATTCTCTGCCTGCCTTTCCCCAGTGCTCTGCAAGCTCTCCAGGACAACATAGAATCTGGGGCTCTGTGCTTTCTTTCCTTCTGAACAAGTGTTACTGTTTTCTGCACAAAAGCGATTCTTGCGAAGCAATGTGAACACTTCTGCTTCCCAGGCACAGAGAAGGTGCTAGCAAGGAATTCTCTGCCTGCCTTACCCCAGTGCTCTGCAAGCTCTCCAGGACAACATAAAATCTGGGGCTCTGTGCTTTCTTTCCTTCTGAACAAGTGTTACTGTTTTCTGCACAAAAGCGATTCTTGCGAAGCAATGTGAACACTTCTGCTTCCCAGGCACAGAGAAGGTGCTAGCAAGGAATTCTCTGCCTGCCTTTCCCCAGTGCTCTGCAAGCTCTCCAGGACAACATAAAATCTGGGGCTCTGTGCTTTCTTTCCTTCTGAACAATTGTTAGTGTTTTCTGCACAAAAGCGATTCTTGCGAAGCAATGTGAACAGGCACAGAGAAGGTGCTATCAGGGAATTCTCTGCCTGCCTTTCCCCAGTGCTCTGCAAGCTCTCCAGGACAACATAAAATCTGGGGCTCTGTGCTTTCTTTCCTTCTGAACAAGTGTTACTGTTTTCTGCACAAAAGCGATTCTGCGAAGCAATGTGAACAGGCACAGAGAAGGTGCTAGCAGGGAATTCTCTGCCTGCCTTTCCCCAGTGCTCTGCAAGCTCTCCAGGACAACATAGAATCTGGGGCTCTGTGCTTTCTTTCCTTCTGAACAAGTGTTACTGTTTTCTGCACAAAAGCGATTCTGCGAAGCAATGTGAACAGGCACAGAGAAGGTGCTAGCAGGGAATTCTCTGCCTGCCTTTCCCCAGTGCTCTGCAAGCTCTCCAGGACAACATAGAATCTGGGGCTCTGTGCTTTCTTTCCTTCTGAACAAGTGTTACTGTTTTCTGCACAAAAGCGATTCTTGCGAAGCAATGTGAACACTTCTGCTTCCCAGGCACAGAGAAGGTGCTATCAGGGAATTCTCTGCCTGCCTTTCCCCAGTGCTCTGCAAGCTCTCCAAGACAACATAGAATCTGGGGCTCTGTGCTTTCTTTCCTTCTGAACAAGTGTTACTGTTTTCTGCACAAAAGCGATTCTGCGAAGGAATGTGAACACCTCTGCTTCCCAGGCACAGAGAAGGTGCTATCAGGGAATTCTCTGCCTGACTTTCCCCAGTGCTCTGCAAGCTCTCCAGGACAACATAAAATCTGGGGCTCTGTGCTTTCTTTCCTTCTGAACAAGTGTTAGTGTTTTCTGCACAAAAGCGATTCTGCGAAGCAATGTGAACAGGCACAGAGAAGGTGCTATCAGGGAATTCTCTGCCTGCCTTTCCCCAGTGCTCTGCAAGCTCTCCAGGACAACATAGAATCTGGGGCTCTGTGCTTTCTTCCGTTCTGAACAAGTGTTACTGTTTTCTGCACAAAAGCGATTCTGCAAAGCAATGTGAACAGGCACAGAGAAGGTGCTGGCAGGGAATTCTCTGCCTGCCTTACCCCAGTGCTCTGCAAGCTCTCCAGGACAACATAAAATCTGGGGCTCTGTGCTTTCTTTCCTTCTGAACAAGTGTTAGTGTTTTCTGCACAAAAGCGATTCTTGCGAAGCAATGTGAACACTTCTGCTTCCCAGGCACAGAGAAGGTGCTATCAGGGAATTCTCTGCCTGCCTTTCCCCAGTGCTCTGCAAGCTCTCCAGGACAACATAGAATCTGGGGCTCTGTGCTTTCTTCCGTTGTGAACAAGTGTTACTGTTTTCTGCACAAAAGCGATTCTGCGAAGCAATGTGAACAGGCACAGAGAAGGTGCTGGCAGGGAATTCTCTGCCTGCCTTTCCCCAGTGCTCTGCAAGCTCTCCAGGACAACATAAAATCTGGGGCTCTGTGCTTTCTTTCCTTCTGAACAAGTGTTACTGTTTTCTGCACAAAAGCGATTCTTGCGAAGCAATGTGAACACTTCTGCTTCCCAGGCACAGAGAAGGTGCTAGCAAGGAATTCTCTGCCTGCCTTTCCCCAGAGCTCTGCAAGCTCTCCAGGACAACATAAAATCAGGGGCTCTGTGCTTTCTTTCCTTCTGAACAAGTGTTACTGTTTTCTGCACAAAAGCGATTCTGCGAAGCAATGTCAACACTTCTGCTTCCCAGGCACAGAGAAGGTGCTAGCAAGGAATTCTCTGCCTGCCTTTCCCCAGTGCTCTGCAAGCTCTCCAGGACAACATAAAATCTGGGGCTCTGTGCTTTCTTTCCTTCTGAACAAGTGTTACTGTTTTCTGCACAAAAGCGATTCTTGCGAAGCAATGTGAACACTTCTGCTTCCCAGGCACAGAGAAGGTGCTAGCAGGGAATTCTCTGCCTGCCTTTCCCCAGTGCTCTGCAAGCTCTCCAGGACAACATAGAATCTGGGGCTCTGTGCTTTCTTTCGTTCTGAACAAGTGTTACTGTTTTCTGCACAAAAGCGATTCTGCGAAGCAATGTGAACACCTCTGCTTCCCAGGCACAGAGAAGGTGCTAGCAAGGAATTCTCTGCCTGCCTTTCCCCAGTGCTCTGCAAGCTCTCCAGGACAACATAAAATCTGGGGCTCTGTGCTTTCTTTCCTTCTGAACAAGTGTTAGTGTTTTCTGCACAAAAGCGATTCTGCGAAGCAATGTGAACAGGCACAGAGAAGGTGCTATCAGGGAATTCTCTGCCTGCCTTTCCCCAGTGCTCTGCAAGCTCTCCAGGACAACATAAAATCTGGGGCTCTGTGCTTTCTTTCCTTCTGAACAAGTGTTAGTGTTTTCTGCACAAAAGCGATTCTGCGAAGCAATGTGAACAGGCACAGAGAAGGTGCTATCAGGGAATTCTCTGCCTGCTTTTCCCCAGTGCTATGCAAGCTCTCCAGGACAACATAAAATCTGGGGCTCTGTGCTTTCTTTCCTTCTGAACAAGTGTTACTGTTTTCTGCACAAAAGCGATTCTGCGAAGCAATGTGAACACTTGTGCTTCCCAGGCACAGAGAAGGTGCTAGCAGGGAATTCTCTGCCTGCCTTTCCCCAGTGCTCTGCAAGCTCTCCAGGACAACATAAAATCTGGGGCTCTGTGCTTTCTTTCCTTCTGAACAAGTGTTAGTGTTTTCTGCACAAAAGCGATTCTGCGAAGCAATGTGAACAGGCACAGAGAAGGTGCTACCAGGGAATTCTCTGCCTGCCTTTCCCCAGTGCTCTGCAAGCTCTCCAGGACAACATAAAATCTGGGGCTCTGTGCTTTCTTTCCTTCTGAACAAGTGTTACTGTTTTCTGCACAAAAGCGATTCTTGCGAAGCAATGTGAACACTTCTGCTTCCCAGGCACAGAGAAGGTGCTAGCAAGGAATTCTCTGCCTGCCTTACCCCAGTGCTCTGCAAGCTCTCCAGGACAACATAAAATCTGGGGCTCTGTGCTTTCTTTCCTTCTGAACAAGTGTTACTGTTTTCTGCACAAAAGCGATTCTTGCGAAGCAATGTGAACACTTCTGCTTCCCAGGCACAGAGAAGGTGCTAGCAAGGAATTCTCTGCCTGCCTTTCCCCAGTGCTCTGCAAGCTCTCCAGGACAACATAAAATCTGGGGCTCTGTGCTTTCTTTCCTTCTGAACAAGTGTTACTGTTTTCTGCACAAAAGCGATTCTTGCGAAGCAATGTGAACAGGCACAGAGAAGGTGCTATCAGGGAATTCTCTGCCTGCCTTTCCCCAGTGCTCTGCAAGCTCTCCAGGACAACATAAAATCTGGGGCTCTGTGCTTTCTTTCCTTCTGAACAAGTGTTAGTGTTTTCTGCACAAAAGCGATTCTGCGAAGCAATGTGAACAGGCACAGAGAAGGTGCTATCAGGGAATTCTCTGCCTGCCTTTCCCCAGTGCTCTGCAAGCTCTCCAGGACAACATAGAATCTGGGGCTCTGTGCTTTCTTTCCTTCTGAACAAGTGTTACTGTTTTCTGCACAAAAGCGATTCTGCGAAGCAATGTGAACACTTCTGCTTCCCAGGCACAGAGAAGGTGCTAGCAGGGAATTCTCTGCCTGCCTTTCCCCAGTGCTCTGCAAGCTCTCCAGGACAACATAGAATCTGGGGCTCTGTGCTTTCCTTCCTTCTGAACAAGTGTTACTGTTTTCTGCACAAAAGCGATTCTGCGAAGCAATGTGAACACTTCTGCTTCCCAGGCACAGAGAAGGCGCTAGCAGGGAATTCTCTGCCTGCCTTTCCCCAGTGCTCTGCAAGCTCTCCAGGACAACATAGAATCTGGGGCTCTGTGCTTTCTTTCCTTCTGAACAAGTGTTACTGTTTTCTGCACAAAAGCGATTCTGCGAAGCAATGTGAACAGGCACAGAGAAGGTGCTATCAGGGAATTCTCTGCCTGCCTTTCCCCAGTGCTGTGCAAGCTCTCCAGGACAACATAAAATCTGGGGCTCTGTGCTTTCTTTCCTTCTGAACAAGTGTTACTGTTTTCTGCACAAAAGCGATTCTTGCGAAGCAATGTGAACACTTCTGCTTTTCAGGCACAGAGAAGGTGCTAGCAAGGAATTCTCTGCCTGCCTTTCCCCAGTGCTCTGCAAGCTCTCCAGGACAACATAAAATCTGGGGCTCTTTGCTTTCTTTCCTTCTGAACAAGTGTTAGTGTTTTCTGCACAAAAGCGATTCTGCGAAGCAATGTGAACAGGCACAGAGAAGGTGCTAGCAGGGAATTCTCTGCCTGCCTTTCCCCAGTGCTCTGCAAGCTCTCCAGGACAACATAGAATCTGGGGCTCTGTGCTTTCTTTCCTTCTGAACAAGTGTTACTGTTTTCTGCACAAAAGCGATTCTTGCGAAGCAATGTGAACACTTCTGCTTCCCAGGCACAGAGAAGGTGCTATCAGGGAATTCTCTGCCTGCCTTTCCCCAGTGCTCTGCAAGCTCTCCAAGACAACATAGAATCTGGGGCTCTGTGCTTTCTTTCCTTCTGAACAAGTGTTACTGTTTTCTGCACAAAAGCGCTTCTGCGAAGGAATGTGAACACCTCTGCTTCCCAGGCACAGAGAAGGTGCTAGCAAGGAATTCTCTGCCTGCCTTTCCCCAGTGCTCTGCAAGCTCTCCAGGACAACATAAAATCTGGGGCTCTGTGCTTTCTTTCCTTCTGAACAAGTGTTAGTGTTTTCTGCACAAAAGCGATTCTGCGAAGCAATGTGAACAGGCACAGAGAAGGTGCTAGCAGGGAATTCTCTGCCTGCCTTTCCCCAGTGCTCTGCAAGCTCTCCAGGACAACATAGAATCTGGGGCTCTGTGCTTTCTTCCGTTCTGAACAAGTGTTACTGTTTTCTGCACAAAAGCGATTCTGCGAAGCAATGTGAACAGGCACAGAGAAGGTGCTGGCAGGGAATTCTCTGCCTGCCTTACCCCAGTGCTCTGCAAGCTCTCCAGGACAACATAAAATCTGGGGCTCTGTGCTTTCTTTCCTTCTGAACAAGTGTTAGTGTTTTCTGCACAAAAGCGATTCTTGCGAAGCAATGTGAACACTTCTGCTTCCCAGGCACAGAGAAGGTGCTATCAGGGAATTCTCTGCCTGCCTTTCCCCAGTGCTCTGCAAGCTCTCCAGGACAACATAGAATCTGGGGCTCTGTGCTTTCTTCCGTTGTGAACAAGTGTTACTGTTTTCTGCACAAAAGCGATTCTGCGAAGCAATGTGAACAGGCACAGAGAAGGTGCTGGCAGGGAATTCTCTGCCTGCCTTTCCCCAGTGCTCTGCAAGCTCTCCAGGACAACATAAAATCTGGGGCTCTGTGCTTTCTTTCCTTCTGAACAAGTGTTACTGTTTTCTGCACAAAAGCGATTCAGCAAAGCAATGTGAACACTTCTGCTTCCCAGGCACAGAGAAGGTGCTAGCAAGGAATTTTCTGCCTGCCTTTCCACAGTGCTCTGCAAGCTCTCCAGGACAACATAAAATCTGGGGCTCTGTGCTTTCTTTCCTTCTGAACAAGTGTTAGTGTTTTCTGCACAAAAGCGATTCTGCGAAGCAATGTGAACAGGCACAGAGAAAGTGCTATCAGGGAATTCTCTGCCTGCCTTTCCCCAGTGCTCTGCAAGCTCTCCAGGACAACATAGAATCTGGGGCTCTGTGCTTTCTTTCCTTCTGAACAAGTGTTACTGTTTTCTGCACAAAAGCGATTCTGCGAAGCAATGTGAACACCTCTGCTTCCCAGGCACAGAGAAGGTGCTAGCAAGGAATTCTCTGCCTGCCTTTCCCCAGTGCTCTGCAAGCTCTCCAGGACAACATAAAATCTGGGGCTCTGTGCTTTCTTTCCTTCTGAACAAGTGTTAGTGTTTTCTGCACAAAAGCGATTCTGCGAAGCAATGTGAACAGGCACAGAGAAGGTGCTATCAGGGAATTCTCTGCCTGCCTTTCCCCAGTGCTCTGCAAGCTCTCCAGGACAACATAAAATCTGGGGCTCTGTGCTTTCTTTCCTTCTGAACAAGTGTTAGTGTTTTCTGCACAAAAGCGATTCTGCGAAGCAATGTGAACAGGCACAGAGAAGGTGCTATCAGGGAATTCTCTGCCTGCTTTTCCCCAGTGCTCTGCAAGCTCTCCAGGACAACATAAAATCTGGGGCTCTGTGCTTTCTTTCCTTCTGAACAAGTGTTACTGTTTTCTGCACAAAAGCGATTCTGCGAAGCAATGTGAACACTTCTGCTTCCCAGGCACAGAGAAGGTGCTAGCAGGGAATTCTCTGCCTGCCTTTCCCCAGTGCTCTGCAAGCTCTCCAGGACAACATAAAATCTGGGGCTCTGTGCTTTCTTTCCTTCTGAACAAGTGTTAATGTTTTCTGCACAAAAACGATTCTGCGAAGCAATGTGAACAGGCACAGAGAAGGTGCTACCAGGGAATTCTCTGCCTGCCTTTCCCCAGTGCTCTGCAAGCTCTCCAGGACAACATAAAATCTGGGGCTCTGTGCTTTCTTTCCTTCTGAACAAGTGTTACTGTTTTCTGCACAAAAGCGATTCTGCGAAGCAATGTCAACACTTCTGCTTCCCAGGCACAGAGAAGGTGCTAGCAAGGAATTCTCTGCCTGCCTTTCCCCAGTGCTCTGCAAGCTCTCCAGGACAACATAAAATCTGGGGCTCTGTGCTTTCTTTCCTTCTGAACAAGTGTTACTGTTTTCTGCACAAAAGCGATTCAGCAAAGCAATGTGAACACTTCTGCTTCCCAGGCACAGAGAAGGTGCTAGCAGGGAATTCTCTGCCTGCCTTTCCCCAGTGCTCTGCAAGCTCTCCAGGACAACATAGAATCTGGGGCTCTGTGCTTTCTTTCGTTCTGAACAAGTGTTACTGTTTTCTGCACAAAAGCGATTCTGCGAAGCAATGTGAACACCTCTGCTTCCCAGGCACAGAGAACGTGCTAGCAAGGAATTCTCTGCCTGCCTTTCCCCAGTGCTCTGCAAGCTCTCCAGGACAACATAAAATCTGGGGCTCTGTGCTTTCTTTCCTTCTGAACAAGTGTTAGTGTTTTCTGCACAAAAGCGATTCTGCGAAGCAATGTGAACAGGCACAGAGAAGGTGCTAGCAGGGAATTCTCTGCCTGCCTTTCCCCAGTGCTCTGCAAGCTCTCCAGGACAACATAAAATCTGGGGCTCTGTGCTTTCTTTCCTTCTGAACAAGTGTTAGTGTTTTCTGCACAAAAGCGATTCTGCGAAGCAATGTGAACAGGCACAGAGAAGGTGCTATCAGGGAATTCTCTGCCTGCTTTTCCCCAGTGCTATGCAAGCTCTCCAGGACAACATAAAATCTGGGGCTCTGTGCTTTCTTTCCTTCTGAACAAGTGTTACTGTTTTCTGCACAAAAGCGATTCTTGCGAAGCAATGTGAACACTTCTGCTTCCCAGGCACAGAGAAGGTGCTAGCAGGGAATTCTCTGCCTGCCTTTCCCCAGTGCTCTGCAAGCTCTCCAGGACAACATAAAATCTGGGGCTCTGTGCTTTCTTTCCTTCTGAACAAGTGTTACTGTTTTCTGCACAAAAACGATTCTGCGAAGCAATGTGAACACTTCTGCTTCCCAGGCACAGAGAAGGTGCTAGCAGGGAATTCTCTGCCTGCCTTTCCCCAGTGCTCTGCAAGCTCTCCAGGACAACATAGAATCTGGGGCTCTGTGCTTTCTTTCCTTCTGAACAAGTGTTACTGTTTTCTGCACAAAAGCGATTCTGCGAAGCAATGTGAACACTTCTGCTTCCCAGGCACAGAGAAGGTGCTAGCAAGGAATTCTCTGCCTGCCTTTCCCCAGTGCTCTGCAAGCTCTCCAGGACAACATAAAATCTGGGGCTCTGTGCTTTCTTTCCTTCTGAACAAGTGTTACTGTTTTCTGCACAAAAGCGATTCTGCAAAGCAATGTGAACAGTTCTGCTTCCCAGGCACAGAGAAGGTGCTAGCAAGGAATTCTCTGCCTGCCTTTCCCCAGTGCTCTGCAAGCTCTCCAGGACAACATAAAATCTGGGGGTCTGTGCTTTCTTTCCTTCTGAACAAGTGTTACTGTTTTCTGCACAAAAGCGATTCTTGCGAAGCAATGTGAACAGGCACAGAGAAGGTGCTAGCTGGGAATTCTCTGCCTGCCTTTCCCCAGTGCTGTGCAAGCTCTCCAGGACAACATAAAATCTGGGGCTCTGTGCTTTCTTTCCTTCTGAACAAGTGTTAGTGTTTTCTGCACAAAAGCGATTCTTGCGAAGCAATGTGAACACTTCTGCTTCCCAGGCACAGAGAAGGTGCTAGCAAGGAATTCTCTGCCTGCCTTTCCCCAGTGCTCTGCAAGCTCTCCAGGACAACATAAAATCTGGGGCTCTGTGCTTTCTTTCCTTCTGAACAAGTGTTACTGTTTTCTGCACAAAAGCGATTCTTGCGAAGCAATGTGAACACTTCTGCTTCCCAGGCACAGAGAAGGTGCTAGCAAGGAATTCTCTGCCTGCCTTTCCCCAGTGCTCTGCAAGCTCTCCAGGACAACATAGAATCTGGGGCTCTGTGCTTTCTTTCGTTCTGAACAAGTGTTACTGTTTTCTGCACAAAAGCGATTCTGCGAAGCAATGTGAACAGGCACAGAGAAAGTGCTAGCAGGGAATTCTCTGCCTGCCTTTCCCCAGTGCTCTGCAAGCTCTCCAGAACAACATAGAATCTGGGGCTCTGTGCTTTCTTTCCTTCTGAAGAAGTGTTACAGTTTTCTGCACAAAAGCGATTCTGCGAAGCAATGTGAACAGGCACAGAGAAGGTGCTATCAGGGAATTCTCTGCCTGCCTTTCCCCAGTGCTCTGCAAGCTCTCCAGGACAACATAGAATCTGGGGCTCTGTGCTTTCTTTCCTTCTGAACAAGTGTTACTGTTTTCTGCACAAAAGCGATTCTGCGAAGCAATGTGAACACTTCTGCTTCCCAGGCACAGAGAAGGTGCTATCAGGGAATTCTCTGCCTGCCTTTCCCCAGTGCTCTGCAAGCTCTCCAGGACAACATAAAATCTGGGGCTCTGTGCTTTCTTTCCTTCTGAACAAGTGTTACTGTTTTCTGCACAAAAGCGATTCTGCAAAGCAATGTGAACACTTCTGCTTCCCAGGCACAGAGAAGGTGCTAGCAAGGAATTCTCTGCCTGCCTTTCCCCAGTGCTCTGCAAGCTCTCCAGGACAACATAGAATCTGGGGCTCTGTGCTTTCTTTCCTTCTGAACAAGTGTTACTGTTTTCTGCACAAAAGCGATTCTGCGAAGCAATGTGAACAGGCACAGAGAAGGTGCTATCAGGGAATTCTCTGCCTGCCTTTCCCCAGTGCTCTGCAAGCTTTCCAGGACAACATAGAATCTGGGGCTCTGTGCTTTCTTTCCTTCTGAACAAGTGTTACTGTTTTCTGCACAAAAGCGATTCTTGCGAAGCAATGTGAACACTTCTGCTTCCCAGGCACAGAGAAGGTGCTAGCAAGGAATTCTCTGCCTGCCTTACCCCAGTGCTCTGCTAGCTCTCCAGGACAACATAAAATCTGGGGCTCTGTGCTTTCTTTCCTTCTGAACAAGTGTTACTGTTTTCTGCACAAAAGCGATTCTGCAAAGCAATGTGAACACTTCTGCTTTCCAGGCACAGAGAAGGTGCTAGCAAGGAATTCTCTGCCTGCCTTTCCCCAGTCCTCTGCAAGCTCTCCAGGACAACATAAAATCTGGGGCTCTTTGCTTTCTTTCCTTCTGAACAAGTGTTACTGTTTTCTGCACAAAAGCGATTCTGCGAAGCAATGTGAACAGGCACAGAGAAAGTGCTATCAGGGAATTCTCTGCCTGCCTTTCCCCAGTGCTCTGCAAGCTCTCCAGGACAACATAAAATCTGGGGCTCTGTGCTTTCTTTCCTTCTGAACAAGTGTTACTGTTTTCTGCACAAAAGCGATTCTGCGAAGCAATGTGAACACTTCTGCTTCCCAGGCACAGAGAAGGTGCTATCAGGGAATTCTCTGCCTGCCTTTCCCCAGTGCTCTGCAAGCTCTCCAGGACAACATAGAATCTGGGGCTCTGTGCTTTCTTTCCTTCTGAACAAGTGTTACTGTTTTCTGCACAAAAGCGATTCTGCGAAGCAATGTGAACACTTCTGCTTCCCAGGCACAGAGAAGGTGCTAGCAAGGAATTCTCTGCCTGCCTTTCCCCAGTGCTCTGCAAGCTCTCCAGGACAACATAAAATCTGGGGCTCTGTGCTTTCTTTCCTTCTGAACAAGTGTTACTGTTTTCTGCACAAAAGCGATTCTGCAAAGCAATGTGAACAGTTCTGCTTCCCAGGCACAGAGAAGGTGCTAGCAAGGAATTCTCTGCCTGCCTTTCCCCAGTGCTCTGCAAGCTCTCCAGGACAACATAAAATCTGGGGGTCTGTGCTTTCTTTCCTTCTGAACAAGTGTTACTGTTTTCTGCACAAAAGCGATTCTTGCGAAGCAATGTGAACAGGCACAGAGAAGGTGCTATCAGGGAATTCTCTGCCTGCCTTTCCCCAGTGCTGTGCAAGCTCTCCAGGACAACATAAAATCTGGGGCTCTGTGCTTTCTTTCCTTCTGAACAAGTGTTAGTGTTTTCTGCACAAAAGCGATTCTTGCGAAGCAATGTGAACACTTCTGCTTCCCAGGCACAGAGAAGGTGCTAGCAAGGAATTCTCTGCCTGCCTTTCCCCAGTGCTCTGCAAGCTCTCCAGGACAACATAGAATCTGGGGCTCTGTGCTTTCTTTCGTTCTGAACAAGTGTTACTGTTTTCTGCACAAAAGCGATTCTGCGAAGCAATGTGAACAGGCACAGAGAAAGTGCTAGCAGGGAATTCTCTGCCTGCCTTTCCCCAGTGCTCTGCAAGCTCTCCAGGACAACATAAAATCTGGGGCTCTGTGCTTTCTTTCCTTCTGAACAAGTGTTACTGTTTTCTGCACAAATGCGATTCCTGCGAAGCAATGTGAACACTTCTGCTTCCCAGGCACAGAGAAGGTGCTAGCAAGGAATTCTCTGCCTGCCTTAGCCCAGTGCTCTGCAAGCTCTCCAGGACAACATAAAATCTGGGGCTCTGTGCTTTCTTTCCTTCTGAACAAGTGTTACTGTTTTCTGCACAAAAGCGATTCTTGCGAAGCAATGTGAACACTTCTGCTTCCCAGGCACAGAGAAGGTGCTAGCAGTGAATTCTCTGCCTGCCTTTCCCCGGTGCTCTGCAAGCTCTCCAGGACAACATAGAATCTGGGGCTCTGTGCTTTCTTTCCTTCTGAACAAGTGTTACTGTTTTCTGCAGAAAAGCGATTCTGCGAAGCAATGTGAACAGGCACAGAGAAGGTGCTAGCAGGGAATTCTCTGCCTGCCTTTCCCCAGTGCTCTGCAAGCTCTCCAGGACAACATAAAATCTGGGGCTCTGTGCTTTCTTTCCTTCTGAACAAGTGTTACTGTTTTCTGCACAAAAGCGATTCTGCGAAACAATGTGAACAGGCACAGAGAAGGTGCTAGCTGGGAATTCTCTGCCTGCCTTTCCCCAGTGCTCTGCAAGCTCTCCAGGACAACATAGAATCTGGGGCTCTGTGCTTGCTTTCCTTCTGAACAAGTGTTACTGTTTTCTGCACAAAAGCGATTCTTGCGAAGCAATGTGAACACTTCTGCTTCCCAGGCACAGAGAAGGTGCTAGCAGGGAATTCTCTTCCTGCCTTTCCCCAGTGCTCTGCAAGCTCTCCAGGACAACATAGAATCTGGGGCTCTATGCTTTCTTTCCTTCTGAACAAGTGTTACTGTTTTCTGCACAAAAGCGATTCTGCGAAGCAATGTGAACACTTCTGCTTCCCAGGCACAGAGAAGGTGCTAGCAAGGAATTCTCTGCCTGCCTTTCCCCAGTGCTCTGCAAGCTCTCCAGGACAACATAAAATCTGGGCCTCTGTGCTTTCTTTCCTTTTGAACAAGTGTTACTGTTTTCTGCACAAAAGCGATTCTTGCGAAGCAATGTGAACACTTCTGCTTCCCAGGCACAGAGAAGGTGCTAGCAGGGAATTCTCTGCCTGCCTTTCCCCAGTGCTGTGCAAGCTCTCCAGGACAACATAAAATCTGGGGCTCTGTGCTTTCTTTCCTTCTGAACAAGTGTTACTGTTTTCTGCACAAAAACGATTCTGCGAAGCAATGTGAACTCTTCTGCTTCCCAGGCACAGAGA
Organism: Strix aluco; assembly: GCF_031877795.1. Taxonomy (NCBI): domain Eukaryota; kingdom Metazoa; phylum Chordata; class Aves; order Strigiformes; family Strigidae; genus Strix; species Strix aluco. Next base: position 466,953 of record NW_027436625.1, on the reverse strand, counting down.
AGGTGCTAGCAGGGAATTCTCTGCCTGCCTTTCCCCAGTGCTCTGCAAGCTCTCCAGGACAACATAGAATCTGGGGCTCTGTGCTTTCTTTCGTTCTGAACAAGTGTTACTGTTTTCTGCACAAAAGCGATTCTGCGAAGCAATGTGAACACTTCTGCTTCCCAGGCACAGAGAAGGTGCTATCAGGGAATTCTCTGCCTGCCTTTCCCCAGTGCTCTGAAAGCTCTCCAGGACAACATAGAATCTGGGGCTCTGTGCTTTCTTTCCTTCTGAACAAGTGTTACTGTTTTCTGCACAAAAGCGATTCTGCGAAGCAATGTGAACACTTCTGCTTCCCAGGCACAGAGAAGGTGCTAGCAAGGAATTCTCTGCCTGCCTTTCCCCAGTGCTCTGCAAGCTCTCCAGGACAACATAAAATCTGGGGCTCTGTGCTTTCTTTCCTTCTGAACAAGTGTTACTGTTTTCTGCACAAATCGATTCTGCAAAGCAATGTGAACAGTTCTGCTTCCCAGGCACAGAGAAGGTGCTAGCAAGGAATTCTCTGCCTGCCTTTCCCCAGTGCTCTGCAAGCTCTCCAGGACAACATAAAATCTGGGGGTCTGTGCTTTCTTTCCTTCTGAACAAGTGTTACTGTTTTCTGCACAAAAGCGATTCTTGCGAAGCAATGTGAACACTTCTGCTTCCCAGGCACAGAGAAGGTGCTAGCAAGGAATTCTCTGCCTGCCTTTCCCCAGTGCTCTGCAAGCTCTCCAGGACAACATAAAATCTGGGGCTCTGTGCTTTCTTTCCTTCTGAACAAGTGTTACTGTTTTCTGCACAAAAGCGATTCTTGCGAAGCAATGTGAACACTTCTGCTTCCCAGGCACAGTGAAGGTGCTAGCAAGGAATTCTCTGCCTGCCTTTCCCCAGTGCTCTGCAAGCTCTCCAGGACAACATAGAATCTGGGGCTCTGTGCTTTCTTTCGTTCTGAACAAGTGTTACTGTTTTCTGCACAAAAGCGATTCTGCGAAGCAATGTGAACAGGCACAGAGAAAGTGCTAGCAGGGAATTCTCTGCCTGCCTTTCCCCAGTGCTCTGCAAGCTCTCCAGGACAACATAAAATCTGGGGCTCTGTGCTTTCTTTCCTTCTGAACAAGTGTTACTGTTTTCTGCACAAAAGCGATTCTTGCGAAGCAATGTGAACACTTCTGCTTCCCAGGCACAGAGAAGGTGCTAGCAAGGAATTCTCTGCCTGCCTTACCCCAGTGCTCTGCAAGCTCTCCAGGACAACATAAAATCTGGGGCTCTGTGCTTTCTTTCCTTCTGAACAAGTGTTACTGTTTTCTGCACAAAAGCGATTCTTGCGAAGCAATGTGAACACTTCTGCTTCCCAGGCACAGAGAAGGTGCTAGCAGGGAATTCTCTGCCTGCCTTTCCCCGGTGCTCTGCAAGCTCTCCAGGACAACATAGAATCTGGGGCTCTGTGCTTTCTTTCGTTCTGAACAAGTGTTACTGTTTTCTGCAGAAAAGCGATTTTGCGAAGCAATGTGAACAGGCACAGAGAAGGTGCTAGCAGGGAATTCTCTGCCTGCCTTTCCCCAGTGCTCTGCAAGCTCTCCAGGACAACATAAAATCTGGGGCTCTGTGCTTTCTTTCCTTCTGAACAAGTGTTACTGTTTTCTGCACAAAAGCGATTCTGCGAAACAATGTGAACAGGCACAGAGAAGGTGCTAGCTGGGAATTCTCTGCCTGCCTTTCCCCAGTGCTCTGCAAGCTCTCCAGGACAACATAGAATCTGGGGCTCTGTGCTTTCTTTCCTTCTGAACAAGTGTTACTGTTTTCTGCACAAAAGCGATTCTGCGAAGCAATGTGAACACTTCTGCTTCCCAGGCACAGAGAAGGTGCTAGCAAGGAATTCTCTGCCTGCCTTTCCCCAGTGCTCTGCAAGCTCTCCAGGACAACATAAAATCTGGGCCTCTGTGCTTTCTTTCCTTTTGAACAAGTGTTACTGTTTTCTGCACAAAAGCGATTCTTGCGAAGCAATGTGAACACTTCTGCTTCCCAGGCACAGAGAAGGTGCTATCAGGGAATTCTCTGCCTGCCTTTCCCCAGTGCTGTGCAAGCTCTCCAGGACAACATAAAATCTGGGGCTCTGTGCTTTCTTTCCTTCTGAACAAGTGTTACTGTTTTCTGCACAAAAACGATTCTGCGAAGCAATGTGAACACTTCTGCTTCCCAGGCACAGAGAAGGTGCTAGCAGGGAATTCTCTGCCTGCCTTTCCCCAGTGCTCTGCAAGCTCTCCAGGACAACATAGAATCTGGGGCTCTGTGCTTTCTTTCGTTCTGAACAAGTGTTACTGTTTTCTGCACAAAAGCGATTCTGCGAAGCAATGTGAACACTTCTGCTTCCCAGGCACAGAGAAGGTGCTAGCAGGGAATTCTCTGCCTGCCTTTCCCCAGTGCTCTGCAAGCTCTCCAGGACAACATAAAATCTGGGGCTCTGTGCTTTCTTTCCTTCTGAACAAGTGTTACTGTTTTCTGCACAAAAGCGATTCTGCAAAGCAATGTGAACACTTCTGCTTCCCAGGCACAGAGAAGGTGCTATCAGGGAATTCTCTGCCTGCCTTTCCCCAGTGCTCTGCAAGCTCTCCAGGACAACATAGAATCTGGGGCTCTGTGCTTTCTTTCCTTCTGAACAAGTGTTACTGTTTTCTGCACAAAAGCGATTCTGCGAAGCAATGTGAACAGGCACAGAGAAGGTGCTATCAGGGAATTCTCTGCCTGCCTTTCCCCAGTGCTCTGCAAGCTTTCCAGGACAACATAGAATCTGGGGCTCTGTGCTTTCTTTCCTTCTGAACAAGTGTTACTGTTTTCTGCACAAAAGCGATTCTTGCGAAGCAATGTGAACACTTCTGCTTCCCAGGCACAGAGAAGGTGCTAGCAAGGAATTCTCTGCCTGCCTTACCCCAGTGCTCTGCTAGCTCTCCAGGACAACATAAAATCTGGGGCTCTGTGCTTTCTTTCCTTCTGAACAAGTGTTACTGTTTTCTGCACAAAAGCGATTCTGCAAAGCAATGTGAACACTTCTGCTTTCCAGGCACAGAGAAGGTGCTAGCAAGGAATTCTCTGCCTGCCTTTCCCCAGTGCTCTGCAAGCTCTCCAGGACAACATAAAATCTGGGGCTCTTTGCTTTCTTTCCTTCTGAACAAGTGTTACTGTTTTCTGCACAAAAGCGATTCTGCGAAGCAATGTGAACAGGCACAGAGAAAGTGCTATCAGGGAATTCTCTGCCTGCCTTTCCCCAGTGCTCTGCAAGCTCTCCAGGACAACATAAAATCTGGGGCTCTGTGCTTTCTTTCCTTCTGAACAAGTGTTACTGTTTTCTGCACAAAAGCGATTCTGCGAAGCAATGTGAACACTTCTGCTTCCCAGGCACAGAGAAGGTGCTATCAGGGAATTCTCTGCCTGCCTTTCCCCAGTGCTCTGCAAGCTCTCCAGGACAACATAGAATCTGGGGCTCTGTGCTTTCTTTCCTTCTGAACAAGTGTTACTGTTTTCTGCACAAAAGCGATTCTGCGAAGCAATGTGAACACTTCTGCTTCCCAGGCACAGAGAAGGTGCTAGCAAGGAATTCTCTGCCTGCCTTTCCCCAGTGCTCTGCAAGCTCTCCAGGACAACATAAAATCTGGGGCTCTGTGCTTTCTTTCCTTCTGAACAAGTGTTACTGTTTTCTGCACAAAAGCGATTCTTGCGAAGCAGTGTGAACAGGCACAGAGAAGGTGCTATCAGGGAATTCTCTGCCTGCCTTTCCCCAGTGCTCTGCAAGCTCTCCAGGACAACATAGAATCTGGGGCTCTGTGCTTTCTTTCCTTCTGAACAAGTGTTAGTGTTTTCTGCACAAAAGCGATTCTTGCGAAGCAATGTGAACACTTCTGCTTCCCAGGCACAGAGAAGGTGCTAGCAAGGAATTCTCTGCCTGCCTTTCCCCAGTGCTCTGCAAGCTCTCCAGGACAACATAAAATCTGGGGCTCTGTGCTTTCTTTCCTTCTGAACAAGTGTTACTGTTTTCTGCACAAAAGCGATTCTGCAAAGCAATGTGAACACTTCTGCTTCCCAGGCACAGAGAAGGTGCTAGCAAGGAATTCTCTGCCTGCCTTTCCCCAGTGCTCTGCAAGCTCTCCAGGACAACATAAAATCTGGGGCTCTGTGCTTTCTTTCGTTCTGAACAAGTGTTACTGTTTTCTGCACAAAAGCGATTCTGCGAAGCAATGTGAACAGGCACAGAGAAAGTGCTATCAGTGAATTCTCTGCCTGCCTTTCCCCAGTGCTCTGCAAGCTCTCCAGGACAACATAGAATCTGGGGCTCTGTGCTTTCTTTCCTTCTGAACAAGTGTTACTGTTTTCTGCACAAAAGCGATTGTGCGAAGCAATGTGAACAGGCACAGAGAAGGTGCTATCAGGGAATTCTCTGCCTGCCTTTCCCCAGTGCTCTGCAAGCTCTCCAGGACAACATAAAATCTGGGGCTCTGTGCTTTCTTTCCTTCTGAACAAGTGTTAGTGTTTTCTGCACAAATGCGATTCTGCGAAGCAATGTGAACAGGCACAGAGAAGGTGCTATCAGGGAATTCTCTGCCTGCCTTTCCCCAGTGCTCTGCAAGCTCTCCAGGACAACATAGAATCTGGGGCTCTGTGCTTTCTTTCGTTCTGAACAAGTGTTACTGTTTTCTGCACAAAAGCGATTCTGCGAAGCAATGTGAACACTTCTGCTTCCCAGGCACAGAGAAGGCACTAGCAGGGAATTCTCTGCCTGCCTTTCCCCAGTGCTCTGCAAGCTCTCCAGGACAACATAAAATCTGGGGCTCCGTGCTTTCTTTCCTTTTGAACAAGTGTTAGTGTTTTCTGCACAAAAGCGATTCTTGCGAAGCAATGTGAACACTTCTGCTTCCCAGGCACAGAGAAGGTGCTATCAGGGAATTCTCTGCCTGCCTTTCCCCAGTGCTCTGCAAGCTCTCCAGGACAACATAGAATCTGGGGCTCTGTGCTTTCTTCCGTTGTGAACAAGTGTTACTGTTTTCTGCACAAAAGCGATTCTGCGAAGCAATGTGAACAGGCACAGAGAAGGTGCTGGCAGGGAATTCTCTGCCTGCCTTTCCCCAGTGCTCTGCAAGCTCTCCAGGACAACATAAAATCTGGGGCTCTGTGCTTTCTTTCCTTCTGAACAAGTGTTACTGTTTTCTGCACAAAAGCGATTCTTGCGAAGCAATGTGAACACTTCTGCTTCCCAGGCACAGAGAAGGTGCTAGCAAGGAATTCTCTGCCTGCCTTTCCCCAGTGCTCTGCAAGCTCTCCAGGACAACATAAAATCAGGGGCTCTGTGCTTTCTTTCCTTCTGAACAAGTGTTACTGTTTTCTGCACAAAAGCGATTCTGCGAAGCAATGTGAACAAGGCACAGAGAAAGTGCTAGCAGGGAATTCTCTGCCTGCCTTTCCCCAGTGCTCTGCAAGCTCTCCAGGACAACATAGAATCTGGGGCTCTGTGCTTTCTTTCCTTCTGAACAAGTGTTACTGTTTTCTGCACAAAAGCGATTCTGCGAAGCAATGTCAACACTTCTGCTTCCCAGGCACAGAGAAGGTGCTAGCAAGGAATTCTCTGCCTGCCTTTCCCCAGTGCTCTGCAAGCTCTCCAGGACAACATAAAATCTGGGGCTCTGTGCTTTCTTTCCTTCTGAACAAGTGTTACTGTTTTCTGCACAAAAGCGATTCTTGCGAAGCAATGTGAACACTTCTGCTTCCCAGGCACAGAGAAGGTGCTAGCAGGGAATTCTCTGCCTGCCTTTCCCCAGTGCTCTGCAAGCTCTCCAGGACAACATAGAATCTGGGGCTCTGTGCTTTCTTTCGTTCTGAACAAGTGTTACTGTTTTCTGCACAAAAGCGATTCTGCGAAGCAATGTGAACACCTCTGCTTCCCAGGCACAGAGAAGGTGCTAGCAAGGAATTCTCTGCCTGCCTTTCCCCAGTGCTCTGCAAGCTCTCCAGGACAACATAAAATCTGGGGCTCTGTGCTTTCTTTCCTTCTGAACAAGTGTTAGTGTTTTCTGCACAAAAGCGATTCTGCGAAGCAATGTGAACAGGCACAGAGAAGGTGCTATCAGGGAATTCTCTGCCTGCCTTTCCCCAGTGCTCTGCAAGCTCTCCAGGACAACATAAAATCTGGGGCTCTGTGCTTTCTTTCCTTCTGAACAAGTGTTAGTGTTTTCTGCACAAAAGCGATTCTGCGAAGCAATGTGAACAGGCACAGAGAAGGTGCTATCAGGGAATTCTCTGCCTGCTTTTCCCCAGTGCTATGCAAGCTCTCCAGGACAACATAAAATCTGGGGCTCTGTGCTTTCTTTCCTTCTGAACAAGTGTTACTGTTTTCTGCACAAAAGCGATTCTGCGAAGCAATGTCAACACTTCTGCTTCCCAGGCACAGAGAAGGTGCTAGCAGGGAATTCTCTGCCTGCCTTTCCCCAGTGCTCTGCAAGCTCTCCAGGACAACATAAAATCTGGGGCTCTGTGCTTTCTTTCCTTCTGAACAAGTGTTACTGTTTTCTGCACAAAAGCGATTCTGCGAAGCAATGTGAACACTTCTGCTTCCCAGGCACAGAGAAGGTGCTAGCAAGGAATTCTCTGCCTGCCTTACCCCAGTGCTCTGCAAGCTCTCCAGGACAACATAAAATCTGGGGCTCTGTGCTTTCTTTCCTTCTGAACAAGTGTTACTGTTTTCTGCACAAAAGCGATTCTGCAAAGCAATGTGAACAGTTCTGCTTCCCAGGCACAGAGAAGGTGCTAGCAAGGAATTCTCTGCCTGCCTTTCCCCAGTGCTCTGCAAGCTCTCCAGGACAACATAAAATCTGGGGGTCTGTGCTTTCTTTCCTTCTGAACAAGTGTTACTGTTTTCTGCACAAAAGCGATTCTTGCGAAGCAATGTGAACAGGCACAGAGAAGGTGCTATCAGGGAATTCTCTGCCTGCCTTTCCCCAGTGCTGTGCAAGCTCTCCAGGACAACATAAAATCTGGGGCTCTGTGCTTTCTTTCCTTCTGAACAAGTGTTAGTGTTTTCTGCACAAAAGCGATTCTTGCGAAGCCATGTGAACACTTCTGCTTCCCAGGCACAGAGAAGGTGCTAGCAAGGAATTCTCTGCCTGCCTTTCCCCAGTGCTCTGCAAGCTCTCCAGGACAACATAAAATCTGGGGCTCTGTGCTTTCTTTCCTTCTGAACAAGTGTTAGTGTTTTCTGCACAAAAGCGATTCTTGCGAAGCCATGTGAACACTTCTGCTTCCCAGGCACAGAGAAGGTGCTAGCAAGGAATTCTCTGCCTGCCTTTCCCCAGTGCTCTGCAAGCTCTCCAGGACAACATAAAATCTGGGGCTCTGTGCTTTCTTTCCTTCTGAACAAGTGTTACTGTTTTCTGCACAAAAGCGATTCTGCGAAGCAATGTGAACAGGCACAGAGAAGGTGCTATCAGGGAATTCTCTGCCTGCCTTTCCCCAGTGCTCTGCAAGCTCTCCAGGACAACATAAAATCTGGGGCTCTGTGCTTTCTTTCCTTCTGAACAAGTGTTAGTGTTTTCTGCACAAAAGCGATTCTGCGAAGCAATGTGAACAGGCACAGAGAAGGTGCTATCAGGGAATTCTCTGCCTGCCTTTCCCCAGTGCTCTGCAAGCTCTCCAGGACAACATAGAATCTGGGGCTCTGTGCTTTCTTTCGTTCTGAACAAGTGTTACTGTTTTCTGCACAAAAGCGATTCTGCGAAGCAATGTGAACACTTCTGCTTCCCAGGCACAGAGAAGGCGCTATCAGGGAATTCTCTGCCTGCCTTTCCCCAGTGCTCTGCAAGCTCTCCAGGACAACATAAAATCTGGGGCTCCGTGCTTTCTTTCCTTTTGAACAAGTGTTAGTGTTTTCTGCACAAAAGCGATTCTTGCGAAGCAATGTGAACACTTCTGCTTCCCAGGCACAGAGAAGGTGCTAGCAGTGAATTCTCTGCCTGCCTTTCCCCGGTGCTCTGCAAGCTCTCCAGGACAACATAGAATCTGGGGCTCTGTGCTTTCTTTCCTTCTGAACAAGTGTTACTGTTTTCTGCAGAAAAGCGATTCTGCGAAGCAATGTGAACAGGCACAGAGAAGGTGCTAGCAGGGAATTCTCTGCCTGCCTTTCCCCAGTGCTCTGCAAGCTCTCCAGGACAACATAAAATCTGGGGCTCTGTGCTTTCTTTCCTTCTGAACAAGTGTTACTGTTTTCTGCACAAAAGCGATTCTGCGAAGCAATGTGAACAGGCACAGAGAAGGTGCTAGCTGGGAATTCTCTGCCTGCCTTTCCCCAGTGCTCTGCAAGCTCTCCAGGACAACATAGAATCTGGGGCTCTGTGCTTGCTTTCCTTCTGAACAAGTGTTACTGTTTTCTGCACAAAAGCGATTCTTGCGAAGCAATGTGAACACTTCTGCTTCCCAGGCACAGAGAAGGTGCTAGCAGGGAATTCTCTTCCTGCCTTTCCCCAGTGCTCTGCAAGCTCTCCAGGACAACATAGAATCTGGGGCTCTATGCTTTCTTTCCTTCTGAACAAGTGTTACTGTTTTCTGCACAAAAGCGATTCTGCGAAGCAATGTGAACACTTCTGCTTCCCAGGCACAGAGAAGGTGCTAGCAAGGAATTCTCTGCCTGCCTTTCCCCAGTGCTCTGCAAGCTCTCCAGGACAACATAAAATCTGGGGCTCTGTGCTTTCTTTCCTTCTGAACAAGTGTTAGTGTTTTCTGCACAAAAGCGATTCTTGCGAAGCAATGTGAACACTTCTGCTTCCCAGGCACAGAGAAGGTGCTAGCAGGGAATTCTCTGCCTGCCTTTCCCCAGTGCTGTGCAAGCTCTCCAGGACAACATAAAATCTGGGGCTCTGTGCTTTCTTTCCTTCTGAACAAGTGTTACTGTTTTCTGCACAAAAACGATTCTGCGAAGCAATGTGAACTCTTCTGCTTCCCAGGCACAGAGAAGGTGCTAGCAGGGAATTCTCTGCCTGCCTTTCCCCAGTGCTCTGCAAGCTCTCCAGGACAACATAGAATCTGGGGCTCTGTGCTTTCTTTCGTTCTGAACAAGTGTTACTGTTTTCTGCACAAAAGCGATTCTGCGAAGCAATGTGAACACTTCTGCTTCCCAGGCACAGAGAAGGTGCTATCAGGGAATTCTCTGCCTGCCTTTCCCCAGTGCTCTGCAAGCTCTCCAGGACAACATAGAATCTGGGGCTCTGTGCTTTCTTTCCTTCTGAACAAGTGTTACTGTTTTCTGCACAAAAGCGATTCTGCGAAGCAATGTGAACACTTCTGCTTCCCAGGCACAGAGAAGGTGCTAGCAAGGAATTCTCTGCCTGCCTTTCCCCAGTGCTCTGCAAGCTCTCCAGGACAACATAAAATCTGGGGCTCTTTGCTTTCTTTCCTTCTGAACAAGTGTTACTGTTTTCTGCACAAAAGCGATTCTGCGAAGCAATGTGAACAGGCACAGAGAAAGTGCTATCAGGGAATTCTCTGCCTGCCTTTCCCCAGTGCTCTGCAAGCTCTCCAGGACAACATAAAATCTGGGGCTCTGTGCTTTCTTTCCTTCTGAACAAGTGTTACTGTTTTCTGCACAAAAGCGATTCTGCGAAGCAATGTGAACACTTCTGCTTCCCAGGCACAGAGAAGGTGCTATCAGGGAATTCTCTGCCTGCCTTTCCCCAGTGCTCTGCAAGCTCTCCAGGACAACATAGAATCTGGGGCTCTGTGCTTTCTTTCCTTCTGAACAAGTGTTACTGTTTTCTGCACAAAAGCGATTCTGCGAAGCAATGTGAACACTTCTGCTTCCCAGGCACAGAGAAGGTGCTAGCAAGGAATTCTCTGCCTGCCTTTCCCCAGTGCTCTGCAAGCTCTCCAGGACAACATAAAATCTGGGGCTCTGTGCTTTCTTTCCTTCTGAACAAGTGTTACTGTTTTCTGCACAAAAGCGATTCTTGCGAAGCAGTGTGAACAGGCACAGAGAAGGTGCTATCAGGGAATTCTCTGCCTGCCTTTCCCCAGTGCTCTGCAAGCTCTCCAGGACAACATAGAATCTGGGGCTCTGTGCTTTCTTTCCTTCTGAACAAGTGTTAGTGTTTTCTGCACAAAAGCGATTCTTGCGAAGCAATGTGAACACTTCTGCTTCCCAGGCACAGAGAAGGTGCTAGCAAGGAATTCTCTGCCTGCCTTTCCCCAGTGCTCTGCAAGCTCTCCAGGACAACATAAAATCTGGGGCTCTGTGCTTTCTTTCCTTCTGAACAAGTGTTACTGTTTTCTGCACAAAAGCGATTCTGCAAAGCAATGTGAACACTTCTGCTTCCCAGGCACAGAGAAGGTGCTAGCAAGGAATTCTCTGCCTGCCTTTCCCCAGTGCTCTGCAAGCTCTCCAGGACAACATAAAATCTGGGGCTCTGTGCTTTCTTTCGTTCTGAACAAGTGTTACTGTTTTCTGCACAAAAGCGATTCTGCGAAGCAATGTGAACAGGCACAGAGAAAGTGCTATCAGTGAATTCTCTGCCTGCCTTTCCCCAGTGCTCTGCAAGCTCTCCAGGACAACATAGAATCTGGGGCTCTGTGCTTTCTTTCCTTCTGAACAAGTGTTACTGTTTTCTGCACAAAAGCGATTGTGCGAAGCAATGTGAACAGGCACAGAGAAGGTGCTATCAGGGAATTCTCTGCCTGCCTTTCCCCAGTGCTCTGCAAGCTCTCCAGGACAACATAAAATCTGGGGCTCTGTGCTTTCTTTCCTTCTGAACAAGTGTTAGTGTTTTCTGCACAAATGCGATTCTGCGAAGCAATGTGAACAGGCACAGAGAAGGTGCTATCAGGGAATTCTCTGCCTGCCTTTCCCCAGTGCTCTGCAAGCTCTCCAGGACAACATAGAATCTGGGGCTCTGTGCTTTCTTTCGTTCTGAACAAGTGTTACTGTTTTCTGCACAAAAGCGATTCTGCGAAGCAATGTGAACACTTCTGCTTCCCAGGCACAGAGAAGGCACTAGCAGGGAATTCTCTGCCTGCCTTTCCCCAGTGCTCTGCAAGCTCTCCAGGACAACATAAAATCTGGGGCTCCGTGCTTTCTTTCCTTTTGAACAAGTGTTAGTGTTTTCTGCACAAAAGCGATTCTTGCGAAGCAATGTGAACACTTCTGCTTCCCAGGCACAGAGAAGGTGCTATCAGGGAATTCTCTGCCTGCCTTTCCCCAGTGCTCTGCAAGCTCTCCAGGACAACATAGAATCTGGGGCTCTGTGCTTTCTTCCGTTGTGAACAAGTGTTACTGTTTTCTGCACAAAAGCGATTCTGCGAAGCAATGTGAACAGGCACAGAGAAGGTGCTATCAGGGAATTCTCTGCCTGCCTTTCCCCAGTGCTCTGCAAGCTCTCCAGGACAACATAAAATCTGGGGCTCTGTGCTTTCTTTCCTTCTGAACAAGTGTTAGTGTTTTCTGCACAAAAGCGATTCTGCGAAGCAATGTGAACAGGCACAGAGAAGGTGCTATCAGGGAATTCTCTGCCTGCTTTTCCCCAGTGCTATGCAAGCTCTCCAGGACAACATAAAATCTGGGGCTCTGTGCTTTCTTTCCTTCTGAACAAGTGTTACTGTTTTCTGCACAAAAGCGATTCTGCGAAGCAATGTCAACACTTCTGCTTCCCAGGCACAGAGAAGGTGCTAGCAGGGAATTCTCTGCCTGCCTTTCCCCAGTGCTCTGCAAGCTCTCCAGGACAACATAAAATCTGGGGCTCTGTGCTTTCTTTCCTTCTGAACAAGTGTTACTGTTTTCTGCACAAAAGCGATTCTGCGAAGCAATGTGAACACTTCTGCTTCCCAGGCACAGAGAAGGTGCTAGCAAGGAATTCTCTGCCTGCCTTACCCCAGTGCTCTGCAAGCTCTCCAGGACAACATAAAATCTGGGGCTCTGTGCTTTCTTTCCTTCTGAACAAGTGTTACTGTTTTCTGCACAAAAGCGATTCTGCAAAGCAATGTGAACAGTTCTGCTTCCCAGGCACAGAGAAGGTGCTAGCAAGGAATTCTCTGCCTGCCTTTCCCCAGTGCTCTGCAAGCTCTCCAGGACAACATAAAATCTGGGGGTCTGTGCTTTCTTTCCTTCTGAACAAGTGTTACTGTTTTCTGCACAAAAGCGATTCTTGCGAAGCAATGTGAACAGGCACAGAGAAGGTGCTATCAGGGAATTCTCTGCCTGCCTTTCCCCAGTGCTGTGCAAGCTCTCCAGGACAACATAAAATCTGGGGCTCTGTGCTTTCTTTCCTTCTGAACAAGTGTTAGTGTTTTCTGCACAAAAGCGATTCTTGCGAAGCCATGTGAACACTTCTGCTTCCCAGGCACAGAGAAGGTGCTAGCAAGGAATTCTCTGCCTGCCTTTCCCCAGTGCTCTGCAAGCTCTCCAGGACAACATAAAATCTGGGGCTCTGTGCTTTCTTTCCTTCTGAACAAGTGTTAGTGTTTTCTGCACAAAAGCGATTCTTGCGAAGCCATGTGAACACTTCTGCTTCCCAGGCACAGAGAAGGTGCTAGCAAGGAATTCTCTGCCTGCCTTTCCCCAGTGCTCTGCAAGCTCTCCAGGACAACATAAAATCTGGGGCTCTGTGCTTTCTTTCCTTCTGAACAAGTGTTACTGTTTTCTGCACAAAAGCGATTCTGCGAAGCAATGTGAACAGGCACAGAGAAGGTGCTATCAGGGAATTCTCTGCCTGCCTTTCCCCAGTGCTCTGCAAGCTCTCCAGGACAACATAAAATCTGGGGCTCTGTGCTTTCTTTCCTTCTGAACAAGTGTTAGTGTTTTCTGCACAAAAGCGATTCTGCGAAGCAATGTGAACAGGCACAGAGAAGGTGCTATCAGGGAATTCTCTGCCTGCCTTTCCCCAGTGCTCTGCAAGCTCTCCAGGACAACATAGAATCTGGGGCTCTGTGCTTTCTTTCGTTCTGAACAAGTGTTACTGTTTTCTGCACAAAAGCGATTCTGCGAAGCAATGTGAACACTTCTGCTTCCCAGGCACAGAGAAGGCGCTATCAGGGAATTCTCTGCCTGCCTTTCCCCAGTGCTCTGCAAGCTCTCCAGGACAACATAAAATCTGGGGCTCCGTGCTTTCTTTCCTTTTGAACAAGTGTTAGTGTTTTCTGCACAAAAGCGATTCTTGCGAAGCAATGTGAACACTTCTGCTTCCCAGGCACAGAGAAGGTGCTAGCAGTGAATTCTCTGCCTGCCTTTCCCCGGTGCTCTGCAAGCTCTCCAGGACAACATAGAATCTGGGGCTCTGTGCTTTCTTTCCTTCTGAACAAGTGTTACTGTTTTCTGCAGAAAAGCGATTCTGCGAAGCAATGTGAACAGGCACAGAGAAGGTGCTAGCAGGGAATTCTCTGCCTGCCTTTCCCCAGTGCTCTGCAAGCTCTCCAGGACAACATAAAATCTGGGGCTCTGTGCTTTCTTTCCTTCTGAACAAGTGTTACTGTTTTCTGCACAAAAGCGATTCTGCGAAGCAATGTGAACAGGCACAGAGAAGGTGCTAGCTGGGAATTCTCTGCCTGCCTTTCCCCAGTGCTCTGCAAGCTCTCCAGGACAACATAGAATCTGGGGCTCTGTGCTTGCTTTCCTTCTGAACAAGTGTTACTGTTTTCTGCACAAAAGCGATTCTTGCGAAGCAATGTGAACACTTCTGCTTCCCAGGCACAGAGAAGGTGCTAGCAGGGAATTCTCTTCCTGCCTTTCCCCAGTGCTCTGCAAGCTCTCCAGGACAACATAGAATCTGGGGCTCTATGCTTTCTTTCCTTCTGAACAAGTGTTACTGTTTTCTGCACAAAAGCGATTCTGCGAAGCAATGTGAACACTTCTGCTTCCCAGGCACAGAGAAGGTGCTAGCAAGGAATTCTCTGCCTGCCTTTCCCCAGTGCTCTGCAAGCTCTCCAGGACAACATAAAATCTGGGGCTCTGTGCTTTCTTTCCTTCTGAACAAGTGTTAGTGTTTTCTGCACAAAAGCGATTCTTGCGAAGCAATGTGAACACTTCTGCTTCCCAGGCACAGAGAAGGTGCTAGCAGGGAATTCTCTGCCTGCCTTTCCCCAGTGCTGTGCAAGCTCTCCAGGACAACATAAAATCTGGGGCTCTGTGCTTTCTTTCCTTCTGAACAAGTGTTACTGTTTTCTGCACAAAAACGATTCTGCGAAGCAATGTGAACTCTTCTGCTTCCCAGGCACAGAGAAGGTGCTAGCAGGGAATTCTCTGCCTGCCTTTCCCCAGTGCTCTGCAAGCTCTCCAGGACAACATAGAATCTGGGGCTCTGTGCTTTCTTTCGTTCTGAACAAGTGTTACTGTTTTCTGCACAAAAGCGATTCTGCGAAGCAATGTGAACACTTCTGCTTCCCAGGCACAGAGAAGGTGCTATCAGGGAATTCTCTGCCTGCCTTTCCCCAGTGCTCTGCAAGCTCTCCAGGACAACATAGAATCTGGGGCTCTGTGCTTTCTTTCCTTCTGAACAAGTGTTACTGTTTTCTGCACAAAAGCGATTCTGCGAAGCAATGTGAACACTTCTGCTTCCCAGGCACAGAGAAGGTGCTAGCAAGGAATTCTCTGCCTGCCTTTCCCCAGTGCTCTGCAAGCTCTCCAGGACAACATAAAATCTGGGGCTCTGTGCTTTCTTTCCTTCTGAACAAGTGTTACTGTTTTCTGCACAAATCGATTCTGCAAAGCAATGTGAACAGTTCTGCTTCCCAGGCACAGAGAAGGTGCTAGCAAGGAATTCTCTGCCTGCCTTTCCCCAGTGCTCTGCAAGCTCTCCAGGACAACATAAAATCTGGGGGTCTGTGCTTTCTTTCCTTCTGAACAAGTGTTACTGTTTTCTGCACAAAAGCGATTCTTGCGAAGCAATGTGAACACTTCTGCTTCCCAGGCACAGAGAAGGCGCTAGCAAGGAATTCTCTGCCTGCCTTTCCCCAGTGCTCTGCAAGCTCTCCAGGACAACATAAAATCTGGGGCTCTGTGCTTTCTTTCCTTCTGAACAAGTGTTACTGTTTTCTGCACAAAAGCGATTCTTGCGAAGCAATGTGAACACTTCTGCTTCCCAGGCACAGAGAAGGTGCTAGCAAGGAATTCTCTGCCTGCCTTTCCCCAGTGCTCTGCAAGCTCTCCAGGACAACATAGAATCTGGGGCTCTGTGCTTTCTTTCGTTCTGAACAAGTGTTACTGTTTTCTGCACAAAAGCGATTCTGCGAAGCAATGTGAACAGGCACAGAGAAAGTGCTAGCAGGGAATTCTCTGCCTGCCTTTCCCCAGTGCTCTGCAAGCTCTCCAGGACAACATAAAATCTGGGGCTCTGTGCTTTCTTTCCTTCTGAACAAGTGTTACTGTTTTCTGCACAAAAGCGATTCTTGCGAAGCAATGTGAACACTTCTGCTTCCCAGGCACAGAGAAGGTGCTAGCAAGGAATTCTCTGCCTGCCTTACCCCAGTGCTCTGCAAGCTCTCCAGGACAACATAAAATCTGGGGCTCTGTGCTTTCTTTCCTTCTGAACAAGTGTTACTGTTTTCTGCACAAAAGCGATTCTTGCGAAGCAATGTGAACACTTCTGCTTCCCAGGCACAGAGAAGGTGCTAGCAGGGAATTCTCTGCCTGCCTTTCCCCGGTGCTCTGCAAGCTCTCCAGGACAACATAGAATCTGGGGCTCTGTGCTTTCTTTCGTTCTGAACAAGTGTTACTGTTTTCTGCAGAAAAGCGATTCTGCGAAGCAATGTGAACAGGCACAGAGAAGGTGCTAGCAGGGAATTCTCTGCCTGCCTTTCCCCAGTGCTCTGCAAGCTCTCCAGGACAACATAAAATCTGGGGCTCTGTGCTTTCTTTCCTTCTGAACAAGTGTTACTGTTTTCTGCACAAAAGCGATTCTGCGAAACAATGTGAACAGGCACAGAGAAGGTGCTAGCTGGGAATTCTCTGCCTGCCTTTCCCCAGTGCTCTGCAAGCTCTCCAGGACAACATAGAATCTGGGGCTCTGTGCTTTCTTTCCTTCTGAACAAGTGTTACTGTTTTCTGCACAAAAACGATTCTGCGAAGCAATGTGAACACTTCTGCTTCCCAGGCACAGAGAAGGTGCTAGCAGGGAATTCTCTGCCTGCCTTTCCCCAGTGCTCTGCAAGCTCTCCAGGACAACATAGAATCTGGGGCTCTGTGCTTTCTTTCGTTCTGAACAAGTGTTACTGTTTTCTGCACAAAAGCGATTCTGCGAAGCAATGTGAACAGGCACAGAGAAGGTGCTATCAGGGAATTCTCTGCCTGCCTTTCCCCAGTGCTCTGCAAGCTCTCCAGGACAACATAGAATCTGGGGCTCTGTGCTTTCTTTCGTTCTGAACAAGTGTTACTGTTTTCTGCACAAAAGCGATTCTGCGAAACAATGTGAACACTTCTGCTTCCCAGGCACAGAGAAGGTGCTAGCAGGGAATTCTCTGCCTGCCTTTCCCCAGTGCTCTGCAAGCTCTCCAGGACAACATAAAATCTGGGGCTCTGTGCTTTCTTTCCTTCTGAACAAGTGTTACTGTTTTCTGCACAAAAGCGATTCTGCAAAGCAATGTGAACACTTCTGCTTCCCAGGCACAGAGAAGGTGCTATCAGGGAATTCTCTGCCTGCCTTTCCCCAGTGCTCTGCAAGCTCTCCAGGACAACATAGAATCTGGGGCTCTGTGCTTTCTTTCCTTCTGAACAAGTGTTACTGTTTTCTGCACAAAAGCGATTCTGCGAAGCAATGTGAACAGGCACAGAGAAGGTGCTATCAGGGAATTCTCTGCCTGCCTTTCCCCAGTGCTCTGCAAGCTTTCCAGGACAACATAGAATCTGGGGCTCTGTGCTTTCTTTCCTTCTGAACAAGTGTTACTGTTTTCTGCACAAAAGCGATTCTTGCGAAGCAATGTGAACACTTCTGCTTCCCAGGCACGGAGAAGGTGCTAGCAAGGAATTCTCTGCCTGCCTTACCCCAGTGCTCTGCTAGCTCTCCAGGACAACATAAAATCTGGGGCTCTGTGCTTTCTTTCCTTCTGAACAAGTGTTACTGTTTTCTGCACAAAAGCGATTCTGCAAAGCAATGTGAACACTTCTGCTTTCCAGGCACAGAGAAGGTGCTAGCAAGGAATTCTCTGCCTGCCTTTCCCCAGTGCTCTGCAAGCTCTCCAGGACAACATAAAATCTGGGGCTCTTTGCTTTCTTTCCTTCTGAACAAGTGTTACTGTTTTCTGCACAAAAGCGATTCTGCGAAGCAATGTGAACAGGCACAGAGAAAGTGCTATCAGGGAATTCTCTGCCTGCCTTTCCCCAGTGCTCTGCAAGCTCTCCAGGACAACATAAAATCTGGGGCTCTGTGCTTTCTTTCCTTCTGAACAAGTGTTACTGTTTTCTGCACAAAAGCGATTCTGCGAAGCAATGTGAACACTTCTGCTTCCCAGGCACAGAGAAGGTGCTATCAGGGAATTCTCTGCCTGCCTTTCCCCAGTGCTCTGCAAGCTCTCCAGGACAACATAGAATCTGGGGCTCTGTGCTTTCTTTCCTTCTGAACAAGTGTTACTGTTTTCTGCACAAAAGCGATTCTGCGAAGCAATGTGAACACTTCTGCTTCCCAGGCACAGAGAAGGTGCTAGCAAGGAATTCTCTGCCTGCCTTTCCCCAGTGCTCTGCAAGCTCTCCAGGACAACATAAAATCTGGGGCTCTGTGCTTTCTTTCCTTCTGAACAAGTGTTACTGTTTTCTGCACAAAAGCGATTCTTGCGAAGCAGTGTGAACAGGCACAGAGAAGGTGCTATCAGGGAATTCTCTGCCTGCCTTTCCCCAGTGCTCTGCAAGCTCTCCAGGACAACATAGAATCTGGGGCTCTGTGCTTTCTTTCCTTCTGAACAAGTGTTAGTGTTTTCTGCACAAAAGCGATTCTTGCGAAGCAATGTGAACACTTCTGCTTCCCAGGCACAGAGAAGGTGCTAGCAAGGAATTCTCTGCCTGCCTTTCCCCAGTGCTCTGCAAGCTCTCCAGGACAACATAAAATCTGGGGCTCTGTGCTTTCTTTCCTTCTGAACAAGTGTTACTGTTTTCTGCACAAAAGCGATTCTGCAAAGCAATGTGAACACTTCTGCTTTCCAGGCACAGAGAAGGTGCTAGCAAGGAATTCTCTGCCTGCCTTTCCCCAGTGCTCTGCAAGCTCTCCAGGACAACATAAAATCTGGGGCTCTGTGCTTTCTTTCGTTCTGAACAAGTGTTACTGTTTTCTGCACAAAAGCGATTCTGCGAAGAAATGTGAACAGGCACAGAGAAAGTGCTATCAGGGAATTCTCTGCCTGCCTTTCCCCAGTGCTCTGCAAGCTCTCCAGGACAACATAAAATCTGGGGCTCTGTGCTTTCTTTCCTTCTGAACAAGTGTTACTGTTTTCTGCACAAAAGCGATTGTGCGAAGCAATGTGAACAGGCACAGAGAAGGTGCTATCAGGGAATTCTCTGCCTGCCTTTCCCCAGTGCTCTGCAAGCTCTCCAGGACAACATAAAATCTGGGGCTCTGTGCTTTCTTTCCTTCTGAACAAGTGTTAGTGTTTTCTGCACAAAAGCGATTCTGCGAAGCAATGTGAACAGGCACAGAGAAGGTGCTATCAGGGAATTCTCTGCCTGCCTTTCCCCAGTGCTCTGCAAGCTCTCCAGGACAACATAGAATCTGGGGCTCTGTGCTTTCTTTCGTTCTGAACAAGTGTTACTGTTTTCTGCACAAAAGCGATTCTGCGAAGCAATGTGAACACTTCTGCTTCCCAGGCACAGAGAAGGCACTAGCAGGGAATTCTCTGCCTGCCTTTCCCCAGTGCTCTGCAAGCTCTCCAGGACAACATAAAATCTGGGGCTCCGTGCTTTCTTTCCTTTTGAACAAGTGTTAGTGTTTTCTGCACAAAAGCGATTCTTGCGAAGCAATGTGAACACTTCTGCTTCCCAGGCACAGAGAAGGTGCTATCAGGGAATTCTCTGCCTGCCTTTCCCCAGTGCTCTGCAAGCTCTCCAGGACAACATAGAATCTGGGGCTCTGTGCTTTCTTCCGTTGTGAACAAGTGTTACTGTTTTCTGCACAAAAGCGATTCTGCGAAGCAATGTGAACAGGCACAGAGAAGGTGCTGGCAGGGAATTCTCTGCCTGCCTTTCCCCAGTGCTCTGCAAGCTCTCCAGGACAACATAAAATCTGGGGCTCTGTGCTTTCTTTCCTTCTGAACAAGTGTTACTGTTTTCTGCACAAAAGCGATTCTTGCGAAGCAATGTGAACACTTCTGCTTCCCAGGCACAGAGAAGGTGCTAGCAAGGAATTCTCTGCCTGCCTTTCCCCAGTGCTCTGCAAGCTCTCCAGGACAACATAAAATCAGGGGCTCTGTGCTTTCTTTCCTTCTGAACAAGTGTTACTGTTTTCTGCACAAAAGCGATTCTGCGAAGCAATGTGAACAAGGCACAGAGAAAGTGCTAGCAGGGAATTCTCTGCCTGCCTTTCCCCAGTGCTCTGCAAGCTCTCCAGGACAACATAGAATCTGGGGCTCTGTGCTTTCTTTCCTTCTGAACAAGTGTTACTGTTTTCTGCACAAAAGCGATTCTGCGAAGCAATGTCAACACTTCTGCTTCCCAGGCACAGAGAAGGTGCTAGCAAGGAATTCTCTGCCTGCCTCTCCCCAGTGCTCTGCAAGCTCTCCAGGACAACATAAAATCTGGGGCTCTGTGCTTTCTTTCCTTCTGAACAAGTGTTACTGTTTTCTGCACAAAAGCGATTCTTGCGAAGCAATGTGAACACTTCTGCTTCCCAGGCACAGAGAAGGTGCTAGCAGGGAATTCTCTGCCTGCCTTTCCCCAGTGCTCTGCAAGCTCTCCAGGACAACATAGAATCTGGGGCTCTGTGCTTTCTTTCGTTCTGAACAAGTGTTACTGTTTTCTGCACAAAAGCGATTCTGCGAAGCAATGTGAACACCTCTGCTTCCCAGGCACAGAGAAGGTGCTAGCAAGGAATTCTCTGCCTGCCTTTCCCCAGTGCTCTGCAAGCTCTCCAGGACAACATAAAATCTGGGGCTCTGTGCTTTCTTTCCTTCTGAACAAGTGTTAGTGTTTTCTGCACAAAAGCGATTCTGCGAAGAAATGTGAACAGGCACAGAGAAGGTGCTATCAGGGAATTCTCTGCCTGCCTTTCCCCAGTGCTCTGCAAGCTCTCCAGGACAACATAAAATCTGGGGCTCTGTGCTTTCTTTCCTTCTGAACAAGTGTTAGTGTTTTCTGCACAAAAGCGATTCTGCGAAGCAATGTGAACAGGCACAGAGAAGGTGCTATCAGGGAATTCTCTGCCTGCTTTTCCCCAGTGCTATGCAAGCTCTCCAGGACAACATAAAATCTGGGGCTCTGTGCTTTCTTTCCTTCTGAACAAGTGTTACTGTTTTCTGCACAAAAACGATTCTGCGAAGCAATGTGAACACTTCTGCTTCCCAGGCACAGAGAAGGTGCTAGCAAGGAATTCTCTGCCTGCCTTACCCCAGTGCTCTGCAAGCTCTCCAGGACAACATAAAATCTGGGGCTCTGTGCTTTCTTTCCTTCTGAACAAGTGTTACTGTTTTCTGCACAAAAGCGATTCTGCAAAGCAATGTGAACAGTTCTGCTTCCCAGGCACAGAGAAGGTGCTAGCAAGGAATTCTCTGCCTGCCTTTCCCCAGTGCTCTGCAAGCTCTCCAGGACAACATAAAATCTGGGGGTCTGTGCTTTCTTTCCTTCTGAACAAGTGTTACTGTTTTCTGCACAAAAGCGATTCTTGCGAAGCAATGTGAACAGGCACAGAGAAGGTGCTATCAGGGAATTCTCTGCCTGCCTTTCCCCAGTGCTGTGCAAGCTCTCCAGGACAACATAAAATCTGGGGCTCTGTGCTTTCTTTCCTTCTGAACAAGTGTTACTGTTTTCTGCACAAAAGCGATTCTTGCGAAGCCATGTGAACACTTCTGCTTCCCAGGCACAGAGAAGGTGCTAGCAAGGAATTCTCTGCCTGCCTTTCCCCAGTGCTCTGCAAGCTCTCCAGGACAACATAAAATCTGGGGCTCTGTGCTTTCTTTCCTTCTGAACAAGTGTTAGTGTTTTCTGCACAAAAGCGATTCTTGCGAAGCCATGTGAACACTTCTGCTTCCCAGGCACAGAGAAGGTGCTAGCAAGGAATTCTCTGCCTGCCTTTCCCCAGTGCTCTGCAAGCTCTCCAGGACAACATAAAATCTGGGGCTCTGTGCTTTCTTTCCTTCTGAACAAGTGTTACTGTTTTCTGCACAAAAGCGATTCTGCGAAGCAATGTGAACAGGCACAGAGAAGGTGCTATCAGGGAATTCTCTGCCTGCCTTTCCCCAGTGCTCTGCAAGCTCTCCAGGACAACATAAAATCTGGGGCTCTGTGCTTTCTTTCCTTCTGAACAAGTGTTAGTGTTTTCTGCACAAAAGCGATTCTGCGAAGCAATGTGAACAGGCACAGAGAAGGTGCTATCAGGGAATTCTCTGCCTGCCTTTCCCCAGTGCTCTGCAAGCTCTCCAGGACAACATAGAATCTGGGGCTCTGTGCTTTCTTTCCTTCTGAACAAGTGTTACTGTTTTCTGCACAAAAGCGATTCTGCGAAGCAATGTGAACACTTCTGCTTCCCAGGCACAGAGAAGGTGCTAGCAAGGAATTCTCTGCCTGCCTTTCCCCAGTGCTATGCAAGCTCTCCAGGACAACATAAAATCTGGGGCTCTGTGCTTTCTTTCCTTCTGAACAAGTGTTACTGTTTTCTGCACAAAAACGATTCTGCGAAGCAATGTGAACACTTCTGCTTCCCAGGCACAGAGAAGGTGCTAGCAGGGAATTCTCTGCCTGCCTTTCCCCAGTGCTCTGCAAGCTCTCCAGGACAACATAGAATCTGGGGCTCTGTGCTTTCTTCCGTTCTGAACAAGTGTTACTGTTTTCTGCACAAAAGCGATTCTGCGAAGCAATGTGAACAGGCACAGAGAAGGTGCTGGCAGGGAATTCTCTGCCTGCCTTTCCCCAGTGCTCTGCAAGCTCTCCAGGACAACATAAAATCTGGGGCTCTGTGCTTTCTTTCCTTCTGAGCAAGTGTTAGTGTTTTCTGCACAAAAGCGATTCTGCGAAGCAATGTGAACAGGCACAGAGAAGGTGCTATCAGGGAATTCTCTGCCTGCCTTTCCCCAGTGCTCTGCAAGCTCTCCAGGACAACATAAAATCTGGGGCTCTGTGCTTTCTTTCCTTCTGAACAAGTGTTACTGTTTTCTGCACAAAAGCGATTCTTGCGAAGCAATGTGAACACTTCTGCTTCCCAGGCACAGAGAAGGTGCTAGCAAGGAATTCTCTGCCTGCCTTACCCCAGTGCTCTGCAAGCTCTCCAGGACAACATAAAATCTGGGGCTCTGTGCTTTCTTTCCTTCTGAACAAGTGTTACTGTTTTCTGCACAAAAGCGATTCTGCAAAGCAATGTGAACAGTTCTGCTTCCCAGGCACAGAGAAGGTGCTAGCAAGGAATTCTCTGCCTGCCTTTCCCCAGTGCTCTGCAAGCTCTCCAGGACAACATAAAATCTGGGGGTCTGTGCTTTCTTTCCTTCTGAACAAGTGTTACTGTTTTCTGCACAAAAGCGATTCTTGCGAAGCAATGTGAACAGGCACAGAGAAGGTGCTATCAGGGAATTCTCTGCCTGCCTTTCCCCAGTGCTGTGCAAGCTCTCCAGGACAACATAAAATCTGGGGCTCTGTGCTTTCTTTCCTTCTGAACAAGTGTTACTGTTTTCTGCACAAAAGCGATTCTTGCGAAGCCATGTGAACACTTCTGCTTCCCAGGCACAGAGAAGGTGCTAGCAAGGAATTCTCTGCCTGCCTTTCCCCAGTGCTCTGCAAGCTCTCCAGGACAACATAAAATCTGGGGCTCTGTGCTTTCTTTCCTTCTGAACAAGTGTTAGTGTTTTCTGCACAAAAGCGATTCTTGCGAAGCCATGTGAACACTTCTGCTTCCCAGGCACAGAGAAGGTGCTAGCAAGGAATTCTCTGCCTGCCTTTCCCCAGTGCTCTGCAAGCTCTCCAGGACAACATAAAATCTGGGGCTCTGTGCTTTCTTTCCTTCTGAACAAGTGTTACTGTTTTCTGCACAAAAGCGATTCTGCGAAGCAATGTGAACAGGCACAGAGAAGGTGCTATCAGGGAATTCTCTGCCTGCCTTTCCCCAGTGCTCTGCAAGCTCTCCAGGACAACATAAAATCTGGGGCTCTGTGCTTTCTTTCCTTCTGAACAAGTGTTAGTGTTTTCTGCACAAAAGCGATTCTGCGAAGCAATGTGAACAGGCACAGAGAAGGTGCTATCAGGGAATTCTCTGCCTGCCTTTCCCCAGTGCTCTGCAAGCTCTCCAGGACAACATAGAATCTGGGGCTCTGTGCTTTCTTTCGTTCTGAACAAGTGTTACTGTTTTCTGCACAAAAGCGATTCTGCGAAGCAATGTGAACACTTCTGCTTCCCAGGCACAGAGAAGGCGCTAGCAGGGAATTCTCTGCCTGCCTTTCCCCAGTGCTCTGCAAGCTCTCCAGGACAACATAAAATCTGGGGCTCTGTGCTTTCTTTCCTTTTGAACAAGTGTTAGTGTTTTCTGCACAAAAGCGATTCTTGCGAAGCAATGTGAACACTTCTGCTTCCCAGGCACAGAGAAGGTGCTATCAGGGAATTCTCTGCCTGCCTTTCCCCAGTGCTCTGCAAGCTCTCCAGGACAACATAGAATCTGGGGCTCTGTGCTTTCTTTCGTTCTGAACAACTGTTACTGTTTTCTGCACAAAAGCGATTCTTGCGAAGCAATGTGAACACTTCTGCTTCCCAGGCACAGAGAAGGTGCTAGCAGGGAATTCTCTGCCTGCCTTTCCCCAGTGCTCTGCAAGGTCTCCAGGACAACATAGAATCTGGGGCTCTGTGCTTTCTTTCCTTCTGAACAAGTGTTACTGTTTTCTGCACAAAAGCGATTCTGCGAAGCAATGTGAACACTTCTGCTTCCCAGGCACAGAGAAGGTGCTAGCAAGGAATTCTCTGCCTGCCTTTCCCCAGTGCTATGCAAGCTCTCCAGGACAACATAAAATCTGGGGCTCTGTGCTTTCTTTCCTTCTGAACAAGTGTTACTGTTTTCTGCACAAAAACGATTCTGCGAAGCAATGTGAACACTTCTGCTTCCCAGGCACAGAGAAGGTGCTAGCAGGGAATTCTCTGCCTGCCTTTCCCCAGTGCTCTGCAAGCTCTCCAGGACAACATAGAATCTGGGGCTCTGTGCTTTCTTCCGTTCTGAACAAGTGTTACTGTTTTCTGCACAAAAGCGATTCTGCGAAGCAATGTGAACAGGCACAGAGAAGGTGCTGGCAGGGAATTCTCTGCCTGCCTTTCCCCAGTGCTCTGCAAGCTCTCCAGGACAACATAAAATCTGGGGCTCTGTGCTTTCTTTCCTTCTGAGCAAGTGTTAGTGTTTTCTGCACAAAAGCGATTCTGCGAAGCAATGTGAACAGGCACAGAGAAGGTGCTATCAGGGAATTCTCTGCCTGCCTTTCCCCAGTGCTCTGCAAGCTCTCCAGGACAACATAAAATCTGGGGCTCTGTGCTTTCTTTCCTTCTGAACAAGTGTTACTGTTTTCTGCACAAAAGCGATTCTTGCGAAGAAATGTGAACACTTCTGCTTCCCAGGCACAGAGAAGGTGCTAGCAAGGAATTCTCTGCCTGCCTTACCCCAGTGCTCTGCAAGCTCTCCAGGACAACAGCAAATCTGGGGCTCTGTGCTTTCTTTCCTTCTGAACAAGTGTTACTGTTTTCTGCACAAAAGCGATTCTGCGAAGCAATGTGAACACTTCTGCTTCCCAGGCACAGAGAAGGTGCTAGCAAGGAATTCTCTGCCTGCCTTTCCCCAGTGCTCTGCAAGCTCTCCAGGACAACATAAAATCTGGGGCTCTGTGCTTTCCTTCCTTCTGAACAAGTGTTAGTGTTTTCTGCACAAAAGCGATTCTGCGAAGCAATGTGAACAGGCACAGAGAAGGTGCTATCAGGGAATTCTCTGCCTGCCTTTCCCCAGTGCTCTGCAAGCTCTCCAGGACAACATAAAATCTGGGGCTCTGTGCTTTCTTTCCTTCTGAACAAGTGTTACTGTTTTCTGCACAAAAGCGATTCTGCGAAGCAATGTGAACAGGCACAGAGAAGGTGCTATCAGGGAATTCTCTGCCTGCTTTTCCCCAGTGCTATGCAAGCTCTCCAGGACAACATAAAATCTGGGGCTCTGTGCTTTCTTTCCTTCTGAACAAGTGTTACTGTTTTCTGCACAAAAGCGATTCTGCGAAGCAATGTGAACACTTCTGCTTCCCAGGCACAGAGAAGGTGCTAGCAGGGAATTCTCTGCCTGCCTTTCCCCAGTGCTCTGCAAGCTCTCCAGGACAACATAAAATCTGGGGCTCTGTGCTTTCTTTCCTTCTGAACAAGTGTTACTGTTTTCTGCACAAAAGCGATTCTTGCGAAGCAATGTGAACACTTCTGCTTCCCAGGCACAGAGAAGGTGCTAGCAGGGAATTCTCTGCCTGCCTTTCCCCAGTGCTCTGCAAGCTCTCCAGGACAACATAGAATCTGGGGCTCTGTGCTTTCTTTCCTTCTGAACAAGTGTTACTGTTTTCTGCACAAAAGCGATTCTGCGAAGCAATGTGAACAGGCACAGAGAAGGTGCTAGCAGGGAATTCTCTGCCTGCCTTTCCCCAGTGCTCTGCAAGCTCTCCAGGACAACATAGAATCTGGGGCTCTGTGCTTTCTTTCCTTCTGAACAAGTGTTACTGTTTTCTGCACAAAAGCGATTCTGCGAAGCAATGTGAACACTTCTGCTTCCCAGGCACAGAGAAGGTGCTAGCAAGGAATTCTCTGCCTCCCTTACCCCAGTGCTCTGCAAGCTCTCCAGGACAACATAAAATCTGGGGCTCTGTGCTTTCTTTCCTTCTGAACAAGTGTTAGTGTTTTCTGCACAAAAGCGATTCTGCGAAGCAATGTGAGCAGGCACAGAGAAGGTGCTATCAGGGAATTCTCTGCCTGCCTTACCCCAGTGCTCTGCAAGCTCTCCAGGACAACATAGAATCTGGGGCTCTTTGCTTTCTTTCCTTCTGAACAAGTGTTACTGTTTTCTGCACAAAAGCGATTCTGCGAAGCAATGTGAACACTTCTGCTTCCCAGGCACAGAGAAGGTGCTATCAGGGAATTCTCTGCCTGCCTTTCCCCAGTGCTCTGCAAGCTCTCCAGGACAACATAAAATCTGGGGCTCTGTGCTTTCTTTCCTTCTGAACAAGTGTTAGTGTTTTCTGCACAAAAGCGTTTCTTGCGAAGCAATGTGAACACTTCTGTTTCCCAGGCACAGAGAAGGTGCTATCAGGGAATTCTCTGCCTGCCTTTCCCCAGTGCTCTGCAAGCTCTCCAGGACAACATAGAATCTGGGGCTCTGTGCTTGCTTTCCTTCTGAACAAGTGTTACTGTTTTCTGCACAAAAGCGATTCTGCCAAGCAATGTGAACACCTCTGCTTCCCAGGCACAGAGAAGGCGCTAGCAGGGAATTCTCTGCCTGCCTTTCCCCAGTGCTCTGCAAGCTCTCCAGGACAACATAAAATCTGGGGCTCTGTGCTTTCTTTCGTTCTGAACAAGTGTTAGTGTTTTCTGCACAAAAGCGATTCTGCGAAGCAATGTGAACAGGCACAGAGAAGGTGCTATCAGGGAATTCTCTGCCTGCCTTTCCCCAGTGCTCTGCAAGCTCTCCAGGACAACATAGAATCTGGGGCTCTGTGCTTTCTTTCCTTCTGAACAAGTGTTACTGTTTTCTGCACAAAAGCGATTCTGCGAAGCAATGTGAACACTTCTGCTTCCCAGGCACAGAGAAGGTGCTATCAGGGAATTCTCTGCCTGCCTTTCCCCAGTGCTCTGCAAGCTCTCCAGGACAACATAGAATCTGGGGCTCTGTGCTTTCTTCCGTTCTGAACAAGTGTTACTGTTTTCTGCACAAAAGCGATTCTTGCGAAGCAATGTGAACACTTCTGCTTCCCAGGCACAGAGAAGGTGCTAGCAAGGAATTCTCTGCCTGCCTTACCCCAGTGCTCTGCAAGCTCTCCAGGACAACATAAAATCTGGGGCTCTGTGCTTTCTTTCCTTCTGAACAAGTGTTACTGTTTTCTGCACAAAAGCGATTCTGCGAAACAATGTGAACAGGCACAGAGAAGGTGCTAGCTGGGAATTCTCTGCCTGCCTTTCCCCAGTGCTCTGCAAGCTCTCCAGGACAACATAGAATCTGGGGCTCTGTGCTTTCTTTCGTTCTGAACAACTGTTACTGTTTTCTGCACAAAAGCGATTCTTGCGAAGCAATGGGAACACTTCTGCTTCCCAGGCACAGAGAAGGTGCTAGCAGGGAATTCTCTGCCTGCCTTTCCCCAGTGCTCTGCAAGGTCTCCAGGACAACATAGAATCTGGGGCTCTGTGCTTTCTTTCCTTCTGAACAAGTGTTACTGTTTTCTGCACAAAAGCGATTCTGCGAAGCAATGTGAACACTTCTGCTTCCCAGGCACAGAGAAGGTGCTAGCAAGGAATTCTCTGCCTGCCTTTCCCCAGTGCTATGCAAGCTCTCCAGGACAACATAAAATCTGGGGCTCTGTGCTTTCTTTCCTTCTGAACAAGTGTTACTGTTTTCTGCACAAAAACGATTCTGCGAAGCAATGTGAACACTTCTGCTTCCCAGGCACAGAGAAGGTGCTAGCAGGGAATTCTCTGCCTGCCTTTCCCCAGTGCTCTGCAAGCTCTCCAGGACAACATAGAATCTGGGGCTCTGTGCTTTCTTCCGTTCTGAACAAGTGTTACTGTTTTCTGCACAAAAGCAATTCTGCGAAGCAATGTGAACAGGCACAGAGAAGGTGCTGGCAGGGAATTCTCTGCCTGCCTTTCCCCAGTGCTCTGCAAGCTCTCCAGGACAACATAAAATCTGGGGCTCTGTGCTTTCTTTCCTTCTGAACAAGTGTTAGTGTTTTCTGCACAAAAGCGATTCTGCGAAGCAATGTGAACAGGCACAGAGAAGGTGCTATCAGGGAATTCTCTGCCTGCCTTTCCCCAGTGCTCTGCAAGCTCTCCAGGACAACATAAAATCTGGGGCTCTGTGCTTTCTTTCCTTCTGAACAAGTGTTACTGTTTTCTGCACAAAAGCGATTCTTGCGAAGCAATGTGAACACTTCTGCTTCCCAGGCACAGAGAAGGTGCTAGCAAGGAATTCTCTGCCTGCCTTACCCCAGTGCTCTGCAAGCTCTCCAGGACAACAGCAAATCTGGGGCTCTGTGCTTTCTTTCCTTCTGAACAAGTGTTACTGTTTTCTGCACAAAAGCGATTCTGCGAAGCAATGTGAACAAGGCACAGAGAAAGTGCTAGCAGGGAATTCTCTGCCTGCCTTTCCCCAGTGCTCTGCAAGCTCTCCAGGACAACATAGAATCTGGGGCTCTGTGCTTTCTTTCCTTCTGAACAAGTGTTACTGTTTTCTGCACAAAAGCGATTCTGCGAAGCAATGTCAACACTTCTGCTTCCCAGGCACAGAGAAGGTGCTAGCAAGGAATTCTCTGCCTGCCTTTCCCCAGTGCTCTGCAAGCTCTCCAGGACAACATAAAATCTGGGGCTCTGTGCTTTCTTTCCTTCTGAACAAGTGTTACTGTTTTCTGCACAAAAGCGATTCTTGCGAAGCAATGTGAACACTTCTGCTTCCCAGGCACAGAGAAGGTGCTAGCAGGGAATTCTCTGCCTGCCTTTCCCCAGTGCTCTGCAAGCTCTCCAGGACAACATAGAATCTGGGGCTCTGTGCTTTCTTTCGTTCTGAACAAGTGTTACTGTTTTCTGCACAAAAGCGATTCTGCGAAGCAATGTGAACACTTCTGCTTCCCAGGCACAGAGAAGGTGCTAGCAAGGAATTCTCTGCCTGCCTTTCCCCAGTGCTCTGCAAGCTCTCCAGGACAACATAAAATCTGGGGCTCTGTGCTTTCTTTCCTTCTGAACAAGTGTTACTGTTTTCTGCACAAAAGCGATTCTGCGAAGCAATGTGAACAGGCACAGAGAAAGTGCTATCAGGGAATTCTCTGCCTGCCTTTCCCCAGTGCTCTGCAAGCTCTCCAGGACAACATAAAATCTGGGGCTCTGTGCTTTCTTTCCTTCTGAACAAGTGTTACTGTTTTCTGCACAAAAGCGATTCTTGCGAAGCAATGTGAACACTTCTGCTTCCCAGGCACAGAGAAGGTGCTATCAGGGAATTCTCTGCCTGCCTTTCCCCAGTGCTCTGCAAGCTCTCCAGGACAACATAAAATCTGGGGCTCTGTGCTTTCTTTCCTTCTGAACAAGTGTTACTGTTTTCTGCACAAAAGCGATTCTGCGAAGCAATGTGAACAGGCACAGAGAAGGTGCTATCAGGGAATTCTCTGCCTGCCTTTCCCCAGTGCTCTGCAAGCTCTCCAGGACAACATAGAATCTGGGGCTCTGTGCTTTCTTTCGTTCTGAACAAGTGTTACTGTTTTCTGCACAAAAACGATTCTGAGAAGCAATGTGAACACTTCTGCTTCCCAGGCACAGAGAAGGTGCTAGCAGGGAATTCTCTGCCTGCCTTTCCCCAGTGCTCTGCAAGCTCTCCAGGACAACATAGAATCTGGGGCTCTGTGCTTTCTTTCGTTCTGAACAAGTGTTACTGTTTTCTGCACAAAAGCGATTCTGCGAAGCAATGTGAACACTTCTGCTTCCCAGGCACAGAGAAGGTGCTAGCAAGGAATTCTCTGCCTGCCTTACCCCAGTGCTCTGCAAGCTCTCCAGGACAACATAAAATCTGGGGCTCTGTGCTTTCTTTCCTTCTGAACAAGTGTTACTGTTTTCTGCACAAAAGCGATTCTGCGAAGCAATGTGAACAGTTCTGCTTCCCAGGCACAGAGAAGGTGCTAGCAAGGAATTCTCTGCCTGCCTTTCCCCAGTGCTCTGCAAGCTCTCCAGGACAACATAAAATCTGGGGCTCTGTGCTTTCTTTCCTTCTGAACAAGTGTTACTGTTTTCTGCACAAAAGCGATTCTTGCGAAGCAATGTGAACAGGCACAGAGAAGGTGCTATCAGGGAATTCTCTGCCTGCCTTTCCCCAGTGCTGTGCAAGCTCTCCAGGACAACATAAAATCTGGGGCTCTGTGCTTTCTTTCCTTCTGAACAAGTGTTACTGTTTTCTGCACAAAAGCGATTCTTGCGAAGCAATGTGAACACTTCTGCTTCCCAGGCACAGAGAAGGTGCTAGCAAGGAATTCTCTGCCTGCCTTTCCCCAGTGCTCTGCAAGCTCTCCAGGACAACATAAAATCTGGGGCTCTGTGCTTTCTTTCCTTCTGAACAAGTGTTACTGTTTTCTGCACAAAAGCGATTCTTGCGAAGCAATGTGAACACTTCTGCTTCCCAGGCACAGAGAAGGTGCTAGCAAGGAATTCTCTGCCTGCCTTACCCCAGTGCTCTGCAAGCTCTCCAGGACAACATAAAATCTGGGGCTCTGTGCTTTCTTTCCTTCTGAACAAGTGTTACTGTTTTCTGCACAAAAGCGATTCTGCGAAACAATGTGAACAGGCACAGAGAAGGTGCTAGCTGGGAATTCTCTGCCTGCCTTTCCCCAGTGCTCTGCAAGCTCTCCAGGACAACATAGAATCTGGGGCTCTGTGCTTTCTTTCCTTCTGAACAAGTGTTACTGTTTTCTGCACAAAAGCGATTCTGCGAAGCAATGTGAACACTTCTGCTTCCCAGGCACAGAGAAGGTGCTAGCAAGGAATTCTCTGCCTGCTTTTCCCCAGTGCTCTGCAAGCTCTCCAGGACAACATAAAATCTGGGGCTCTGTGCTTTCTTTCCTTCTGAACAAGTGTTACTGTTTTCTGCACAAAAGCGATTCTTGCGAAGCAATGTGAACAGGCACAGAGAAGGTGCTATCAGGGAATTCTCTGCCTGCCTTTCCCCAGTGCTGTGCAAGCTCTCCAGGACAACATAAAATCTGGGGCTCTGTGCTTTCTTTCCTTCTGAACAAGTGTTAGTGTTTTCTGCACAAAAGCGATTCTTGCGAAGCAATGTGAACACTTCTGCTTCCCAGGCACAGAGAAGGTGCTAGCAAGGAATTCTCTGCCTGCCTTTCCCCAGTGCTCTGCAAGCTCTCCAGGACAACATAAAATCTGGGGCTCTGTGCTTTCTTTCCTTCTGAACAAGTGTTACTGTTTTCTGCACAAAAGCGATTCTTGCGAAGCAATGTGAACACTTCTGCTTCCCAGGCACAGAGAAGGTGCTAGCAAGGAATTCTCTGCCTGCCTTACCCCAGTGCTCTGCAAGCTCTCCAGGACAACATAAAATCTGGGGCTCTGTGCTTTCTTTCCTTCTGAACAAGTGTTACTGTTTTCTGCACAAAAGCGATTCTGCGAAACAATGTGAACAGGCACAGAGAAGGTGCTAGCTGGGAATTCTCTGCCTGCCTTTCCCCAGTGCTCTGCAAGCTCTCCAGGACAACATAGAATCTGGGGCTCTGTGCTTTCTTTCGTTCTGAACAACTGTTACTGTTTTCTGCACAAAAGCGATTCTTGCGAAGCAATGTGAACACTTCTGCTTCCCAGGCACAGAGAAGGTGCTAGCAGGGAATTCTCTGCCTGCCTTTCCCCAGTGCTATGCAAGCTCTCCAGGACAACATAGAATCTGGGGCTCTGTGCTTGCTTTCCTTCTGAACAAGTGTTACTGTTTTCTGCACAAAAGCGATTCTGCGAAGCAATGTGAACACTTCTGCTTCCCAGGCACAGAGAAGGTGCTAGCAAGGAATTCTCTGCCTGCCTTTCCCCAGTGCTATGCAAGCTCTCCAGGACAACATAAAATCTGGGGCTCTGTGCTTTCTTTCCTTCTGAACAAGTGTTACTGTTTTCTGCACAAAAGCGATTCTGCGAAGCAATGTGAACAGGCACAGAGAAGGTGCTGGCAGGGAATTCTCTGCCTGCCTTTCCCCAGTGCTCTGCAAGCTCTCCAGGACAACATAAAATCTGGGGCTCTGTGCTTTCTTTCCTTCTGAACAAGTGTTAGTGTTTTCTGCACAAAAGCGATTCTGCGAAGCAATGTGAACAGGCACAGAGAAGGTGCTATCAGGGAATTCTCTGCCTGCCTTTCCCCAGTGCTCTGCAAGCTCTCCAGGACAACATAAAATCTGGGGCTCTGTGCTTTCTTTCCTTCTGAACAAGTGTTACTGTTTTCTGCACAAAAGCGATTCTTGCGAAGCAATGTGAACACTTCTGCTTCCCAGGCACAGAGAAGGTGCTAGCAAGGAATTCTCTGCCTGCCTTACCCCAGTGCTCTGCAAGCTCTCGAGGACAACAGAGAATCTGGGGCTCTGTGCTTTCTTTCCTTCTGAACAAGTGTTACTGTTTTCTGCACAAAAGCGATTCTGCGAAGCAATGTGAACAAGGCACAGAGAAAGTGCTAGCAGGGAATTCTCTGCCTGCCTTTCCCCAGTGCTCTGCAAGCTCTCCAGGACAACATAGAATCTGGGGCTCTGTGCTTTCTTTCCTTCTGAACAAGTGTTACTGTTTTCTGCACAAAAGCGATTCTGCGAAGCAATGTCAACACTTCTGCTTCCCAGGCACAGAGAAGGTGCTAGCAAGGAATTCTCTGCCTGCCTTTCCCCAGTGCTCTGCAAGCTCTCCAGGACAACATAAAATCTGGGGCTCTGTGCTTTCTTTCCTTCTGAACAAGTGTTACTGTTTTCTGCACAAAAGCGATTCTTGCGAAGCAATGTGAACACTTCTGCTTCCCAGGCACAGAGAAGGTGCTAGCAGGGAATTCTCTGCCTGCCTTTCCCCAGTGCTCTGCAAGCTCTCCAGGACAACATAGAATCTGGTGCTCTGTGCTTTCTTTCGTTCTGAACAAGTGTTACTGTTTTCTGCACAAAAGCGATTCTGCGAAGCAATGTGAACACTTCTGCTTCCCAGGCACAGAGAAGGTGCTAGCAAGGAATTCTCTGCCTGCCTTTCCCCAGTGCTCTGCAAGCTCTCCAGGACAACATAAAATCTGGGGCTCTGTGCTTTCCTTCCTTCTGAACAAGTGTTAGTGTTTTCTGCACAAAAGCGATTCTGCGAAGCAATGTGAACAGGCACAGAGAAGGTGCTATCAGGGAATTCTCTGCCTGCCTTTCCCCAGTGCTCTGCAAGCTCTCCAGGACAACATAAAATCTGGGGCTCTGTGCTTTCTTTCCTTCTGAACAAGTGTTAGTGTTTTCTGCACAAAAGCGATTCTGCGAAGCAATGTGAACAGGCACAGAGAAGGTGCTATCAGGGAATTCTCTGCCTGCTTTTCCCCAGTGCTATGCAAGCTCTCCAGGACAACATAAAATCTGGGGCTCTGTGCTTTCTTTCCTTCTGAACAAGTGTTACTGTTTTCTGCACAAAAGCGATTCTTGCGAAGCAATGTGAACACTTCTGCTTCCCAGGCACAGAGAAGGTGCTAGCAGGGAATTCTCTGCCTGCCTTTCCCCAGTGCTCTGCAAGCTCTCCAGGACAACATAGAATCTGGGGCTCTGTGCTTTCTTTCGTTCTGAACAAGTGTTACTGTTTTCTGCACAAAAGCGATTCTGCGAAGCAATGTGAACAGGCACAGAGAAGGTGCTAGCAGGGAATTCTCTGCCTGCCTTTCCCCAGTGCTCTGCAAGCTCTCCAGGACAACATAGAATCTGGGGCTCTGTGCTTTCTTTCCTTCTGAACAAGTGTTACTGTTTTCTGCACAAAAGCGATTCTGCGAAGCAATGTGAACACTTCTGCTTCCCAGGCACAGAGAAGGTGCTAGCAAGGAATTCTCTGCCTGCCTTACCCCAGTGCTCTGCAAGCTCTCCAGGACAACATAAAATCTGGGGCTCTGTGCTTTCTTTCCTTCTGAACAAGTGTTACTGTTTTCTGCACAAAAGCGATTCTGCGAAGCAATGTGAACAGGCACAGAGAAAGTGCTATCAGGGAATTCTCTGCCTGCCTTTCCCCAGTGCTCTGCAAGCTCTCCAGGACAACATAAAATCTGGGGCTCTGTGCTTTCTTTCCTTCTGAACAAGTGTTACTGTTTTCTGCACAAAAGCGATTCTTGCGAAGCAATGTGAACACTTCTGCTTCCCAGGCACAGAGAAGGTGCTAGCAAGGAATTCTCTGCCTGCCTTACCCCAGTGCTCTGCAAGCTCTCCAGGACAACATAAAATCTGGGGCTCTGTGCTTTCTTTCCTTCTGAACAAGTGTTACTGTTTTCTGCACAAAAGCGATTCTTGCGAAGCAATGTGAACACTTCTGCTTCCCAGGCACAGAGAAGGTGCTAGCAGGGAATTCTCTGCCTGCCTTTCCCCGGTGCTCTGCAAGCTCTCCAGGACAACATAGAATCTGGGGCTCTGTGCTTTCTTTCGTTCTGAACAAGTGTTACTGTTTTCTGCAGAAAAGCGATTCTGCGAAGCAATGTGAACAGGCACAGAGAAGGTGCTAGCAGGGAATTCTCTGCCTGCCTTTCCCCAGTGCTCTGCAAGCTCTCCAGGACAACATAAAATCTGGGGCTCTGTGCTTTCTTTCCTTCTGAACAAGTGTTACTGTTTTCTGCACAAAAGCGATTCTGCGAAACAATGTGAACAGGCACAGAGAAGGTGCTAGCTGGGAATTCTCTGCCTGCCTTTCCCCAGTGCTCTGCAAGCTCTCCAGGACAACATAGAATCTGGGGCTCTGTGCTTTCTTTCCTTCTGAACAAGTGTTACTGTTTTCTGCACAAAAACGATTCTGCGAAGCAATGTGAACACTTCTGCTTCCCAGGCACAGAGAAGGTGCTAGCAGGGAATTCTCTGCCTGCCTTTCCCCAGTGCTCTGCAAGCTCTCCAGGACAACATAGAATCTGGGGCTCTGTGCTTTCTTTCGTTCTGAACAAGTGTTACTGTTTTCTGCACAAAAGCGATTCTGCGAAGCAATGTGAACAGGCACAGAGAAGGTGCTATCAGGGAATTCTCTGCCTGCCTTTCCCCAGTGCTCTGCAAGCTCTCCAGGACAACATAGAATCTGGGGCTCTGTGCTTTCTTTCGTTCTGAACAAGTGTTACTGTTTTCTGCACAAAAGCGATTCTGCGAAACAATGTGAACACTTATGCTTCCCAGGCACAGAGAAGGTGCTAGCAGGGAATTCTCTGCCTGCCTTTCCCCAGTGCTCTGCAAGCTCTCCAGGACAACATAAAATCTGGGGCTCTGTGCTTTCTTTCCTTCTGAACAAGTGTTACTGTTTTCTGCACAAAAGCGATTCTGCAAAGCAATGTGAACACTTCTGCTTCCCAGGCACAGAGAAGGTGCTATCAGGGAATTCTCTGCCTGCCTTTCCCCAGTGCTCTGCAAGCTCTCCAGGACAACATAGAATCTGGGGCTCTGTGCTTTCTTTCCTTCTGAACAAGTGTTACTGTTTTCTGCACAAAAGCGATTCTGCGAAGCAATGTGAACAGGCACAGAGAAAGTGCTATCAGGGAATTCTCTGCCTGCCTTTCCCCAGTGCTCTGCAAGCTCTCCAGGACAACATAAAATCTGGGGCTCTGTGCTTTCTTTCCTTCTGAACAAGTGTTACTGTTTTCTGCACAAAAGCGATTCTGCGAAGCAATGTGAACACTTCTGCTTCCCAGGCACAGAGAAGGTGCTATCAGGGAATTCTCTGCCTGCCTTTCCCCAGTGCTCTGCAAGCTCTCCAGGACAACATAGAATCTGGGGCTCTGTGCTTTCTTTCCTTCTGAACAAGTGTTACTGTTTTCTGCACAAAAGCGATTCTGCGAAGCAATGTGAACACTTCTGCTTCCCAGGCACAGAGAAGGTGCTAGCAAGGAATTCTCTGCCTGCCTTTCCCCAGTGCTCTGCAAGCTCTCCAGGACAACATAAAATCTGGGGCTCTGTGCTTTCTTTCCTTCTGAACAAGTGTTACTGTTTTCTGCACAAAAGCGATTCTTGCGAAGCAGTGTGAACAGGCACAGAGAAGGTGCTATCAGGGAATTCTCTGCCTGCCTTTCCCCAGTGCTCTGCAAGCTCTCCAGGACAACATAGAATCTGGGGCTCTGTGCTTTCTTTCCTTCTGAACAAGTGTTAGTGTTTTCTGCACAAAAGCGATTCTTGCGAAGCAATGTGAACACTTCTGCTTCCCAGGCACAGAGAAGGTGCTAGCAAGGAATTCTCTGCCTGCCTTTCCCCAGTGCTCTGCAAGCTCTCCAGGACAACATAAAATCTGGGGCTCTGTGCTTTCTTTCCTTCTGAACAAGTGTTACTGTTTTCTGCACAAAAGCGATTCTGCAAAGCAATGTGAACACTTCTGCTTTCCAGGCACAGAGAAGGTGCTAGCAAGGAATTCTCTGCCTGCCTTTCCCCAGTGCTCTGCAAGCTCTCCAGGACAACATAAAATCTGGGGCTCTGTGCTTTCTTTCGTTCTGAACAAGTGTTACTGTTTTCTGCACAAAAGCGATTCTGCGAAGAAATGTGAACAGGCACAGAGAAAGTGCTATCAGGGAATTCTCTGCCTGCCTTTCCCCAGTGCTCTGCAAGCTCTCCAGGACAACATAAAATCTGGGGCTCTGTGCTTTCTTTCCTTCTGAACAAGTGTTACTGTTTTCTGCACAAAAGCGATTGTGCGAAGCAATGTGAACAGGCACAGAGAAGGTGCTATCAGGGAATTCTCTGCCTGCCTTTCCCCAGTGCTCTGCAAGCTCTCCAGGACAACATAAAATCTGGGGCTCTGTGCTTTCTTTCCTTCTGAACAAGTGTTAGTGTTTTCTGCACAAAAGCGATTCTGCGAAGCAATGTGAACAGGCACAGAGAAGGTGCTATCAGGGAATTCTCTGCCTGCCTTTCCCCAGTGCTCTGCAAGCTCTCCAGGACAACATAGAATCTGGGGCTCTGTGCTTTCTTTCGTTCTGAACAAGTGTTACTGTTTTCTGCACAAAAGCGATTCTGCGAAGCAATGTGAACACTTCTGCTTCCCAGGCACAGAGAAGGCACTAGCAGGGAATTCTCTGCCTGCCTTTCCCCAGTGCTCTGCAAGCTCTCCAGGACAACATAAAATCTGGGGCTCCGTGCTTTCTTTCCTTTTGAACAAGTGTTAGTGTTTTCTGCACAAAAGCGATTCTTGCGAAGCAATGTGAACACTTCTGCTTCCCAGGCACAGAGAAGGTGCTATCAGGGAATTCTCTGCCTGCCTTTCCCCAGTGCTCTGCAAGCTCTCCAGGACAACATAGAATCTGGGGCTCTGTGCTTTCTTCCGTTGTGAACAAGTGTTACTGTTTTCTGCACAAAAGCGATTCTGCGAAGCAATGTGAACAGGCACAGAGAAGGTGCTGGCAGGGAATTCTCTGCCTGCCTTTCC
Source organism: Strix aluco (assembly GCF_031877795.1). Classification (NCBI taxonomy): domain Eukaryota; kingdom Metazoa; phylum Chordata; class Aves; order Strigiformes; family Strigidae; genus Strix; species Strix aluco. The sequence goes on along the minus strand of NW_027436625.1, from coordinate 429,500 downwards.
CCAGTGCTCTGCAAGCTCTCCAGGACAACATAAAATCTGGGGCTCTGTGCTTTCTTTCCTTCTGAACAAGTGTTACTGTTTTCTGCACAAAAGCGATTCTTGCGAAGCAATGTGAACACTTCTGCTTCCCAGGCACAGAGAAGGTGCTAGCAAGGAATTCTCTGCCTGCCTTTCCCCAGTGCTCTGCAAGCTCTCCAGGACAACATAAAATCAGGGGCTCTGTGCTTTCTTTCCTTCTGAACAAGTGTTACTGTTTTCTGCACAAAAGCGATTCTGCGAAGCAATGTGAACAAGGCACAGAGAAAGTGCTAGCAGGGAATTCTCTGCCTGCCTTTCCCCAGTGCTCTGCAAGCTCTCCAGGACAACATAGAATCTGGGGCTCTGTGCTTTCTTTCGTTCTGAACAAGTGTTACTGTTTTCTGCACAAAAGCGATTCTGCGAAGCAATGTCAACACTTCTGCTTCCCAGGCACAGAGAAGGTGCTAGCAAGGAATTCTCTGCCTGCCTCTCCCCAGTGCTCTGCAAGCTCTCCAGGACAACATAAAATCTGGGGCTCTGTGCTTTCTTTCCTTCTGAACAAGTGTTACTGTTTTCTGCACAAAAGCGATTCTTGCGAAGCAATGTGAACACTTCTGCTTCCCAGGCACAGAGAAGGTGCTAGCAGGGAATTCTCTGCCTGCCTTTCCCCAGTGCTCTGCAAGCTCTCCAGGACAACATAGAATCTGGGGCTCTGTGCTTTCTTTCGTTCTGAACAAGTGTTACTGTTTTCTGCACAAAAGCGATTCTGCGAAGCAATGTGAACACCTCTGCTTCCCAGGCACAGAGAAGGTGCTAGCAAGGAATTCTCTGCCTGCCTTTCCCCAGTGCTCTGCAAGCTCTCCAGGACAACATAAAATCTGGGGCTCTGTGCTTTCTTTCCTTCTGAACAAGTGTTAGTGTTTTCTGCACAAAAGCGATTCTGCGAAGAAATGTGAACAGGCACAGAGAAGGTGCTATCAGGGAATTCTATGCCTGCCTTTCCCCAGTGCTCTGCAAGCTCTCCAGGACAACATAAAATCTGGGGCTCTGTGCTTTCTTTCCTTCTGAACAAGTGTTAGTGTTTTCTGCACAAAAGCGATTCTGCGAAGCAATGTGAACAGGCACAGAGAAGGTGCTATCAGGGAATTCTCTGCCTGCTTTTCCCCAGTGCTATGCAAGCTCTCCAGGACAACATAAAATCTGGGGCTCTGTGCTTTCTTTCCTTCTGAACAAGTGTTACTGTTTTCTGCACAAAAGCGATTCTGCGAAGCAATGTCAACACTTCTGCTTCCCAGGCACAGAGAAGGTGCTAGCAGGGAATTCTCTGCCTGCCTTTCCCCAGTGCTCTGCAAGCTCTCCAGGACAACATAAAATCTGGGGCTCTGTGCTTTCTTTCGTTCTGAACAAGTGTTACTGTTTTCTGCACAAAAGCGATTCTGCGAAGCAATGTGAACACTTCTGCTTCCCAGGCACAGAGAAGGTGCTAGCAAGGAATTCTCTGCCTGCCTTACCCCAGTGCTCTGCAAGCTCTCCAGGACAACATAAAATCTGGGGCTCTGTGCTTTCTTTCCTTCTGAACAAGTGTTACTGTTTTCTGCACAAAAGCGATTCTGCAAAGCAATGTGAACAGTTCTGCTTCCCAGGCACAGAGAAGGTGCTAGCAAGGAATTCTCTGCCTGCCTTTCCCCAGTGCTCTGCAAGCTCTCCAGGACAACATAAAATCTGGGGGTCTGTGCTTTCTTTCCTTCTGAACAAGTGTTACTGTTTTCTGCACAAAAGCGATTCTTGCGAAGCAATGTGAACAGGCACAGAGAAGGTGCTATCAGGGAATTCTCTGCCTGCCTTTCCCCAGTGCTGTGCAAGCTCTCCAGGACAACATAGAATCTGGGGCTCTGTGCTTTCTTTCGTTCTGAACAAGTGTTACTGTTTTCTGCACAAAAGCGATTCTTGCGAAGCCATGTGAACACTTCTGCTTCCCAGGCACAGAGAAGGTGCTAGCAAGGAATTCTCTGCCTGCCTTTCCCCAGTGCTCTGCAAGCTCTCCAGGACAACATAAAATCTGGGGCTCTGTGCTTTCTTTCCTTCTGAACAAGTGTTAGTGTTTTCTGCACAAAAGCGATTCTTGCGAAGCCATGTGAACACTTCTGCTTCCCAGGCACAGAGAAGGTGCTAGCAAGGAATTCTCTGCCTGCCTTTCCCCAGTGCTCTGCAAGCTCTCCAGGACAACATAAAATCTGGGGCTCTGTGCTTTCTTTCCTTCTGAACAAGTGTTACTGTTTTCTGCACAAAAGCGATTCTGCGAAGCAATGTGAACAGGCACAGAGAAGGTGCTATCAGGGAATTCTCTGCCTGCCTTTCCCCAGTGCTCTGCAAGCTCTCCAGGACAACATAAAATCTGGGGCTCTGTGCTTTCTTTCCTTCTGAACAAGTGTTAGTGTTTTCTGCACAAAAGCGATTCTGCGAAGCAATGTGAACAGGCACAGAGAAGGTGCTATCAGGGAATTCTCTGCCTGCCTTTCCCCAGTGCTCTGCAAGCTCTCCAGGACAACATAGAATCTGGGGCTCTGTGCTTTCTTTCGTTCTGAACAACTGTTACTGTTTTCTGCACAAAAGCGATTCTTGCGAAGCAATGTGAACACTTCTGCTTCCCAGGCACAGAGAAGGTGCTAGCAGGGAATTCTCTGCCTGCCTTTCCCCAGTGCTCTGCAAGGTCTCCAGGACAACATAGAATCTGGGGCTCTGTGCTTTCTTTCCTTCTGAACAAGTGTTACTGTTTTCTGCACAAAAGCGATTCTGCGAAGCAATGTGAACACTTCTGCTTCCCAGGCACAGAGAAGGTGCTAGCAAGGAATTCTCTGCCTGCCTTTCCCCAGTGCTATGCAAGCTCTCCAGGACAACATAAAATCTGGGGCTCTGTGCTTTCTTTCCTTCTGAACAAGTGTTACTGTTTTCTGCACAAAAACGATTCTGCGAAGCAATGTGAACACTTCTGCTTCCCAGGCACAGAGAAGGTGCTAGCAGGGAATTCTCTGCCTGCCTTTCCCCAGTGCTCTGCAAGCTCTCCAGGACAACATAGAATCTGGGGCTCTGTGCTTTCTTCCGTTCTGAACAAGTGTTACTGTTTTCTGCACAAAAGCGATTCTGCGAAGCAATGTGAACAGGCACAGAGAAGGTGCTGGCAGGGAATTCTCTGCCTGCCTTTCCCCAGTGCTCTGCAAGCTCTCCAGGACAACATAAAATCTGGGGCTCTGTGCTTTCTTTCCTTCTGAGCAAGTGTTAGTGTTTTCTGCACAAAAGCGATTCTGCGAAGCAATGTGAACAGGCACAGAGAAGGTGCTATCAGGGAATTCTCTGCCTGCCTTTCCCCAGTGCTCTGCAAGCTCTCCAGGACAACATAAAATCTGGGGCTCTGTGCTTTCTTTCCTTCTGAACAAGTGTTACTGTTTTCTGCACAAAAGCGATTCTTGCGAAGCAATGTGAACACTTCTGCTTCCCAGGCACAGAGAAGGTGCTAGCAAGGAATTCTCTGCCTGCCTTACCCCAGTGCTCTGCAAGCTCTCCAGGACAACATAAAATCTGGGGCTCTGTGCTTTCTTTCCTTCTGAACAAGTGTTACTGTTTTCTGCACAAAAGCGATTCTGCAAAGCAATGTGAACAGTTCTGCTTCCCAGGCACAGAGAAGGTGCTAGCAAGGAATTCTCTGCCTGCCTTTCCCCAGTGCTCTGCAAGCTCTCCAGGACAACATAAAATCTGGGGGTCTGTGCTTTCTTTCCTTCTGAACAAGTGTTACTGTTTTCTGCACAAAAGCGATTCTTGCGAAGCAATGTGAACAGGCACAGAGAAGGTGCTATCAGGGAATTCTCTGCCTGCCTTTCCCCAGTGCTGTGCAAGCTCTCCAGGACAACATAAAATCTGGGGCTCTGTGCTTTCTTTCCTTCTGAACAAGTGTTACTGTTTTCTGCACAAAAGCGATTCTTGCGAAGCCATGTGAACACTTCTGCTTCCCAGGCACAGAGAAGGTGCTAGCAAGGAATTCTCTGCCTGCCTTTCCCCAGTGCTCTGCAAGCTCTCCAGGACAACATAAAATCTGGGGCTCTGTGCTTTCTTTCCTTCTGAACAAGTGTTAGTGTTTTCTGCACAAAAGCGATTCTTGCGAAGCCATGTGAACACTTCTGCTTCCCAGGCACAGAGAAGGTGCTAGCAAGGAATTCTCTGCCTGCCTTTCCCCAGTGCTCTGCAAGCTCTCCAGGACAACATAAAATCTGGGGCTCTGTGCTTTCTTTCCTTCTGAACAAGTGTTACTGTTTTCTGCACAAAAGCGATTCTGCGAAGCAATGTGAACAGGCACAGAGAAGGTGCTATCAGGGAATTCTCTGCCTGCCTTTCCCCAGTGCTCTGCAAGCTCTCCAGGACAACATAAAATCTGGGGCTCTGTGCTTTCTTTCCTTCTGAACAAGTGTTAGTGTTTTCTGCACAAAAGCGATTCTGCGAAGCAATGTGAACAGGCACAGAGAAGGTGCTATCAGGGAATTCTCTGCCTGCCTTTCCCCAGTGCTCTGCAAGCTCTCCAGGACAACATAGAATCTGGGGCTCTGTGCTTTCTTTCGTTCTGAACAAGTGTTACTGTTTTCTGCACAAAAGCGATTCTGCGAAGCAATGTGAACACTTCTGCTTCCCAGGCACAGAGAAGGCGCTAGCAGGGAATTCTCTGCCTGCCTTTCCCCAGTGCTCTGCAAGCTCTCCAGGACAACATAAAATCTGGGGCTCCGTGCTTTCTTTCCTTTTGAACAAGTGTTAGTGTTTTCTGCACAAAAGCGATTCTTGCGAAGCAATGTGAACACTTCTGCTTCCCAGGCACAGAGAAGGTGCTAGCAAGGAATTCTCTGCCTGCCTTTCCCCAGTGCTATGCAAGCTCTCCAGGACAACATAAAATCTGGGGCTCTGTGCTTTCTTTCCTTCTGAACAAGTGTTACTGTTTTCTGCACAAAAACGATTCTGCGAAGCAATGTGAACACTTCTGCTTCCCAGGCACAGAGAAGGTGCTAGCAGGGAATTCTCTGCCTGCCTTTCCCCAGTGCTCTGCAAGCTCTCCAGGACAACATAGAATCTGGGGCTCTGTGCTTTCTTCCGTTCTGAACAAGTGTTACTGTTTTCTGCACAAAAGCGATTCTGCGAAGCAATGTGAACAGGCACAGAGAAGGTGCTGGCAGGGAATTCTCTGCCTGCCTTTCCCCAGTGCTCTGCAAGCTCTCCAGGACAACATAAAATCTGGGGCTCTGTGCTTTCTTTCCTTCTGAGCAAGTGTTAGTGTTTTCTGCACAAAAGCGATTCTGCGAAGCAATGTGAACAGGCACAGAGAAGGTGCTATCAGGGAATTCTCTGCCTGCCTTTCCCCAGTGCTCTGCAAGCTCTCCAGGACAACATAAAATCTGGGGCTCTGTGCTTTCTTTCCTTCTGAACAAGTGTTACTGTTTTCTGCACAAAAGCGATTCTTGCGAAGCAATGTGAACACTTCTGCTTCCCAGGCACAGAGAAGGTGCTAGCAAGGAATTCTCTGCCTGCCTTACCCCAGTGCTCTGCAAGCTCTCCAGGACAACAGCAAATCTGGGGCTCTGTGCTTTCTTTCCTTCTGAACAAGTGTTACTGTTTTCTGCACAAAAGCGATTCTGCGAAGCAATGTGAACAAGGCACAGAGAAAGTGCTAGCAGGGAATTCTCTGCCTGCCTTTCCCCAGTGCTCTGCAAGCTCTCCAGGACAACATAGAATCTGGGGCTCTGTGCTTTCTTTCCTTCTGAACAAGTGTTACTGTTTTCTGCACAAAAGCGATTCTGCGAAGCAATGTCAACACTTCTGCTTCCCAGGCACAGAGAAGGTGCTAGCAAGGAATTCTCTGCCTGCCTTTCCCCAGTGCTCTGCAAGCTCTCCAGGACAACATAAAATCTGGGGCTCTGTGCTTTCTTTCCTTCTGAACAAGTGTTACTGTTTTCTGCACAAAAGCGATTCTTGCGAAGCAATGTGAACACTTCTGCTTCCCAGGCACAGAGAAGGTGCTAGCAGGGAATTCTCTGCCTGCCTTTCCCCAGTGCTCTGCAAGCTCTCCAGGACAACATAGAATCTGGGGCTCTGTGCTTTCTTTCGTTCTGAACAAGTGTTACTGTTTTCTGCACAAAAGCGATTCTGCGAAGCAATGTGAACACTTCTGCTTCCCAGGCACAGAGAAGGTGCTAGCAAGGAATTCTCTGCCTGCCTTTCCCCAGTGCTCTGCAAGCTCTCCAGGACAACATAAAATCTGGGGCTCTGTGCTTTCCTTCCTTCTGAACAAGTGTTAGTGTTTTCTGCACAAAAGCGATTCTGCGAAGCAATGTGAACAGGCACAGAGAAGGTGCTATCAGGGAATTCTCTGCCTGCCTTTCCCCAGTGCTCTGCAAGCTCTCCAGGACAACATAAAATCTGGGGCTCTGTGCTTTCTTTCCTTCTGAACAAGTGTTAGTGTTTTCTGCACAAAAGCGATTCTGCGAAGCAATGTGAACAGGCACAGAGAAGGTGCTATCAGGGAATTCTCTGCCTGCTTTTCCCCAGTGCTATGCAAGCTCTCCAGGACAACATAAAATCTGGGGCTCTGTGCTTTCTTTCCTTCTGAACAAGTGTTACTGTTTTCTGCACAAAAGCGATTCTGCGAAGCAATGTGAACACTTCTGCTTCCCAGGCACAGAGAAGGTGCTAGCAGGGAATTCTCTGCCTGCCTTTCCCCAGTGCTCTGCAAGCTCTCCAGGACAACATAAAATCTGGGGCTCTGTGCTTTCTTTCCTTCTGAACAAGTGTTACTGTTTTCTGCACAAAAGCGATTCTTGCGAAGCAATGTGAACACTTCTGCTTCCCAGGCACAGAGAAGGTGCTAGCAGGGAATTCTCTGCCTGCCTTTCCCCAGTGCTCTGCAAGCTCTCCAGGACAACATAGAATCTGGGGCTCTGTGCTTTCTTTCCTTCTGAACAAGTGTTACTGTTTTCTGCACAAAAGCGATTCTGCGAAGCAATGTGAACAGGCACAGAGAAGGTGCTAGCAGGGAATTCTCTGCCTGCCTTTCCCCAGTGCTCTGCAAGCTCTCCAGGACAACATAGAATCTGGGGCTCTGTGCTTTCTTTCCTTCTGAACAAGTGTTACTGTTTTCTGCACAAAAGCGATTCTGCGAAGCAATGTGAACACTTCTGCTTCCCAGGCACAGAGAAGGTGCTAGCAAGGAATTCTCTGCCTCCCTTACCCCAGTGCTCTGCAAGCTCTCCAGGACAACATAAAATCTGGGGCTCTGTGCTTTCTTTCCTTCTGAACAAGTGTTAGTGTTTTCTGCACAAAAGCGATTCTGCGAAGCAATGTGAGCACGCACAGAGAAGGTGCTATCAGGGAATTCTCTGCCTGCCTTACCCCAGTGCTCTGCAAGCTCTCCAGGACAACATAGAATCTGGGGCTCTTTGCTTTCTTTCCTTCTGAACAAGTGTTACTGTTTTCTGCACAAAAGCGATTCTGCGAAGCAATGTGAACACTTCTGCTTCCCAGGCACAGAGAAGGTGCTATCAGGGAATTCTCTGCCTGCCTTTCCCCAGTGCTCTGCAAGCTCTCCAGGACAACATAAAATCTGGGGCTCTGTGCTTTCTTTCCTTCTGAACAAGTGTTAGTGTTTTCTGCACAAAAGCGTTTCTTGCGAAGCAATGTGAACACTTCTGTTTCCCAGGCACAGAGAAGGTGCTATCAGGGAATTCTCTGCCTGCCTTTCCCCAGTGCTCTGCAAGCTCTCCAGGACAACATAGAATCTGGGGCTCTGTGCTTGCTTTCCTTCTGAACAAGTGTTACTGTTTTCTGCACAAAAGCGATTCTGCCAAGCAATGTGAACACCTCTGCTTCCCAGGCACAGAGAAGGCGCTAGCAGGGAATTCTCTGCCTGCCTTTCCCCAGTGCTCTGCAAGCTCTCCAGGACAACATAAAATCTGGGGCTCTGTGCTTTCTTTCGTTCTGAACAAGTGTTACTGTTTTCTGCACAAAAGCGATTCTGCGAAGCAATGTGAACAGGCACAGAGAAGGTGCTATCAGGGAATTCTCTGCCTGCCTTTCCCCAGTGCTCTGCAAGCTCTCCAGGACAACATAGAATCTGGGGCTCTGTGCTTTCTTTCCTTCTGAACAAGTGTTACTGTTTTCTGCACAAAAGCGATTCTGCGAAGCAATGTGAACACTTCTGCTTCCCAGGCACAGAGAAGGTGCTATCAGGGAATTCTCTGCCTGCCTTTCCCCAGTGCTCTGCAAGCTCTCCAGGACAACATAGAATCTGGGGCTCTGTGCTTTCTTCCGTTCTGAACAAGTGTTACTGTTTTCTGCACAAAAGCGATTCTTGCGAAGCAATGTGAACACTTCTGCTTCCCAGGCACAGAGAAGGTGCTAGCAAGGAATTCTCTGCCTGCCTTACCCCAGTGCTCTGCAAGCTCTCCAGGACAACATAAAATCTGGGGCTCTGTGCTTTCTTTCCTTCTGAACAAGTGTTACTGTTTTCTGCACAAAAGCGATTCTGCGAAACAATGTGAACAGGCACAGAGAAGGTGCTAGCTGGGAATTCTCTGCCTGCCTTTCCCCAGTGCTCTGCAAGCTCTCCAGGACAACATAGAATCTGGGGCTCTGTGCTTTCTTTCATTCTGAACAACTGTTACTGTTTTCTGCACAAAAGTGATTCTTGCGAAGCAATGTGAACACTTCTGCTTCCCAGGCACAGAGAAGGTGCTAGCAGGGAATTCTCTGCCTGCCTTTCCCCAGTGCTCTGCAAGGTCTCCAGGACAACATAGAATCTGGGGCTCTGTGCTTTCTTTCCTTCTGAACAAGTGTTACTGTTTTCTGCACAAAAGCGATTCTGCGAAGCAATGTGAACACTTCTGCTTCCCAGGCACAGAGAAGGTGCTAGCAAGGAATTCTCTGCCTGCCTTTCCCCAGTGCTATGCAAGCTCTCCAGGACAACATAAAATCTGGGGCTCTGTGCTTTCTTTCCTTCTGAACAAGTGTTACTGTTTTCTGCACAAAAACGATTCTGCGAAGCAATGTGAACACTTCTGCTTCCCAGGCACAGAGAAGGTGCTAGCAGGGAATTCTCTGCCTGCCTTTCCCCAGTGCTCTGCAAGCTCTCCAGGACAACATAGAATCTGGGGCTCTGTGCTTTCTTCCGTTCTGAACAAGTGTTACTGTTTTCTGCACAAAAGCAATTCTGCGAAGCAATGTGAACAGGCACAGAGAAGGTGCTGGCAGGGAATTCTCTGCCTGCCTTTCCCCAGTGCTCTGCAAGCTCTCCAGGACAACATAAAATCTGGGGCTCTGTGCTTTCTTTCCTTCTGAACAAGTGTTAGTGTTTTCTGCACAAAAGCGATTCTGCGAAGCAATGTGAACAGGCACAGAGAAGGTGCTATCAGGGAATTCTCTGCCTGCCTTTCCCCAGTGCTCTGCAAGCTCTCCAGGACAACATAAAATCTGGGGCTCTGTGCTTTCTTTCCTTCTGAACAAGTGTTACTGTTTTCTGCACAAAAGCGATTCTTGCGAAGCAATGTGAACACTTCTGCTTCCCAGGCACAGAGAAGGTGCTAGCAAGGAATTCTCTGCCTGCCTTACCCCAGTGCTCTGCAAGCTCTCCAGGACAACAGCAAATCTGGGGCTCTGTGCTTTCTTTCCTTCTGAACAAGTGTTACTGTTTTCTGCACAAAAGCGATTCTGCGAAGCAATGTGAACAAGGCACAGAGAAAGTGCTAGCAGGGAATTCTCTGCCTGCCTTTCCCCAGTGCTCTGCAAGCTCTCCAGGACAACATAGAATCTGGGGCTCTGTGCTTTCTTTCCTTCTGAACAAGTGTTACTGTTTTCTGCACAAAAGCGATTCTGCGAAGCAATGTCAACACTTCTGCTTCCCAGGCACAGAGAAGGTGCTAGCAAGGAATTCTCTGCCTGCCTTTCCCCAGTGCTCTGCAAGCTCTCCAGGACAACATAAAATCTGGGGCTCTGTGCTTTCTTTCCTTCTGAACAAGTGTTACTGTTTTCTGCACAAAAGCGATTCTTGCGAAGCAATGTGAACACTTCTGCTTCCCAGGCACAGAGAAGGTGCTAGCAGGGAATTCTCTGCCTGCCTTTCCCCAGTGCTCTGCAAGCTCTCCAGGACAACATAGAATCTGGGGCTCTGTGCTTTCTTTCGTTCTGAACAAGTGTTACTGTTTTCTGCACAAAAGCGATTCTGCGAAGCAATGTGAACACTTCTGCTTCCCAGGCACAGAGAAGGTGCTAGCAAGGAATTCTCTGCCTGCCTTTCCCCAGTGCTCTGCAAGCTCTCCAGGACAACATAAAATCTGGGGCTCTGTGCTTTCTTTCCTTCTGAACAAGTGTTACTGTTTTCTGCACAAAAGCGATTCTGCGAAGCAATGTGAACAGGCACAGAGAAAGTGCTATCAGGGAATTCTCTGCCTGCCTTTCCCCAGTGCTCTGCAAGCTCTCCAGGACAACATAAAATCTGGGGCTCTGTGCTTTCTTTCCTTCTGAACAAGTGTTACTGTTTTCTGCACAAAAGCGATTCTGCGAAGCAATGTGAACACTTCTGCTTCCCAGGCACAGAGAAGGTGCTATCAGGGAATTCTCTGCCTGCCTTTCCCCAGTGCTCTGCAAGCTCTCCAGGACAACATAAAATCTGGGGCTCCGTGCTTTCTTTCCTTCTGAACAAGTGTTACTGTTTTCTGCACAAAAGCGATTCTGCGAAGCAATGTGAACAGGCACAGAGAAGGTGCTATCAGGGAATTCTCTGCCTGCCTTTCCCCAGTGCTCTGCAAGCTCTCCAGGACAACATAGAATCTGGGGCTCTGTGCTTTCTTTCGTTCTGAACAAGTGTTACTGTTTTCTGCACAAAAACGATTCTGAGAAGCAATGTGAACACTTCTGCTTCCCAGGCACAGAGAAGGTGCTAGCAGGGAATTCTCTGCCTGCCTTTCCCCAGTGCTCTGCAAGCTCTCCAGGACAACATAGAATCTGGGGCTCTGTGCTTTCTTTCGTTCTGAACAAGTGTTACTGTTTTCTGCACAAAAGCGATTCTGCGAAGCAATGTGAACACTTCTGCTTCCCAGGCACAGAGAAGGTGCTAGCAAGGAATTCTCTGCCTGCCTTACCCCAGTGCTCTGCAAGCTCTCCAGGACAACATAAAATCTGGGGCTCTGTGCTTTCTTTCCTTCTGAACAAGTGTTACTGTTTTCTGCACAAAAGCGATTCTGCGAAGCAATGTGAACAGTTCTGCTTCCCAGGCACAGAGAAGGTGCTAGCAAGGAATTCTCTGCCTGCCTTTCCCCAGTGCTCTGCAAGCTCTCCAGGACAACATAAAATCTGGGGCTCTGTGCTTTCTTTCCTTCTGAACAAGTGTTACTGTTTTCTGCACAAAAGCGATTCTTGCGAAGCAATGTGAACAGGCACAGAGAAGGTGCTATCAGGGAATTCTCTGCCTGCCTTTCCCCAGTGCTGTGCAAGCTCTCCAGGACAACATAAAATCTGGGGCTCTGTGCTTTCTTTCCTTCTGAACAAGTGTTACTGTTTTCTGCACAAAAGCGATTCTTGCGAAGCAATGTGAACACTTCTGCTTCCCAGGCACAGAGAAGGTGCTAGCAAGGAATTCTCTGCCTGCCTTTCCCCAGTGCTCTGCAAGCTCTCCAGGACAACATAAAATCTGGGGCTCTGTGCTTTCTTTCCTTCTGAACAAGTGTTACTGTTTTCTGCACAAAAGCGATTCTTGCGAAGCAATGTGAACACTTCTGCTTCCCAGGCACAGAGAAGGTGCTAGCAAGGAATTCTCTGCCTGCCTTACCCCAGTGCTCTGCAAGCTCTCCAGGACAACATAAAATCTGGGGCTCTGTGCTTTCTTTCCTTCTGAACAAGTGTTACTGTTTTCTGCACAAAAGCGATTCTGCGAAACAATGTGAACAGGCACAGAGAAGGTGCTAGCTGGGAATTCTCTGCCTGCCTTTCCCCAGTGCTCTGCAAGCTCTCCAGGACAACATAGAATCTGGGGCTCTGTGCTTTCTTTCCTTCTGAACAAGTGTTACTGTTTTCTGCACAAAAGCGATTCTGCGAAGCAATGTGAACACTTCTGCTTCCCAGGCACAGAGAAGGTGCTAGCAAGGAATTCTCTGCCTGCCTTTCCCCAGTGCTGTGCAAGCTCTCCAGGACAACATAAAATCTGGGGCTCTGTGCTTTCTTTCCTTCTGAACAAGTGTTACTGTTTTCTGCACAAAAGCGATTCTTGCGAAGCAATGTGAACAGGCACAGAGAAGGTGCTATCAGGGAATTCTCTGCCTGCCTTTCCCCAGTGCTGTGCAAGCTCTCCAGGACAACATAAAATCTGGGGCTCTGTGCTTTCTTTCCTTCTGAACAAGTGTTAGTGTTTTCTGCACAAAAGCGATTCTTGCGAAGCAATGTGAACACTTCTGCTTCCCAGGCACAGAGAAGGTGCTAGCAAGGAATTCTCTGCCTGCCTTTCCCCAGTGCTCTGCAAGCTCTCCAGGACAACATAAAATCTGGGGCTCTGTGCTTTCTTTCCTTCTGAACAAGTGTTACTGTTTTCTGCACAAAAGCGATTCTTGCGAAGCAATGTGAACACTTCTGCTTCCCAGGCACAGAGAAGGTGCTAGCAAGGAATTCTCTGCCTGCCTTACCCCAGTGCTCTGCAAGCTCTCCAGGACAACATAAAATCTGGGGCTCTGTGCTTTCTTTCCTTCTGAACAAGTGTTACTGTTTTCTGCACAAAAGCGATTCTGCGAAACAATGTGAACAGGCACAGAGAAGGTGCTAGCTGGGAATTCTCTGCCTGCCTTTCCCCAGTGCTCTGCAAGCTCTCCAGGACAACATAGAATCTGGGGCTCTGTGCTTTCTTTCGTTCTGAACAACTGTTACTGTTTTCTGCACAAAAGCGATTCTTGCGAAGCAATGTGAACACTTCTGCTTCCCAGGCACAGAGAAGGTGCTAGCAGGGAATTCTCTGCCTGCCTTTCCCCAGTGCTATGCAAGCTCTCCAGGACAACATAGAATCTGGGGCTCTGTGCTTGCTTACCTTCTGAACAAGTGTTACTGTTTTCTGCACAAAAGCGATTCTGCGAAGCAATGTGAACACTTCTGCTTCCCAGGCACAGAGAAGGTGCTAGCAAGGAATTCTCTGCCTGCCTTTCCCCAGTGCTATGCAAGCTCTCCAGGACAACATAAAATCTGGGGCTCTGTGCTTTCTTTCCTTCTGAACAAGTGTTACTGTTTTCTGCACAAAAGCGATTCTGCGAAGCAATGTGAACAGGCACAGAGAAGGTGCTGGCAGGGAATTCTCTGCCTGCCTTTCCCCAGTGCTCTGCAAGCTCTCCAGGACAACATAAAATCTGGGGCTCTGTGCTTTCTTTCCTTCTGAACAAGTGTTAGTGTTTTCTGCACAAAAGCGATTCTGCGAAGCAATGTGAACAGGCACAGAGAAGGTGCTATCAGGGAATTCTCTGCCTGCCTTTCCCCAGTGCTCTGCAAGCTCTCCAGGACAACATAAAATCTGGGGCTCTGTGCTTTCTTTCCTTCTGAACAAGTGTTACTGTTTTCTGCACAAAAGCGATTCTTGCGAAGCAATGTGAACACTTCTGCTTCCCAGGCACAGAGAAGGTGCTAGCAAGGAATTCTCTGCCTGCCTTACCCCAGTGCTCTGCAAGCTCTCGAGGACAACAGAGAATCTGGGGCTCTGTGCTTTCTTTCCTTCTGAACAAGTGTTACTGTTTTCTGCACAAAAGCGATTCTGCGAAGCAATGTGAACAAGGCACAGAGAAAGTGCTAGCAGGGAATTCTCTGCCTGCCTTTCCCCAGTGCTCTGCAAGCTCTCCAGGACAACATAGAATCTGGGGCTCTGTGCTTTCTTTCCTTCTGAACAAGTGTTACTGTTTTCTGCACAAAAGCGATTCTGCGAAGCAATGTCAACACTTCTGCTTCCCAGGCACAGAGAAGGTGCTAGCAAGGAATTCTCTGCCTGCCTTTCCCCAGTGCTCTGCAAGCTCTCCAGGACAACATAAAATCTGGGGCTCTGTGCTTTCTTTCCTTCTGAACAAGTGTTACTGTTTTCTGCACAAAAGCGATTCTTGCGAAGCAATGTGAACACTTCTGCTTCCCAGGCACAGAGAAGGTGCTAGCAGGGAATTCTCTGCCTGCCTTTCCCCAGTGCTCTGCAAGCTCTCCAGGACAACATAGAATCTGGTGCTCTGTGCTTTCTTTCGTTCTGAACAAGTGTTACTGTTTTCTGCACAAAAGCGATTCTGCGAAGCAATGTGAACACTTCTGCTTCCCAGGCACAGAGAAGGTGCTAGCAAGGAATTCTCTGCCTGCCTTTCCCCAGTGCTCTGCAAGCTCTCCAGGACAACATAAAATCTGGGGCTCTGTGCTTTCCTTCCTTCTGAACAAGTGTTAGTGTTTTCTGCACAAAAGCGATTCTGCGAAGCAATGTGAACAGGCACAGAGAAGGTGCTATCAGGGAATTCTCTGCCTGCCTTTCCCCAGTGCTCTGCAAGCTCTCCAGGACAACATAAAATCTGGGGCTCTGTGCTTTCTTTCCTTCTGAACAAGTGTTAGTGTTTTCTGCACAAAAGCGATTCTGCGAAGCAATGTGAACAGGCACAGAGAAGGTGCTATCAGGGAATTCTCTGCCTGCTTTTCCCCAGTGCTATGCAAGCTCTCCAGGACAACATAAAATCTGGGGCTCTGTGCTTTCTTTCCTTCTGAACAAGTGTTACTGTTTTCTGCACAAAAGCGATTCTTGCGAAGCAATGTGAACACTTCTGCTTCCCAGGCACAGAGAAGGTGCTAGCAGGGAATTCTCTGCCTGCCTTTCCCCAGTGCTCTGCAAGCTCTCCAGGACAACATAGAATCTGGGGCTCTGTGCTTTCTTTCGTTCTGAACAAGTGTTACTGTTTTCTGCACAAAAGCGATTCTGCGAAGCAATGTGAACAGGCACAGAGAAAGTGCTATCAGGGAATTCTCTGCCTGCCTTTCCCCAGTGCTCTGCAAGCTCTCCAGGACAACATAAAATCTGGGGCTCTGTGCTTTCTTTCCTTCTGAACAAGTGTTACTGTTTTCTGCACAAAAGCGATTCTGCGAAGCAATGTGAACACTTCTGCTTCCCAGGCACAGAGAAGGTGCTATCAGGGAATTCTCTGCCTGCCTTTCCCCAGTGCTCTGCAAGCTCTCCAGGACAACATAGAATCTGGGGCTCTGTGCTTTCTTTCCTTCTGAACAAGTGTTACTGTTTTCTGCACAAAAGCGATTCTGCGAAGCAGTGTGAACAGGCACAGAGAAGGTGCTATCAGGGAATTCTCTGCCTGCCTTTCCCCAGTGCTCTGCAAGCTCTCCAGGACAACATAAAATCTGGGGCTCTGTGCTTTCTTTCCTTCTGAACAAGTGTTACTGTTTTCTGCACAAAAGCGATTCTGCGAAGCAATGTGAACAGGCACAGAGAAGGTGCTATCAGGGAATTCTCTGCCTGCCTTTCCCCAGTGCTCTGCAAGCTCTCCAGGACAACATAGAATCTGGGGCTCTGTGCTTTCTTTCGTTCTGAACAAGTGTTACTGTTTTCTGCACAAAAACGATTCTGAGAAGCAATGTGAACACTTCTGCTTCCCAGGCACAGAGAAGGTGCTAGCAGGGAATTCTCTGCCTGCCTTTCCCCAGTGCTCTGCAAGCTCTCCAGGACAACATAGAATCTGGGGCTCTGTGCTTTCTTTCGTTCTGAACAAGTGTTACTGTTTTCTGCACAAAAGCGATTCTGCGAAGCAATGTGAACACTTCTGCTTCCCAGGCACAGAGAAGGTGCTAGCAAGGAATTCTCTGCCTGCCTTACCCCAGTGCTCTGCAAGCTCTCCAGGACAACATAAAATCTGGGGCTCTGTGCTTTCTTTCCTTCTGAACAAGTGTTACTGTTTTCTGCACAAAAGCGATTCTGCGAAGCAATGTGAACAGTTCTGCTTCCCAGGCACAGAGAAGGTGCTAGCAAGGAATTCTCTGCCTGCCTTTCCCCAGTGCTCTGCAAGCTCTCCAGGACAACATAAAATCTGGGGCTCTGTGCTTTCTTTCCTTCTGAACAAGTGTTACTGTTTTCTGCACAAAAGCGATTCTTGCGAAGCAATGTGAACAGGCACAGAGAAGGTGCTATCAGGGAATTCTCTGCCTGCCTTTCCCCAGTGCTGTGCAAGCTCTCCAGGACAACATAAAATCTGGGGCTCTGTGCTTTCTTTCCTTCTGAACAAGTGTTACTGTTTTCTGCA
Source organism: Strix aluco (assembly GCF_031877795.1). Taxonomy (NCBI): domain Eukaryota; kingdom Metazoa; phylum Chordata; class Aves; order Strigiformes; family Strigidae; genus Strix; species Strix aluco. The sequence goes on along the minus strand of NW_027436625.1, from coordinate 413,169 downwards.
CAAAAGCGATTCTTGCGAAGCAATGTGAACACTTCTGCTTCCCAGGCACAGAGAAGGTGCTAGCAAGGAATTCTCTGCCTGCCTTTCCCCAGTGCTCTGCAAGCTCTCCAGGACAACATAAAATCTGGGGCTCTGTGCTTTCTTTCCTTCTGAACAAGTGTTACTGTTTTCTGCACAAAAGCGATTCTTGCGAAGCAATGTGAACACTTCTGCTTCCCAGGCACAGAGAAGGTGCTAGCAAGGAATTCTCTGCCTGCCTTACCCCAGTGCTCTGCAAGCTCTCCAGGACAACATAAAATCTGGGGCTCTGTGCTTTCTTTCCTTCTGAACAAGTGTTACTGTTTTCTGCACAAAAGCGATTCTGCGAAACAATGTGAACAGGCACAGAGAAGGTGCTAGCTGGGAATTCTCTGCCTGCCTTTCCCCAGTGCTCTGCAAGCTCTCCAGGACAACATAGAATCTGGGGCTCTGTGCTTTCTTTCCTTCTGAACAAGTGTTACTGTTTTCTGCACAAAAGCGATTCTGCGAAGCAATGTGAACACTTCTGCTTCCCAGGCACAGAGAAGGTGCTAGCAAGGAATTCTCTGCCTGCCTTTCCCCAGTGCTCTGCAAGCTCTCCAGGACAACATAAAATCTGGGGCTCTGTGCTTTCTTTCCTTCTGAACAAGTGTTAGTGTTTTCTGCACAAAAGCGATTCTTGCGAAGCAATGTGAACAGGCACAGAGAAGGTGCTATCAGGGAATTCTCTGCCTGCCTTTCCCCAGTGCTGTGCAAGCTCTCCAGGACAACATAAAATCTGGGGCTCTCTGCTTTCTTTCCTTCTGAACAAGTGTTAGTGTTTTCTGCACAAAAGCGATTCTTGCGAAGCAATGTGAACACTTCTGCTTCCCAGGCACAGAGAAGGTGCTAGCAAGGAATTCTCTGCCTGCCTTTCCCCAGTGCTCTGCAAGCTCTCCAGGACAACATAAAATCTGGGGCTCTGTGCTTTCTTTCCTTCTGAACAAGTGTTACTGTTTTCTGCACAAAAGCGATTCTTGCGAAGCAATGTGAACACTTCTGCTTCCCAGGCACAGAGAAGGTGCTAGCAAGGAATTCTCTGCCTGCCTTACCCCAGTGCTCTGCAAGCTCTCCAGGACAACATAAAATCTGGGGCTCTGTGCTTTCTTTCCTTCTGAACAAGTGTTACTGTTTTCTGCACAAAAGCGATTCTGCGAAACAATGTGAACAGGCACAGAGAAGGTGCTAGCTGGGAATTCTCTGCCTGCCTTTCCCCAGTGCTCTGCAAGCTCTCCAGGACAACATAGAATCTGGGGCTCTGTGCTTTCTTTCGTTCTGAACAACTGTTACTGTTTTCTGCACAAAAGCGATTCTTGCGAAGCAATGTGAACACTTCTGCTTCCCAGGCACAGAGAAGGTGCTAGCAGGGAATTCTCTGCCTGCCTTTCCCCAGTGCTATGCAAGCTCTCCAGGACAACATAGAATCTGGGGCTCTGTGCTTGCTTTCCTTCTGAACAAGTGTTACTGTTTTCTGCACAAAAGCGATTCTGCGAAGCAATGTGAACACTTCTGCTTCCCAGGCACAGAGAAGGTGCTAGCAAGGAATTCTCTGCCTGCCTTTCCCCAGTGCTATGCAAGCTCTCCAGGACAACATAAAATCTGGGGCTCTGTGCTTTCTTTCCTTCTGAACAAGTGTTACTGTTTTCTGCACAAAAACGATTCTGCGAAGCAATGTGAACACTTCTGCTTCCCAGGCACAGAGAAGGTGCTATCAGGGAATTCTCTGCCTGCCTTTCCCCAGTGCTCTGCAAGCTCTCCAGGACAACATAGAATCTGGGGCTCTGTGCTTTCTTCCGTTCTGAACAAGTGTTACTGTTTTCTGCACAAAAGCGATTCTGCGAAGCAATGTGAACAGGCACAGAGAAGGTGCTGGCAGGGAATTCTCTGCCTGCCTTTCCCCAGTGCTCTGCAAGCTCTCCAGGACAACATAAAATCTGGGGCTCTGTGCTTTCTTTCCTTCTGAACAAGTGTTAGTGTTTTCTGCACAAAAGCGATTCTGCGAAGCAATGTGAACAGGCACAGAGAAGGTGCTATCAGGGAATTCTCTGCCTGCCTTTCCCCAGTGCTCTGCAAGCTCTCCAGGACAACATAAAATCTGGGGCTCTGTGCTTTCTTTCCTTCTGAACAAGTGTTACTGTTTTCTGCACAAAAGCGATTCTTGCGAAGCAATGTGAACACTTCTGCTTCCCAGGCACAGAGAAGGTGCTAGCAAGGAATTCTCTGCCTGCCTTACCCCAGTGCTCTGCAAGCTCTCGAGGACAACAGAGAATCTGGGGCTCTGTGCTTTCTTTCCTTCTGAACAAGTGTTACTGTTTTCTGCACAAAAGCGATTCTGCGAAGCAATGTGAACAAGGCACAGAGAAAGTGCTAGCAGGGAATTCTCTGCCTGCCTTTCCCCAGTGCTCTGCAAGCTCTCCAGGACAACATAGAATCTGGGGCTCTGTGCTTTCTTTCCTTCTGAACAAGTGTTAGTGTTTTCTGCACAAAAGCGATTCTGCGAAGCAATGTCAACACTTCTGCTTCCCAGGCACAGAGAAGGTGCTAGCAAGGAATTCTCTGCCTGCCTTTCCCCAGTGCTCTGCAAGCTCTCCAGGACAACATAAAATCTGGGGCTCTGTGCTTTCTTTCCTTCTGAACAAGTGTTACTGTTTTCTGCACAAAAGCGATTCTTGCGAAGCAATGTGAACACTTCTGCTTCCCAGGCACAGAGAAGGTGCTAGCAGGGAATTCTCTGCCTGCCTTTCCCCAGTGCTCTGCAAGCTCTCCAGGACAACATAGAATCTGGTGCTCTGTGCTTTCTTTCGTTCTGAACAAGTGTTACTGTTTTCTGCACAAAAGCGATTCTGCGAAGCAATGTGAACACTTCTGCTTCCCAGGCACAGAGAAGGTGCTAGCAAGGAATTCTCTGCCTGCCTTTCCCCAGTGCTCTGCAAGCTCTCCAGGACAACATAAAATCTGGGGCTCTGTGCTTTCCTTCCTTCTGAACAAGTGTTAGTGTTTTCTGCACAAAAGCGATTCTGCGAAGCAATGTGAACAGGCACAGAGAAGGTGCTATCAGGGAATTCTCTGCCTGCCTTTCCCCAGTGCTCTGCAAGCTCTCCAGGACAACATAAAATCTGGGGCTCTGTGCTTTCTTTCCTTCTGAACAAGTGTTAGTGTTTTCTGCACAAAAGCGATTCTGCGAAGCAATGTGAACAGGCACAGAGAAGGTGCTGGCAGGGAATTCTCTGCCTGCCTTTCCCCAGTGCTCTGCAAGCTCTCCAGGACAACATAAAATCTGGGGCTCTGTGCTTTCTTTCCTTCTGAACAAGTGTTAGTGTTTTCTGCACAAAAGCGATTCTGCGAAGCAATGTGAACAGGCACAGAGAAGGTGCTATCAGGGAATTCTCTGCCTGCCTTTCCCCAGTGCTCTGCAAGCTCTCCAGGACAACATAAAATCTGGGGCTCTGTGTTTTCTTTCCTTCTGAACAAGTGTTACTGTTTTCTGCACAAAAGCGATTCTTGCGAAGCAATGTGAACACTTCTGCTTCCCAGGCACAGAGAAGGTGCTAGCAAGGAATTCTCTGCCTGCCTTACCCCAGTGCTCTGCAAGCTCTCGAGGACAACAGAGAATCTGGGGCTCTGTGCTTTCTTTCCTTCTGAACAAGTGTTACTGTTTTCTGCACAAAAGCGATTCTGCGAAGCAATGTGAACAAGGCACAGAGAAAGTGCTAGCAGGGAATTCTCTGCCTGCCTTTCCCCAGTGCTCTGCAAGCTCTCCAGGACAACATAGAATCTGGGGCTCTGTGCTTTCTTTCCTTCTGAACAAGTGTTACTGTTTTCTGCACAAAAGCGATTCTGCGAAGCAATGTCAACACTTCTGCTTCCCAGGCACAGAGAAGGTGCTAGCAAGGAATTCTCTGCCTGCCTTTCCCCAGTGCTCTGCAAGCTCTCCAGGACAACATAAAATCTGGGGCTCTGTGCTTTCTTTCCTTCTGAACAAGTGTTACTGTTTTCTGCACAAAAGCGATTCTTGCGAAGCAATGTGAACACTTCTGCTTCCCAGGCACAGAGAAGGTGCTAGCAGGGAATTCTCTGCCTGCCTTTCCCCAGTGCTCTGCAAGCTCTCCAGGACAACATAGAATCTGGTGCTCTGTGCTTTCTTTCGTTCTGAACAAGTGTTACTGTTTTCTGTACAAAAGCGATTCTGCGAAGCAATGTGAACAGGCACAGAGAAGGTGCTAGCAGGGAATTCTCTGCCTGCCTTTCCCCAGTGCTCTGCAAGCTCTCCAGGACAACATAGAATCTGGGGCTCTGTGCTTTCTTTCCTTCTGAACAAGTGTTACTGTTTTCTGCACAAAAGCGATTCTGCGAAGCAATGTGAACACTTCTGCTTCCCAGGCACAGAGAAGGTGCTAGCAAGGAATTCTCTGCCTCCCTTACCCCAGTGCTCTGCAAGCTCTCCAGGACAACATAGAATCTGGTGCTCTGTGCTTTCTTTCGTTCTGAACAAGTGTTACTGTTTTCTGCACAAAAGCGATTCTGCGAAGCAATGTGAACACTTCTGCTTCCCAGGCACAGAGAAGGTGCTAGCAAGGAATTCTCTGCCTGCCTTTCCCCAGTGCTCTGCAAGCTCTCCAGGACAACATAAAATCTGGGGCTCTGTGCTTTCCTTCCTTCTGAACAAGTGTTAGTGTTTTCTGCACAAAAGCGATTCTGCGAAGCAATGTGAACAGGCACAGAGAAGGTGCTATCAGGGAATTCTCTGCCTGCCTTTCCCCAGTGCTCTGCAAGCTCTCCAGGACAACATAAAATCTGGGGCTCTGTGCTTTCTTTCCTTCTGAACAAGTGTTAGTGTTTTCTGCACAAAAGCGATTCTGCGAAGCAATGTGAACAGGCACAGAGAAGGTGCTGGCAGGGAATTCTCTGCCTGCCTTTCCCCAGTGCTCTGCAAGCTCTCCAGGACAACATAAAATCTGGGGCTCTGTGCTTTCTTTCCTTCTGAACAAGTGTTAGTGTTTTCTGCACAAAAGCGATTCTGCGAAGCAATGTGAACAGGCACAGAGAAGGTGCTATCAGGGAATTCTCTGCCTGCCTTTCCCCAGTGCTCTGCAAGCTCTCCAGGACAACATAAAATCTGGGGCTCTGTGTTTTCTTTCCTTCTGAACAAGTGTTACTGTTTTCTGCACAAAAGCGATTCTTGCGAAGCAATGTGAACACTTCTGCTTCCCAGGCACAGAGAAGGTGCTAGCAAGGAATTCTCTGCCTGCCTTACCCCAGTGCTCTGCAAGCTCTCGAGGACAACAGAGAATCTGGGGCTCTGTGCTTTCTTTCCTTCTGAACAAGTGTTACTGTTTTCTGCACAAAAGCGATTCTGCGAAGCAATGTGAACAAGGCACAGAGAAAGTGCTAGCAGGGAATTCTCTGCCTGCCTTTCCCCAGTGCTCTGCAAGCTCTCCAGGACAACATAGAATCTGGGGCTCTGTGCTTTCTTTCCTTCTGAACAAGTGTTACTGTTTTCTGCACAAAAGCGATTCTGCGAAGCAATGTCAACACTTCTGCTTCCCAGGCACAGAGAAGGTGCTAGCAAGGAATTCTCTGCCTGCCTTTCCCCAGTGCTCTGCAAGCTCTCCAGGACAACATAAAATCTGGGGCTCTGTGCTTTCTTTCCTTCTGAACAAGTGTTACTGTTTTCTGCACAAAAGCGATTCTTGCGAAGCAATGTGAACACTTCTGCTTCCCAGGCACAGAGAAGGTGCTAGCAGGGAATTCTCTGCCTGCCTTTCCCCAGTGCTCTGCAAGCTCTCCAGGACAACATAGAATCTGGTGCTCTGTGCTTTCTTTCGTTCTGAACAAGTGTTACTGTTTTCTGTACAAAAGCGATTCTGCGAAGCAATGTGAACACTTCTGCTTCCCAGGCACAGAGAAGGTGCTAGCAAGGAATTCTCTGCCTGCCTTTCCCCAGTGCTCTGCAAGCTCTCCAGGACAACATAAAATCTGGGGCTCTGTGCTTTCCTTCCTTCTGAACAAGTGTTAGTGTTTTCTGCACACAAGCGATTCTGCGAAGCAATGTGAACAGGCACAGAGAAGGTGCTATCAGGGAATTCTCTGCCTGCCTTTCCCCAGTGCTCTGCAAGCTCTCCAGGACAACATAGAATCTGGGGCTCTGTGCTTTCTTTCGTTCTGAACAAGTGTTACTGTTTTCTGCACAAAAGCGATTCTGCGAAGCAATGTGAACAGGCACAGAGAAGGTGCTAGCAGGGAATTCTCTGCCTGCCTTTCCCCAGTGCTCTGCAAGCTCTCCAGGACAACATAGAATCTGGGGCTCTGTGCTTTCTTTCCTTCTGAACAAGTGTTACTGTTTTCTGCACAAAAGCGATTCTGCGAAGCAATGTGAACACTTCTGCTTCCCAGGCACAGAGAAGGTGCTAGCAAGGAATTCTCTGCCTCCCTTACCCCAGTGCTCTGCAAGCTCTCCAGGACAACATAAAATCTGGGGCTCTGTGCTTTCTTTCCTTCTGAACAAGTGTTAGTGTTTTCTGCACAAAAGCGATTCTGCGAAGCAATGTGAGCAGGCACAGAGAAGGTGCTATCAGGGAATTCTCTGCCTGCCTTACCCCAGTGCTCTGCAAGCTCTCCAGGACAACATAGAATCTGGGGCTCTGTGCTTTCTTTCCTTCTGAACAAGTGTTACTGTTTTCTGCACAAAAGCGATTCTGCGAAGCAATGTGAACACTTCTGCTTCCCAGGCACAGAGAAGGTGCTATCAGGGAATTCTCTGCCTGCCTTTCCCCAGTGCTCTGCAAGCTCTCCAGGACAACATAAAATCTGGGGCTCTGTGCTTTCTTTCCTTCTGAACAAGTGTTAGTGTTTTCTGCACAAAAGCGTTTCTTGCGAAGCAATGTGAACACTTCTGCTTCCCAGGCACAGAGAAGGTGCTATCAGGGAATTCTCTGCCTGCCTTTCCCCAGTGCTCTGCAAGCTCTCCAGGACAACATAGAATCTGGGGCTCTGTGCTTGCTTTCCTTCTGAACAAGTGTTACTGTTTTCTGCACAAAAGCGATTCTGCCAAGCAATGTGAACACCTCTGCTTCCCAGGCACAGAGAAGGCGCTAGCAGGGAATTCTCTGCCTGCCTTTCCCCAGTGCTCTGCAAGCTCTCCAGGACAACATAAAATCTGGGGCTCTGTGCTTTCTTTCGTTCTGAACAAGTGTTACTGTTTTCTGCACAAAAGCGATTCTGCGAAGCAATGTGAACAGGCACAGAGAAGGTGCTATCAGGGAATTCTCTGCCTGCCTTTCCCCAGTGCTCTGCAAGCTCTCCAGGACAACATAGAATCTGGGGCTCTGTGCTTTCTTTCCTTCTGAACAAGTGTTACTGTTTTCTGCACAAAAGCGATTCTGCGAAGCAATGTGAACACTTCTGCTTCCCAGGCACAGAGAAGGTGCTATCAGGGAATTCTCTGCCTGCCTTTCCCCAGTGCTCTGCAAGCTCTCCAGGACAACATAGAATCTGGGGCTCTGTGCTTTCTTTCCTTCTGAACAAGTGTTACTGTTTTCTGCACAAAAGCGATTCTGCGAAGCAATGTGAACACTTCTGCTTCCCAGGCACAGAGAAGGTGCTAGCAGGGAATTCTCTGCCTGCCTTTCCCCAGTGCTCTGCAAGCTCTCCAGGACAACATAGAATCTGGGGCTCTGTTCTTTCTTCCGTTCTGAACAAGTGTTACTGTTTTCTGCACAAAAGCGATTCTGCGAAGCAATGTGAACAGGCACAGAGAAGGTGCTATCAGGGAATTCTCTGCCTGCCTTTCCGCAGTGCTCTGCAAGCTCTCCAGGACAACATAAAATCTGGGGCTCTGTGCTTTCTTTCCTTCTGAACAAGTGTTACTGTTTTCTGCACAAAAGCGATTCTTGCGAAGCAATGTGAACACTTCTGCTTCCCAGGCACAGAGAAGGTGCTAGCAAGGAATTCTCTGCCTGCCTTACCCCAGTGCTCTGCAAGCTCTCCAGGACAACATAAAATCTGGGGCTCTGTGCTTTCTTTCCTTCTGAACAAGTGTTACTGTTTTCTGCACAAAAGCGATTCTGCGAAACAATGTGAACAGGCACAGAGAAGGTGCTAGCTGGGAATTCTCTGCCTGCCTTTCCCCAGTGCTCTGCAAGCTCTCCAGGACAACATAGAATCTGGGGCTCTGTGCTTTCTTTCGTTCTGAACAACTGTTACTGTTTTCTGCACAAAAGCGATTCTTGCGAAGCAATGTGAACACTTCTGCTTCCCAGGCACAGAGAAGGTGCTAGCAGGGAATTCTCTGCCTGCCTTTCCCCAGTGCTCTGCAAGCTCTCCAGGACAACATAGAATCTGGGGCTCTGTGCTTTCTTTCCTTCTGAACAAGTGTTACTGTTTTCTGCACAAAAGCGATTCTGCGAAACAATGTGAACAGGCACAGAGAAGGTGCTAGCTGGGAATTCTCTGCCTGCCTTTCCCCAGTGCTCTGCAAGCTCTCCAGGACAACATAGAATCTGGGGCTCTGTGCTTTCTTCCGTTCTGAACAAGTGTTACTGTTTTCTGCACAAAAGCGATTCTGCGAAGCAATGTGAACAGGCACAGAGAAGGTGCTGGCAGGGAATTCTCTGCCTGCCTTTCCCCAGTGCTCTGCAAGCTCTCCAGGACAACATAAAATCTGGGGCTCTGTGCTTTCTTTCCTTCTGAACAAGTGTTAGTGTTTTCTGCACAAAAGCTATTCTGCGAAGCAATGTGAACAGGCACAGAGAAGGTGCTATCAGGGAATTCTCTGCCTGCCTTTCCCCAGTGCTCTGCAAGCTCTCCAGGACAACATAAAATCTGGGGCTCTGTGCTTTCTTTCCTTCTGAACAAGTGTTACTGTTTTCTGCACAAAAGCGATTCTTGCGAAGCAATGTGAACACTTCTGCTTCCCAGGCACAGAGAAGGTGCTAGCAAGGAATTCTCTGCCTGCCTTACCCCAGTGCTCTGCAAGCTCTCCAGGACAACAGCAAATCTGGGGCTCTGTGCTTTCTTTCCTTCTGAACAAGTGTTACTGTTTTCTGCACAAAAGCGATTCTGCGAAGCAATGTGAACAAGGCACAGAGAAAGTGCTAGCAGGGAATTCTCTGCCTGCCTTTCCCCAGTGCTCTGCAAGCTCTCCAGGACAACATAGAATCTGGGGCTCTGTGCTTTCTTTCCTTCTGAACAAGTGTTACTGTTTTCTGCACAAAAGCGATTCTGCGAAGCAATGTCAACACTTCTGCTTCCCAGGCACAGAGAAGGTGCTAGCAAGGAATTCTCTGCCTGCCTTTCCCCAGTGCTCTGCAAGCTCTCCAGGACAACATAAAATCTGGGGCTCTGTGCTTTCTTTCCTTCTGAACAAGTGTTACTGTTTTCTGCACAAAAGCGATTCTTGCGAAGCAATGTGAACACTTCTGCTTCCCAGGCACAGAGAAGGTGCTAGCAGGGAATTCTCTGCCTGCCTTTCCCCAGTGCTCTGCAAGCTCTCCAGGACAACATAGAATCTGGGGCTCTGTGCTTTCTTTCGTTCTGAACAAGTGTTACTGTTTTCTGCACAAAAGCGATTCTGCGAAGCAATGTGAACACTTCTGCTTCCCAGGCACAGAGAAGGTGCTAGCAAGGAATTCTCTGCCTGCCTTTCCCCAGTGCTCTGCAAGCTCTCCAGGACAACATAAAATCTGGGGCTCTGTGCTTTCCTTCCTTCTGAACAAGTGTTAGTGTTTTCTGCACAAAAGCGATTCTGCGAAGCAATGTGAACAGGCACAGAGAAGGTGCTATCAGGGAATTCTCTGCCTGCCTTTCCCCAGTGCTCTGCAAGCTCTCCAGGACAACATAAAATCTGGGGCTCTGTGCTTTCTTTCCTTCTGAACAAGTGTTAGTGTTTTCTGCACAAAAGCGATTCTGCGAAGCAATGTGAACAGGCACAGAGAAGGTGCTATCAGGGAATTCTCTGCCTGCTTTTCCCCAGTGCTATGCAAGCTCTCCAGGACAACATAAAATCTGGGGCTCTGTGCTTTCTTTCCTTCTGAACAAGTGTTACTGTTTTCTGCACAAAAGCGATTCTTGCGAAGCAATGTGAACACTTCTGCTTCCCAGGCACAGAGAAGGTGCTAGCAGGGAATTCTCTGCCTCCCTTACCCCAGTGCTCTGCAAGCTCTCCAGGACAACATAAAATCTGGGGCTCTGTGCTTTCTTTCGTTCTGAACAAGTGTTAGTGTTTTCTGCACAAAAGCGATTCTGCGAAGCAATGTGAGCAGGCACAGAGAAGGTGCTATCAGGGAATTCTCTGCCTGCCTTACCCCAGTGCTCTGCAAGCTCTCCAGGACAACATAGAATCTGGGGCTCTGTGCTTTCTTTCCTTCTGAACAAGTGTTACTGTTTTCTGCACAAAAGCGATTCTGCGAAGCAATGTGAACACTTCTGCTTCCCAGGCACAGAGAAGGTGCTATCAGGGAATTCTCTGCCTGCCTTTCCCCAGTGCTCTGCAAGCTCTCCAGGACAACATAAAATCTGGGGCTCTGTGCTTTCTTTCCTTCTGAACAAGTGTTAGTGTTTTCTGCACAAAAGCGTTTCTTGCGAAGCAATGTGAACACTTCTGCTTCCCAGGCACAGAGAAGGTGCTATCAGGGAATTCTCTGCCTGCCTTTCCCCAGTGCTCTGCAAGCTCTCCAGGACAACATAGAATCTGGGGCTCTGTGCTTGCTTTCCTTCTGAACAAGTGTTACTGTTTTCTGCACAAAAGCGATTCTGCCAAGCAATGTGAACACCTCTGCTTCCCAGGCACAGAGAAGGCGCTAGCAGGGAATTCTCTGCCTGCCTTTCCCCAGTGCTCTGCAAGCTCTCCAGGACAACATAAAATCTGGGGCTCTGTGCTTTCTTTCGTTCTGAACAAGTGTTACTGTTTTCTGCACAAAAGCGATTCTGCGAAGCAATGTGAACAGGCACAGAGAAGGTGCTATCAGGGAATTCTCTGCCTGCCTTTCCCCAGTGCTCTGCAAGCTCTCCAGGACAACATAGAATCTGGGGCTCTGTGCTTTCTTTCCTTCTGAACAAGTGTTACTGTTTTCTGCACAAAAGCGATTCTGCGAAGCAATGTGAACACTTCTGCTTCCCAGGCACAGAGAAGGTGCTAGCAGGGAATTCTCTGCCTGCCTTTCCCCAGTGCTCTGCAAGCTCTCCAGGACAACATAGAATCTGGGGCTCTGTTCTTTCTTCCGTTCTGAACAAGTGTTACTGTTTTCTGCACAAAAGCGATTCTGCGAAGCAATGTGAACAGGCACAGAGAAGGTGCTATCAGGGAATTCTCTGCCTGCCTTTCCCCAGTGCTCTGCAAGCTCTCCAGGACAACATAAAATCTGGGGCTCTGTGCTTTCTTTCCTTCTGAACAAGTGTTACTGTTTTCTGCACAAAAGCGATTCTTGCGAAGCAATGTGAACACTTCTGCTTCCCAGGCACAGAGAAGGTGCTAGCAAGGAATTCTCTGCCTGCCTTACCCCAGTGCTCTGCAAGCTCTCCAGGACAACATAAAATCTGGGGCTCTGTGCTTTCTTTCCTTCTGAACAAGTGTTACTGTTTTCTGCACAAAAGCGATTCTGCGAAACAATGTGAACAGGCACAGAGAAGGTGCTAGCTGGGAATTCTCTGCCTGCCTTTCCCCAGTGCTCTGCAAGCTCTCCAGGACAACATAGAATCTGGGGCTCTGTGCTTTCTTTCGTTCTGAACAACTGTTACTGTTTTCTGCACAAAAGCGATTCTTGCGAAGCAATGTGAACACTTCTGCTTCCCAGGCACAGAGAAGGTGCTAGCAGGGAATTCTCTGCCTGCCTTTCCCCAGTGCTCTGCAAGCTCTCCAGGACAACATAGAATCTGGGGCTCTGTGCTTGCTTTCCTTCTGAACAAGTGTTACTGTTTTCTGCACAAAAGCGATTCTGCGAAGCAATGTGAACACTTCTGCTTCCCAGGCACAGAGAAGGTGCTAGCAGGGAATTCTCTGCCTGCCTTTCCCCAGTGCTCTGCAAGCTCTCCAGGACAACATAGAATCTGGGGCTCTGTTCTTTCTTCCGTTCTGAACAAGTGTTACTGTTTTCTGCACAAAAGCGATTCTGCGAAGCAATGTGAACAGGCACAGAGAAGGTGCTATCAGGGAATTCTCTGCCTGCCTTTCCCCAGTGCTCTGCAAGCTCTCCAGGACAACATAAAATCTGGGGCTCTGTGCTTTCTTTCCTTCTGAACAAGTGTTACTGTTTTCTGCACAAAAGCGATTCTTGCGAAGCAATGTGAACACTTCTGCTTCCCAGGCACAGAGAAGGTGCTAGCAAGGAATTCTCTGCCTGCCTTACCCCAGTGCTCTGCTAGCTCTCCAGGACAACATAAAATCTGGGGCTCTGTGCTTTCTTTCCTTCTGAACAAGTGTTACTGTTTTCTGCACAAAAGCGATTCTGCAAAGCAATGTGAACACTTCTGCTTCCCAGGCACAGAGAAGGTGCTAGCAAGGAATTCTCTGCCTGCCTTTCCCCAGTGCTCTGCAAGCTCTCCAGGACAACATAAAATCTGGGGCTCTGTGCTTTCTTTCCTTCTGAACAAGTGTTACTGTTTTCTGCACAAAAGCGATTCTGCGAAGCAATGTGAACAGGCACAGAGAAAGTGCTATCAGGGAATTCTCTGCCTGCCTTTCCCCAGTGCTCTGCAAGCTCTCCAGGACAACATAAAATCTGGGGCTCTGTGCTTTCTTTCCTTCTGAACAAGTGTTACTGTTTTCTGCACAAAAGCGATTCTGCGAAGCAATGTGAACACTTCTGCTTCCCAGGCACAGAGAAGGTGCTATCAGGGAATTCTCTGCCTGCCTTTCCCCAGTGCTCTGCAAGCTCTCCAGGACAACATAGAATCTGGGGCTCTGTGCTTTCTTTCCTTCTGAACAAGTGTTACTGTTTTCTGCACAAAAGCGATTCTGCGAAGCAATGTGAACAGGCACAGAGAAGGTGCTATCAGGGAATTCTCTGCCTGCCTTTCCCCAGTGCTCTGCAAGCTCTCCAGGACAACATAGAATCTGGGGCTCTTTGCTTTCTTTCCTTCTGAACAAGTGTTACTGTTTTCTGCACAAAAGCGATTCTGCGAAGCAATGTGAACACTTCTGCTTCCCAGGCACAGAGAAGGTGCTATCAGGGAATTCTCTGCCTGCCTTTCCCCAGTGCTCTGCAAGCTCTCCAGGACAACATAGAATCTGGGGCTCTGTGCTTGCTTTCCTTCTGAACAAGTGTTACTGTTTTCTGCACAAAAGCGATTCTGCCAAGCAATGTGAACACCTCTGCTTCCCAGGCACAGAGAAGGCGCTAGCAGGGAATTCTCTGCCTGCCTTTCCCCAGTGCTCTGCAAGCTCTCCAGGACAACATAAAATCTGGGGCTCTGTGCTTTCTTTCGTTCTGAACAAGTGTTACTGTTTTCTGCACAAAAGCGATTCTGCGAAGCAATGTGAACAGGCACAGAGAAGGTGCTATCAGGGAATTCTCTGCCTGCCTTTCCCCAGTGCTGTGCAAGCTCTCCAGGACAACATAGAATCTGCGGCTCTGTGCTTTCTTTCCTTCTGAACAAGTGTTACTGTTTTCTGCACAAAAGCGATTCTGCGAAGCAATGTCAACACTTCTGCTTCCCAGGCACACAGAAGGTGCTATCAGGGAATTCTCTGCCTGCCTTTCCCCAGTGCTCTGCAAGCTCTCCAGGACAACATAGAATCTGGGGGTCTGTGCTTTCTTTCCTTCTGAACAAGTGTTACTGTTTTCTGCACAAAAGCGATTCTGCAAAGCAATGTGAACACTTCTGCTTTCCAGGCACAGAGAAGGTGCTAGCAAGGAATTCTCTGCCTGCCTTTCCCCAGTGCTCTGCAAGCTCTCCAGGACAACATAAAATCTGGGGCTCTTTGCTTTCTTTCCTTCTGAACAAGTGTTACTGTTTTCTGCACAAAAGCGATTCTGCGAAGCAATGTGAACAGGCACAGAGAAAGTGCTATCAGGGAATTCTCTGCCTGCCTTTCCCCAGTGCTCTGCAAGCTCTCCAGGACAACATAAAATCTGGGGCTCTGTGCTTTCTTTCCTTCTGAACAAGTGTTACTGTTTTCTGCACAAAAGCGATTCTGCGAAGCAATGTGAACACTTCTGCTTCCCAGGCACAGAGAAGGTGCTAGCAGGGAATTCTCTGCCTGCCTTTCCCCAGTGCTCTGCAAGCTCTCCAGGACAACATAGAATCTGGGGCTCTGTGCTTTCTTTCGTTCTGAACAAGTGTTACTGTTTTCTGCACAAAAGCGATTCTGCGAAGCAATGTGAACAGGCACAGAGAAGGTGCTATCAGGGAATTCTCTGCCTGCCTTTCCCCAGTGCTCTGCAAGCTCTCCAGGACAACATAGAATCTGGGGCTCTGTGCTTTCTTTCCTTCTGAACAAGTGTTACTGTTTTCTGCACAAAAGCGATTCTGCGAAGCAATGTCAACACTTCTGCTTCCCAGGCACAGAGAAGGTGCTATCAGGGAATTCTCTGCCTGCCTTTCCCCAGTGCTCTGCAAGCTCTCCAGGACAACATAGAATCTGGGGCTCTGTGCTTTCTTTCCTTCTGAACAAGTGTTACTGTTTTCTGCACAAAAGCGATTCTTGCGAAGCAATGTGAACACTTCTGCTTCCCAGGCACAGAGAAGGTGCTAGCAGGGAATTCTCTGCCTGCCTTTCCCCAGTGCTCTGCAAGCTCTCCAGGACAACATAGAATCTGGGGCTCTGTGCTTTCTTTCCTTCTGAACAAGTGTTACTGTTTTCTGCACAAAAGCGATTCTGCGAAGCAATGTGAACAGGCACAGAGAAGGTGCTAGCAGGGAATTCTCTGCCTGCCTTTCCCCAGTGCTCTGCAAGCTCTCCAGGACAACATAGAATCTGGGGCTCTGTGCTTTCTTTCCTTCTGAACAAGTGTTACTGTTTTCTGCACAAAAGCGATTCTTGCGAAGCAATGTGAACACTTCTGCTTCCCAGGCAGAGAGAAGGTGCTATCAGGGAATTCTCTGCCTGCCTTTCCCCAGTGCTCTGCAAGCTCTCCAAGACAACATAGAATCTGGGGCTCTGTGCTTTCTTTCCTTCTGAACAAGTGTTACTGTTTTCTGCACAAAAGCGATTCTGCGAAGCAATGTGAACACCTCTGCTTCCCAGGCACAGAGAAGGTGCTATCAGGGAATTCTCTGCCTGACTTTCCCCAGTGCTCTGCAAGCTCTCCAGGACAACATAAAATCTGGGGCTCTGTGCTTTCTTTCCTTCTGAACAAGTGTTAGTGTTTTCTGCACAAAAGCGATTCTGCGAAGCAATGTGAACAGGCACAGAGAAGGTGCTATCAGGGAATTCTCTGCCTGCCTTTCCCCAGTGCTCTGCAAGCTCTCCAGGACAACATAAAATCTGGGGCTCTGTGCTTTCTTTCCTTCTGAACAAGTGTTAGTGTTTTCTGCACAAAAGCGATTCTGCGAAGCAATGTGAACAGGCACAGAGAAGGTGCTATCAGGGAATTCTCTGCCTGCCTTTCCCCAGTGCTCTGCAAGCTCTCCAGGACAACATAGAATCTGGGGCTCTTTGCTTTCTTTCCTTCTGAACAAGTGTTACTGTTTTCTGCACAAAAGCGATTCTGCGAAGCAATGTGAACACCTCTGCTTCCCAGGCACAGAGAAGGTGCTAGCAGGGAATTCTCTGCCTGCCTTTCCCCAGTGCTCTGCAAGCTCTCCAGGACAACATAAAATCTGGGGCTCTGTGCTTTCTTTCGTTCTGAACAAGTGTTACTGTTTTCTGCACAAAAGCGATTCTGCGAAGCAATGTGAACAGGCACAGAGAAGGTGCTATCAGGGAATTCTCTGACTGCCTTTCCCCAGTGCTCTGCAAGCTCTCCAGGACAACATAGAATCTGGGGCTCTGTGCTTTCTTTCCTTCTGAACAAGTGTTACTGTTTTCTGCACAAAAGCGATTCTGCGAAGCAATGTGAACACTTCTGCTTCCCAGGCACAGAGAAGGTGCTATCAGGGAATTCTCTGACTGCCTTTCCCCAGTGCTCTGCAAGCTCTCCAGGACAACATAGAATCTGGGGCTCTGTGCTTTCTTTCCTTCTGAACAAGTGTTACTGTTTTCTGCACAAAAGCGATTCTGCGAAGCAATGTGAACACTTCTGCTTCCCAGGCACAGAGAAGGCGCTAGCAGGGAATTCTCTGCCTGCCTTTCCCCAGTGCTCTGCAAGCTCTCCAGGACAACATAAAATCTGGGGCTCTGTGCTTTCTTTCGTTCTGAACAAGTGTTACTGTTTTCTGCACAAAAGCGATTCTGCGAAGCAATGTGAACAGGCACAGAGAAGGTGCTATCAGGGAATTCTCTGCCTGCCTTTCCCCAGTGCTCTGCAAGCTCTCCAGGACAACATAAAATCTGGGGCTCTGTGCTTTCTTTCCTTCTGAACAAGTGTTACTGTTTTCTGCACAAAAGCGATTCTTGCGAAGCAATGTGAACACTTCTGCTTCCCAGGCACAGAGAAGGTGCTAGCAAGGAATTCTCTGCCTGACTTTCCCCAGTGCTCTGCAAGCTCTCCAGGACAACATAAAATCTGGGGCTCTGTGCTTTCTTTCCTTCTGAACAAGTGTTAGTGTTTTCTGCACAAAAGCGATTCTGCGAAGCAATGTGAACAGGCACAGAGAAGGTGCTATCAGGGAATTCTCTGCCTGCCTTTCCCCAGTGCTCTGCAAGCTCTCCAGGACAACATAAAATCTGGGGCTCTGTGCTTTCTTTCCTTCTGAACAAGTGTTAGTGTTTTCTGCACAAAAGCGATTCTGCGAAGCAATGTGAACAGGCACAGAGAAGGTGCTATCAGGGAATTCTCTGCCTGCCTTTCCCCAGTGCTCTGCAAGCTCTCCAGGACAACATAGAATCTGGGGCTCTGTGCTTTCTTTCCTTCTGAACAAGTGTTACTGTTTTCTGCACAAAAGCGATTCTGCGAAGCAATGTGAACACTTCTGCTTCCCAGGCACAGAGAAGGTGCTAGCAGGGAATTCTCTGCCTGCCTTTCCCCAGTGCTCTGCAAGCTCTCCAGGACAACATAGAATCTGGGGCTCTGTGCTTTCCTTCCTTCTGAACAAGTGTTACTGTTTTCTGCACAAAAGCGATTCTGCGAAGCAATGTGAACACTTCTGCTTCCCAGGCACAGAGAAGGCGCTAGCAGGGAATTCTCTGCCTGCCTTTCCCCAGTGCTCTGCAAGCTCTCCAGGACAACATAGAATCTGGGGCTCTGTGCTTTCTTTCCTTCTGAACAAGTGTTACTGTTTTCTGCACAAAAGCGATTCCGCGAAGCAATGTTAACAGGCACAGAGAAGGTGCTATCAGGGAATTCTCTGCCTGCCTTTCCCCAGTGCTGTGCAAGCTCTCCAGGACAACATAAAATCTGGGGCTCTGTGCTTTCTTTCCTTCTGAACAAGTGTTACTGTTTTCTGCACAAAAGCGATTCTTGCGAAGCAATGTGAACACTTCTGCTTCCCAGGCACAGAGAAGGTGCTAGCAAGGAATTCTCTGCCTGCCTTTCCCCAGTGCTCTGCAAGCTCTCCAGGACAACATAAAATCTGGGGCTCTTTGCTTTCTTTCCTTCTGAACAAGTGTTAGTGTTTTCTGCACAAAAGCGATTCTGCGAAGCAATGTGAACAGGCACAGAGAAAGTGCTAGCAGGGAATTCTCTGCCTGCCTTTCCCCAGTGCTCTGCAAGCTCTCCAGGACAACATAAAATCTGGGGCTCTGTGCTTTCTTTCCTTCTGAACAAGTGTTACTGTCTTCTGCACAAAAGCGATTCTGCGAAGCAATGTGAACAGGCACAGAGAAGGTGCTAGCAGGGAATTCTCTGCCTGCCTTTCCCCAGTGCTCTGCAAGCTCTCCAGGACAACATAGAATCTGGGGCTCTGTGCTTTCTTTCCTTCTGAACAAGTGTTAGTGTTTTCTGCACAAAAGCGATTCTTGCGAAGCAATGTGAACACTTCTGCTTCCCAGGCACAGAGAAGGTGCTATCAGGGAATTCTCTGCCTGACTTTCCCCAGTGCTCTGCAAGCTCTCCAGGACAACATAGAATCTGGGGCTCTGTGCTTTCTTCCGTTGTGAACAAGTGTTACTGTTTTCTGCACAAAAGCGATTCTGCGAAGCAATGTGAACAGGCACAGAGAAGGTGCTGGCAGGGAATTCTCTGCCTGCCTTTCCCCAGTGCTCTGCAAGCTCTCCAGGACAACATAAAATCTGGGGCTCTGTGCTTTCTTTCCTTCTGAACAAGTGTTACTGTTTTCTGCACAAAAGCGATTCTTGCGAAGCAATGTGAACACTTCTGCTTCCCAGGCACAGAGAAGGTGCTAGCAAGGAATTCTCTGCCTGCCTTTCCCCAGTGCTCTGCAAGCTCTCCAGGACAACATAAAATCAGGGGCTCTGTGCTTTCTTTCCTTCTGAACAAGTGTTACTGTTTTCTGCACAAAAGCGATTCTTGCGAAGCAATGTGAACACTTCTGCTTCCCAGGCACAGAGAAGGTGCTAGCAAGGAATTTTCTGCCTGCCTTTCCACAGTGCTCTGCAAGCTCTCCAGGACAACATAAAATCTGGGGCTCTGTGCTTTCTTTCCTTCTGAACAAGTGTTACTGTTTTCTGCACAAAAGCGATTCTGCGAAGCAATGTGAACAAGGCACAGAGAAAGTGCTATCAGGGAATTCTCTGCCTGCCTTTCCCCAGTGCTCTGCAAGCTCTCCAGGACAACATAGAATCTGGGGCTCTGTGCTTTCTTTCCTTCTGAACAAGTGTTACTGTTTTCTGCACAAAAGCGATTCTGCGAAGCAATGTCAACACTTCTGCTTCCCAGGCACAGAGAAGGTGCTATCAGGGAATTCTCTGCCTGCCTTTCCCCAGTGCTCTGCAAGCTCTCCAGGACAACATAAAATCTGGGGCTCTGTGCTTTCTTTCCTTCTGAACAAGTGTTAGTGTTTTCTGCACAAAAGCGATTCTGCGAAACAATGTGAACAGGCACAGAGAAGGTGCTATCAGGGAATTCTCTGCCTGCTTTTCCCCAGTGCTATGCAAGCTCTCCAGGACAACATAAAATCTGGGGCTCTGTGCTTTCTTTCCTTCTGAACAAGTGTTACTGTTTTCTGCACAAACGCGATTCTGCGAAGCAATGTGAACACTTCTGCTTCCCAGGCACAGAGAAGGTGCTAGCAGGGAATTCTCTGCCTGCCTTTCCCCAGTGCTCTGCAAGCTCTCCAGGACAACATAAAATCTGGGGCTCTGTGCTTTCTTTCCTTCTGAACAAGTGTTAGTGTTTTCTGCACAAAAGCGATTCTGCGAAGCAATGTGAACAGGCACAGAGAAGGTGCTATCAGGGAATTCTCTGCCTGCTTTTCCCCAGTGCTATGCAAGCTCTCCAGGACAACATAAAATCTGGGGCTCTGTGCTTTCTTTCCTTCTGAACAAGTGTTACTGTTTTCTGCACAAAAGCGATTCTGCGAAGCAATGTGAACACTTCTGCTTCCCAGGCACAGAGAAGGTGCTAGCAAGGAATTCTCTGCCTGCCTTTCCCCAGTGCTCTGCAAGCTCTCCAGGACAACATAAAATCTGGGGCTCTGTGCTTTCTTTCCTTCTGAACAAGTGTTACTGTTTTCTGCACAAAAGCGATTCTTGCGAAGCAATGTGAACACTTCTGCTTCCCAGGCACAGAGAAGGTGCTAGCAAGGAATTCTCTGCCTGCCTTTCCCCAGTGCTCTGCAAGCTCTCCAGGACAACATAGAATCTGGGGCTCTGTGCTTTCTTTCGTTCTGAACAAGTGTTACTGTTTTCTGCACAAAAGCGATTCTGCGAAGCAATGTGAACACCTCTGCTTCCCAGGCACAGAGAACGTGCTAGCAAGGAATTCTCTGCCTGCCTTTCCCCAGTGCTATGCAAGCTCTCCAGGACAACATAAAATCTGGGGCTCTGTGCTTTCTTTCCTTCTGAACAAGTGTTAGTGTTTTCTGCACAAAAGCGATTCTGCGAAGCAATGTGAACAGGCACAGAGAAGGTGCTATCAGGGAATTCTCTGCCTGCTTTTCCCCAGTGCTATGCAAGCTCTCCAGGACAACATAAAATCTGGGGCTCTGTGCTTTCTTTCCTTCTGAACAAGTGTTACTGTTTTCTGCACAAAAGCGATTCTGCGAAGCAATGTGAACACTTCTGCTTCCCAGGCACAGAGAAGGTGCTAGCAGGGAATTCTCTGCCTGCCTTTCCCCAGTGCTCTGCAAGCTCTCCAGGACAACATAAAATCTGGGGCTCTGTGCTTTCTTTCCTTCTGAACAAGTGTTACTGTTTTCTGCACAAAAACGATTCTGCGAAGCAATGTGAACACTTCTGCTTCCCAGGCACAGAGAAGGTGCTATCAGGGAATTCTCTGCCTGCCTTTCCCCAGTGCTCTGCAAGCTCTCCAGGACAACATAGAATCTGGGGCTCTGTGCTTTCTTTCCTTCTGAACAAGTGTTACTGTTTTCTGCACAAAAGCGATTCTGCGAAGCAATGTGAACACTTCTGCTTCCCAGGCACAGAGAAGGTGCTAGCAAGGAATTCTCTGCCTGCCTTTCCCCAGTGCTCTGCAAGCTCTCCAGGACAACATAAAATCTGGGGCTCTGTGCTTTCTTTCCTTCTGAACAAGTGTTACTGTTTTCTGCACAAAAGCGATTCTGCAAAGCAATGTGAACAGTTCTGCTTCCTAGGCACAGAGAAGGTGCTAGCAAGGAATTCTCTGCCTGCCTTTCCCCAGTGCTCTGCAAGCTCTCCAGGACAACATGAAATCTAGGGCTCTGTGCTTTCTTTCCTTCTGAACAAGTGTTACTGTTTTCTGCACAAAAGCGATTCTTGCGAAGCAATGTGAACAGGCACAGAGAAGGTGCTATCAGGGAATTCTCTGCCTGCCTTTCCCCAGTGCTGTGCAAGCTCTCCAGGACAACATAAAATCTGGGGGTCTGTGCTTTCTTTCCTTCTGAACAAGTGTTAGTGTTTTCTGCACAAAAGCGATTCTTGCGAAGCAATGTGAACACTTCTGCTTCCCAGGCACAGAGAAGGTGCTAGCAAGGAATTCTCTGCCTGCCTTTCCCCAGTGCTCTGCAACCTCTCCAGCACAACATAAAATCTGGGGCTCTGTGCTTTCTTTCCTTCTGAACAAGTGTTACTGTTTTCTGCACAAAAGCGATTCTTGCGAAGCAATGTGAACACTTCTGCTTCCCAGGCACAGAGAAGGTGCTAGCAAGGAATTCTCTGCCTGCCTTTCCCCAGTGCTCTGCAAGCTCTCCAGGACAACATAGAATCTGGGGCTCTGTGCTTTCTTTCGTTCTGAACAAGTGTTACTGTTTTCTGCACAAAAGCGATTCTGCGAAGCAATGTGAACAGGCACAGAGAAAGTGCTAGCAGGGAATTCTCTGCCTGCCTTTCCCCAGTGCTCTGCAAGCTCTCCAGGACAACATAAAATCTGGGGCTCTGTGCTTTCTTTCCTTCTGAACAAGTGTTACTGTTTTCTGCACAAAAGCGATTGTTGCGAAGCAATGTGAACACTTCTGCTTCCCAGGCACAGAGAAGGTGCTAGCAAGGAATTCTCTGCCTGCCTTACCCCAGTGCTCTGCAAGCTCTCCAGGACAACATAAAATCTGGGGCTCTGTGCTTTCTTTCCTTCTGAACAAGTGTTACTGTTTTCTGCACAAAAGCGATTCTTGCGAAGCAATGTGAACACTTCTGCTTCCCAGGCACAGAGAAGGTGCTAGCAAGGAATTCTCTGCCTGCCTTTCCCCAGTGCTCTGCAAGCTCTCCAGGACAACATAGAATCTGGGGCTCTGTGCTTTCTTTCGTTCTGAACAAGTGTTACTGTTTTCTGCACAAAAGCGATTCTGCGAAGCAATGTGAACACCTCTGCTTCCCAGGCACAGAGAAGGTGCTAGCAGGGAATTCTCTGCCTGCCTTTCCCCAGTGCTCTGCAAGCTCTCCAGGACAACATAAAATCTGGGGGTCTGTGCTTTCTTTCCTTCTGAACAAGTGTTACTGTTTTCTGCACAAAAGCGATTCTGCAAAGCAATGTGAACAGTTCTGCTTCCTAGGCACAGAGAAGGTGCTAGCAAGGAATTCTCTGCCTGCCTTTCCCCAGTGCTCTGCAAGCTCTCCAGGACAACATAAAATCTGGGGGTCTGTGCTTTCTTTCCTTCTGAACAAGTGTTACTGTTTTCTGCACAAAAGCGATTCTTGCGAAGCAATGTGAACAGGCACAGAGAAGGTGCTATCAGGGAATTCTCTGCCTGCCTTTCCCCAGTGCTGTGCAAGCTCTCCAGGACAACATAAAATCTGGGGCTCTGTGCTTTCTTTCCTTCTGAACAAGTGTTAGTGTTTTCTGCACAAAAGCGATTCTTGCGAAGCAATGTGAACACTTCTGCTTCCCAGGCACAGAGAAGGTGCTAGCAAGGAATTCTCTGCCTGCCTTTCCCCAGTGCTCTGCAAGCTCTCCAGCACAACATAAAATCTGGGGCTCTGTGCTTTCTTTCCTTCTGAACAAGTGTTACTGTTTTCTGCACAAAAGCGATTCTTGCGAAGCAATGTGAACACTTCTGCTTCCCAGGCACAGAGAAGGTGCTAGCAAGGAATTCTCTGCCTGCCTTTCCCCAGTGCTCTGCAAGCTCTCCAGGACAACATAGAATCTGGGGCTCTGTGCTTTCTTTCGTTCTGAACAAGTGTTACTGTTTTCTGCACAAAAGCGATTCTGCGAAGCAATGTGAACAGGCACAGAGAAAGTGCTAGCAGGGAATTCTCTGCCTGCCTTTCCCCAGTGCTCTGCAAGCTCTCCAGGACAACATAAAATCTGGGGCTCTGTGCTTTCTTTCCTTCTGAACAAGTGTTACTGTTTTCTGCACAAAAGCGATTCTTGCGAAGCAATGTGAACACTTCTGCTTCCCAGGCACAGAGAAGGTGCTAGCAAGGAATTCTCTGCCTGCCTTACCCCAGTGCTCTGCAAGCTCTCCAGGACAACATAAAATCTGGGGCTCTGTGCTTTCTTTCCTTCTGAACAAGTGTTACTGTTTTCTGCACAAAAGCGATTCTTGCGAAGCAATGTGAACACTTCTGCTTCCCAGGCACAGAGAAGGTGCTAGCAGGGAATTCTCTGCCTGCCTTTCCCCGGTGCTCTGCAAGCTCTCCAGGACAACATAGAATCTGGGGCTCTGTGCTTTCTTTCGTTCTGAACAAGTGTTACTGTTTTCTGCAGAAAAGCGATTCTGCGAAGCAATGTGAACAGGCACAGAGAAGGTGCTAGCAGGGAATTCTCTGCCTGCCTTTCCCCAGTGCTCTGCAAGCTCTCCAGGACAACATAAAATCTGGGGCTCTGTGCTTTCTTTCCTTCTGAACAAGTGTTACTGTTTTCTGCACAAAAGCGATTCTGCGAAACAATGTGAACAGGCACAGAGAAGGTGCTAGCTGGGAATTCTCTGCCTGCCTTTCCCCAGTGCTCTGCAAGCTCTCCAGGACAACATAGAATCTGGGGCTCTGTGCTTGCTTTCCTTCTGAACAAGTGTTACTGTTTTCTGCACAAAAGCGATTCTTGCGAAGCAATGTGAACACTTCTGCTTCCCAGGCACAGAGAAGGTGCTAGCAGGGAATTCTCTTCCTGCCTTTCCCCAGTGCTCTGCAAGCTCTCCAGGACAACATAGAATCTGGGGCTCTGTGCTTTCTTTCCTTCTGAACAAGTGTTACTGTTTTCTGCACAAAAGCGATTCTGCAAAGCAATGTGAACACTTCTGCTTCCCAGGCACAGAGAAGGTGCTAGCAAGGAATTCTCTGCCTGCCTTTCCCCAGTGCTATGCAAGCTCTCCAGGACAACATAAAATCTGGGCCTCTGTGCTTTCTTTCCTTTTGAACTAGTGTTACTGTTTTCTGCACAAAAGCGATTCTTGCGAAGCAATGTGAACACTTCTGCTTCCCAGGCACAGAGAAGGTGCTAGCAGGGAATTCTCTGCCTGCCTTTCCCCAGTGCTGTGCAAGCTCTCCAGGACAACATAAAATCTGGGGCTCTGTGCTTTCTTTCCTTCTGAACAAGTGTTACTGTTTTCTGCACAAAAACGATTCTGCGAAGCAATGTGAACACTTCTGCTTCCCAGGCACAGAGAAGGTGCTAGCAGGGAATTCTCTGCCTGCCTTTCCCCAGTGCTCTGCAAGCTCTCCAGGACAACATAGAATCTGGGGCTCTGTGCTTTCTTTCCTTCTGAACAAGTGTTACTGTTTTCTGCACAAAAGCGATTCTGCGAAGCAATGTGAACAGGCACAGAGAAGGTGCTATCAGGGAATTCTCTGCCTGCCTTTCCCCAGTGCTCTGCAAGCTCTCCAGGACAACATAGAATCTGGGGCTCTGTGCTTTCTTTCCTTCTGAACAAGTGTTACTGTTTTCTGCACAAAAGCGATTCTGCGAAGCAATGTGAACACTTCTGCTTCCCAGGCACAGAGAAGGTGCTAGCAGGGAATTCTCTGCCTGCCTTTCCCCAGTGCTCTGCAAGCTCTCCAGGACAACATAAAATCTGGGGCTCTGTGCTTTCTTTCCTTCTGAACAAGTGTTACTGTTTTCTGCACAAAAGCGATTCTGCAAAGCAATGTGAACACTTCTGCTTCCCAGGCACAGAGAAGGTGCTAGCAAGGAATTCTCTGCCTGCCTTTCCCCAGTGCTCTGCAAGCTCTCCAGGACAACATAAAATCTGGGGCTCTGTGCTTTCTTTCCTTCTGAACAAGTGTTACTGTTTTCTGCACAAAAGCGATTCTTGCGAAGCAATGTGAACACTTCTGCTTCCCAGGCACAGAGAAGGTGCTAGCAGGGAATTCTCTGCCTGCCTTTCCCCAGTGCTCTGCAAGCTCTCCAGGACAACATAGAATCTGGGGCTCTGTGCTTTCTTTCGTTCTGAACAAGTGTTACTGTTTTCTGCACAAAAGCGATTCTGCGAAGCAATGTGAACACCTCTGCTTCCCAGGCACAGAGAAGGTGCTAGCAAGGAATTCTCTGCCTGCCTTTCCCCAGTGCTCTGCAAGCTATCCAGGACAACATAAAATCTGGGGCTCTGTGCTTTCTTTCCTTCTGAACAAGTGTTAGTGTTTTCTGCACAAAAGCGATTCTGCGAAGCAATGTGAACAGGCACAGAGAAGGTGCTATCAGGGAATTCTCTGCCTGCCTTTCCCCAGTGCTCTGCAAGCTCTCCAGGACAACATAAAATCTGGGGCTCTGTGCTTTCTTTCCTTCTGAACAAGTGTTAGTGTTTTCTGCACAAAAGCGATTCTGCGAAACAATGTGAACAGGCACAGAGAAGGTGCTATCAGGGAATTCTCTGCCTGCTTTTCCCCAGTGCTATGCAAGCTCTCCAGGACAACATAAAATCTGGGGCTCTGTGCTTTCTTTCCTTCTGAACAAGTGTTACTGTTTTCTGCACAAAAGCGATTCTGCGAAGCAATGTGAACACTTCTGCTTCCCAGGCACAGAGAAGGTGCTAGCAGGGAATTCTCTGCCTGCCTTTCCCCAGTGCTCTGCAAGCTCTCCAGGACAACATAAAATCTGGGGCTCTGTGCTTTCTTTCCTTCTGAACAAGTGTTAGTGTTTTCTGCACAAAAGCGATTCTGCGAAGCAATGTGAACAGGCACAGAGAAGGTGCTATCAGGGAATTCTCTGCCTGCTTTTCCCCAGTGCTATGCAAGCTCTCCAGGACAACATAAAATCTGGGGCTCTGTGCTTTCTTTCCTTCTGAACAAGTGTTACTGTTTTCTGCACAAAAGCGATTCTGCGAAGCAATGTGAACACTTCTGCTTCCCAGGCACAGAGAAGGTGCTAGCAAGGAATTCTCTGCCTGCCTTTCCCCAGTGCTCTGCAAGCTCTCCAGGACAACATAAAATCTGGGGCTCTGTGCTTTCTTTCCTTCTGAACAAGTGTTACTGTTTTCTGCACAAAAGCGATTCTTGCGAAGCAATGTGAACACTTCTGCTTCCCAGGCACAGAGAAGGTGCTAGCAGGGAATTCTCTGCCTGCCTTTCCCCAGTGCTCTGCAAGCTCTCCAGGACAACATAGAATCTGGGGCTCTGTGCTTTCTTTCGTTCTGAACAAGTGTTACTGTTTTCTGCACAAAAGCGATTCTGCGAAGCAATGTGAACACCTCTGCTTCCCAGGCACAGAGAACGTGCTAGCAAGGAATTCTCTGCCTGCCTTTCCCCAGTGCTATGCAAGCTCTCCAGGACAACATAAAATCTGGGGCTCTGTGCTTTCTTTCCTTCTGAACAAGTGTTAGTGTTTTCTGCACAAAAGCGATTCTGCGAAGCAATGTGAACAGGCACAGAGAAGGTGCTATCAGGGAATTCTCTGCCTGCTTTTCCCCAGTGCTATGCAAGCTCTCCAGGACAACATAAAATCTGGGGCTCTGTGCTTTCTTTCCTTCTGAACAAGTGTTACTGTTTTCTGCACAAAAGCGATTCTGCGAAGCAATGTGAACACTTCTGCTTCCCAGGCACAGAGAAGGTGCTAGCAGGGAATTCTCTGCCTGCCTTTCCCCAGTGCTCTGCAAGCTCTCCAGGACAACATAAAATCTGGGGCTCTGTGCTTTCTTTCCTTCTGAACAAGTGTTACTGTTTTCTGCACAAAAACGATTCTGCGAAGCAATGTGAACACTTCTGCTTCCCAGGCACAGAGAAGGTGCTATCAGGGAATTCTCTGCCTGCCTTTCCCCAGTGCTCTGCAAGCTCTCCAGGACAACATAGAATCTGGGGCTCTGTGCTTTCTTTCCTTCTGAACAAGTGTTACTGTTTTCTGCACAAAAGCGATTCTGCGAAGCAATGTGAACACTTCTGCTTCCCAGGCACAGAGAAGGTGCTAGCAAGGAATTCTCTGCCTGCCTTTCCCCAGTGCTCTGCAAGCTCTCCAGGACAACATAAAATCTGGGGCTCTGTGCTTTCTTTCCTTCTGAACAAGTGTTACTGTTTTCTGCACAAAAGCGATTCTGCAAAGCAATGTGAACAGTTCTGCTTCCCAGGCACAGAGAAGGTGCTAGCAAGGAATTCTCTGCCTGCCTTTCCCCAGTGCTCTGCAAGCTCTCCAGGACAACATAAAATCTGGGGCTCTGTGCTTTCTTTCCTTCTGAACAAGTGTTAGTGTTTTCTGCACAAAAGCGATTCTTGCGAAGCAATGTGAACAGGCACAGAGAAGGTGCTATCAGGGAATTCTCTGCCTGCCTTTCCCCAGTGCTCTGCAAGCTCTCCAGGACAACATAAAATCTGGGGCTCTGTGCTTTCTTTCCTTCTGAACAAGTGTTAGTGTTTTCTGCACAAAAGCGATTCTTGCGAAGCAATGTGAACACTTCTGCTTCCCAGGCACAGAGAAGGTGCTAGCAAGGAATTCTCTGCCTGCCTTTCCCCAGTGCTCTGCAAGCTCTCCAGGACAACATAAAATCTGGGGCTCTGTGCTTTCTTTCCTTCTGAACAAGTGTTACTGTTTTCTGCACAAAAGCGATTCTTGCGAAGCAATGTGAACACTTCTGCTTCCCAGGCACAGAGAAGGTGCTAGCAAGGAATTCTCTGCCTGCCTTTCCCCAGTGCTCTGCAAGCTCTCCAGGACAACATAGAATCTGGGGCTCTGTGCTTTCTTTCGTTCTGAACAAGTGTTACTGTTTTCTGCACAAAAGCGATTCTGCGAAGCAATGTGAACAGGCACAGAGAAAGTGCTAGCAGGGAATTCTCTGCCTGCCTTTCCCCAGTGCTCTGCAAGCTCTCCAGGACAACATAAAATCTGGGGCTCTGTGCTTTCTTTCCTTCTGAACAAGTGTTACTGTTTTCTGCACAAAAGCGATTCTTGCGAAGCAATGTGAACACTTCTGCTTCCCAGGCACAGAGAAGGTGCTAGCAGGGAATTCTCTGCCTGCCTTTCCCCAGTGCTCTGCAAGCTCTCCAGGACAACATAAAATCTGGGGCTCTGTGCTTTCTTTCCTTCTGAACAAGTGTTACTGTTTTCTGCACAAAAACGATTCTGCGAAGCAATGTGAACACTTCTGCTTCCCAGGCACAGAGAAGGTGCTATCAGGGAATTCTCTGCCTGCCTTTCCCCAGTGCTCTGCAAGCTCTCCAGGACAACATAGAATCTGGGGCTCTGTGCTTTCTTTCCTTCTGAACAAGTGTTACTGTTTTCTGCACAAAAGCGATTCTGCGAAGCAATGTGAACACTTCTGCTTCCCAGGCACAGAGAAGGTGCTAGCAAGGAATTCTCTGCCTGCCTTTCCCCAGTGCTCTGCAAGCTCTCCAGGACAACATAAAATCTGGGGCTCTGTGCTTTCTTTCCTTCTGAACAAGTGTTACTGTTTTCTGCACAAAAGCGATTCTGCAAAGCAATGTGAACAGTTCTGCTTCCCAGGCACAGAGAAGGTGCTAGCAAGGAATTCTCTGCCTGCCTTTCCCCAGTGCTCTGCAAGCTCTCCAGGACAACATAAAATCTGGGGGTCTGTGCTTTCTTTCCTTCTGAACAAGTGTTAGTGTTTTCTGCACAAAAGCGATTCTTGCGAAGCAATGTGAACAGGCACAGAGAAGGTGCTATCAGGGAATTCTCTGCCTGCCTTTCCCCAGTGCTCTGCAAGCTCTCCAGGACAACATAAAATCTGGGGCTCTGTGCTTTCTTTCCTTCTGAACAAGTGTTAGTGTTTTCTGCACAAAAGCGATTCTTGCGAAGCAATGTGAACACTTCTGCTTCCCAGGCACAGAGAAGGTGCTAGCAAGGAATTCTCTGCCTGCCTTTCCCCAGTGCTCTGCAAGCTCTCCAGGACAACATAAAATCTGGGGCTCTGTGCTTTCTTTCCTTCTGAACAAGTGTTACTGTTTTCTGCACAAAAGCGATTCTTGCGAAGCAATGTGAACACTTCTGCTTCCCAGGCACAGAGAAGGTGCTAGCAAGGAATTCTCTGCCTGCCTTTCCCCAGTGCTCTGCAAGCTCTCCAGGACAACATAGAATCTGGGGCTCTGTGCTTTCTTTCCTTCTGAACAAGTGTTACTGTTTTCTGCACAAAAGCGATTCTTGCGAAGCAATGTGAACACTTCTGCTTCCCAGGCACAGAGAAGGTGCTAGCAGGGAATTCTCTGCCTGCCTTTCCCCGGTGCTCTGCAAGCTCTCCAGGACAACATAGAATCTGGGGCTCTGTGCTTTCTTTCGTTCTGAACAAGTGTTACTGTTTTCTGCAGAAAAGCGATTCTGCGAAGCAATGTGAACAGGCACAGAGAAGGTGCTAGCAGGGAATTCTCTGCCTGCCTTTCCCCAGTGCTCTGCAAGCTCTCCAGGACAACATAAAATCTGGGGCTCTGTGCTTTCTTTCCTTCTGAACAAGTGTTAGTGTTTTCTGCACAAAAGCGATTCTGCGAAACAATGTGAACAGGCACAGAGAAGGTGCTAGCTGGGAATTCTCTGCCTGCCTTTCCCCAGTGCTCTGCAAGCTCTCCAGGACAACATAGAATCTGGGGCTCTGTGCTTGCTTTCCTTCTGAACAACTGTTACTGTTTTCTGCACAAAAGCGATTCTTGCGAAGCAATGTGAACACTTCTGCTTCCCAGGCACAGAGAAGGTGCTAGCAGGGAATTCTCTTCCTGCCTTTCCCCAGTGCTCTGCAAGCTCTCCAGGACAACATAGAATCTGGGGCTCTGTGCTTTCTTTCCTTCTGAACAAGTGTTACTGTTTTCTGCACAAAAGCGATTCTTGCGAAGCAATGTGAACACTTCTGCTTCCCAGGCACAGAGAAGGTGCTAGCAAGGAATTCTCTGCCTGCCTTTCCCCAGTGCTATGCAAGCTCTCCAGGACAACATAAAATCTGGGCCTCTGTGCTTTCTTTCCTTTTGAACAAGTGTTACTGTTTTCTGCACAAAAGCGATTCTTGCGAAGCAATGTGAACACTTCTGCTTCCCAGGCACAGAGAAGGTGCTAGCAGGGAATTCTCTGCCTGCCTTTCCCCAGTGCTGTGCAAGCTCTCCAGGACAACATAAAATCTGGGGCTCTGTGCTTTCTTTCCTTCTGAACAAGTGTTACTGTTTTCTGCACAAAAACGATTCTGCGAAGCAATGTGAACAGGCACAGAGAAGGTGCTATCAGGGAATTCTCTGCCTGCCTTTCCCCAGTGCTCTGCAAGCTCTCCAGGACAACATAGAATCTGGGGCTCTGTGCTTTCTTTCGTTCTGAACAAGTGTTACTGTTTTCTGCACAAAAGCGATTCTGCGAAGCAATGTGAACAGGCACAGAGAAGGTGCTAGCAGGGAATTCTCTGCCTGCCTTTCCCCAGTGCTCTGCAAGCTCTCCAGGACAACATAGAATCTGGGGCTCTGTGCTTTCTTTCGTTCTGAACAAGTGTTACTGTTTTCTGCACAAAAGCGATTCTGCGAAGCAATGTGAACACTTCTGCTTCCCAGGCACAGAGAAGGTGCTAGCAGGGAATTCTCTGCCTGCCTTTCCCCAGTGCTCTGCAAGCTCTCCAGGACAACATAAAATCTGGGGCTCTGTGCTTTCTTTCCTTCTGAACAAGTGTTACTGTTTTCTGCACAAAAGCAATTCTGCAAAGCAATGTGAACACTTCTGCTTCCCAGGCACAGAGAAGGTGCTAGCAAGGAATTCTCTGCCTGCCTTTCCCCAGTGCTCTGCAAGCTCTCCAGGACAACATAGAATCTGGGGCTCTGTGCTTTCTTTCCTTCTGAACAAGTGTTACTGTTTTCTGCACAAAAGCGATTCTGCGAAGCAATGTGAACAGGCACAGAGAAGGTGCTATCAGGGAATTCTCTGCCTGCCTTTCCCCAGTGCTCTGCAAGCTTTCCAGGACAACATAGAATCTGGGGCTCTGTGCTTTCTTTCCTTCTGAACAAGTGTTACTGTTTTCTGCACAAAAGCGATTCTTGCGAAGCAATGTGAACACTTCTGCTTCCCAGGCACAGAGAAGGTGCTAGCAAGGAATTCTCTGCCTGCCTTACCCCAGTGCTCTGCTAGCTCTCCAGGACAACATAAAATCTGGGGCTCTGTGCTTTCTTTCCTTCTGAACAAGTGTTACTGTTTTCTGCACAAAAGCGATTCTGCAAAGCAATGTGAACACTTCTGCTTTCCAGGCACAGAGAAGGTGCTAGCAAGGAATTCTCTGCCTGCCTTTCCCCAGTGCTCTGCAAGCTCTCCAGGACAACATAAAATCTGGGGCTCTTTGCTTTCTTTCCTTCTGAACAAGTGTTACTGTTTTCTGCACAAAAGCGATTCTGCGAAGCAATGTGAACACTTCTGCTTCCCAGGCACAGAGAAGGTGCTATCAGGGAATTCTCTGCCTGCCTTTCCCCAGTGCTCTGCAAGCTCTCCAGGACAACATAGAATCTGGGGCTCTGTGCTTTCTTTCCTTCTGAACAAGTGTTACTGTTTTCTGCACAAAAGCGATTCTGCGAAGCAATGTGAACACTTCTGCTTCCCAGGCACAGAGAAGGTGCTAGCAAGGAATTCTCTGCCTGCCTTTCCCCAGTGCTCTGCAAGCTCTCCAGGACAACATAAAATCTGGGGCTCTGTGCTTTCTTTCCTTCTGAACAAGTGTTACTGTTTTCTGCACAAAAGCGATTCTGCAAAGCAATGTGAACAGTTCTGCTTCCCAGGCACAGAGAAGGTGCTAGCAAGGAATTCTCTGCCTGCCTTTCCCCAGTGCTCTGCAAGCTCTCCAGGACAACATAAAATCTGGGGGTCTGTGCTTTCTTTCCTTCTGAACAAGTGTTACTGTTTTCTGCACAAAAGCGATTCTTGCGAAGCAATGTTAACAGGCACAGAGAAGGTGCTATCAGGGAATTCTCTGCCTGCCTTTCCCCAGTGCTGTGCAAGCTCTCCAGGACAACATAAAATCTGGGGCTCTGTGCTTTCTTTCGTTCTGAACAAGTGTTACTGTTTTCTGCACAAAAGCGATTCTTGCGAAGCAATGTGAACACTTCTGCTTCCCAGGCACAGAGAAGGTGCTAGCAAGGAATTCTCTGCCTGCCTTACCCCAGTGCTCTGCAAGCTCTCCAGGACAACATAAAATCTGGGGCTCTGTGCTTTCTTTCCTTCTGAACAAGTGTTACTGTTTTCTGCACAAAAGCGATTCTTGCGAAGCAATGTGAACACTTCTGCTTCCCAGGCACAGAGAAGGTGCTAGCAGGGAATTCTCTGCCTGCCTTTCCCCGGTGCTCTGCAAGCTCTCCAGGACAACATAGAATCTGGGGCTCTGTGCTTTCTTTCGTTCTGAACAAGTGTTACTGTTTTCTGCAGAAAAGCGATTCTGCGAAGCAATGTGAACAGGCACAGAGAAGGTGCTAGCAGGGAATTCTCTGCCTGCCTTTCCCCAGTGCTCTGCAAGCTCTCCAGGACAACATAAAATCTGGGGCTCTGTGCTTTCTTTCCTTCTGAACAAGTGTTAGTGTTTTCTGCACAAAAGCGATTCTGCGAAACAATGTGAACAGGCACAGAGAAGGTGCTAGCTGGGAATTCTCTGCCTGCCTTTCCCCAGTGCTCTGCAAGCTCTCCAGGACAACATAGAATCTGGGGCTCTGTGCTTTCTTTCGTTCTGAACAAGTGTTACTGTTTTCTGCACAAAAGCGATTCTTGCGAAGCAATGTGAACACTTCTGCTTCCCAGGCACAGAGAAGGTGCTAGCAGGGAATTCTCTTCCTGCCTTTCCCCAGTGCTCTGCAAGCTCTCCAGGACAACATAGAATCTGGGGCTCTGTGCTTTCTTTCCTTCTGAACAAGTGTTACTGTTTTCTGCACAAAAGCGATTCTGCGAAGCAATGTGAACACTTCTGCTTCCCAGGCACAGAGAAGGTGCTAGCAAGGAATTCTCTGCCTGCCTTTCCCCAGTGCTCTGCAAGCTCTCCAGGACAACATAAAATCTGGGCCTCTGTGCTTTCTTTCCTTTTGAACAAGTGTTACTGTTTTCTGCACAAAAGCGATTCTTGCGAAGCAATGTGAACACTTCTGCTTCCCAGGCACAGAGAAGGTGCTAGCAGGGAATTCTCTGCCTGCCTTTCCCCAGTGCTGTGCAAGCTCTCCAGGACAACATAAAATCTGGGGCTCTGTGCTTTCTTTCCTTCTGAACAAGTGTTACTGTTTTCTGCACAAAAACGATTCTGCGAAGCAATGTGAACACTTCTGCTTCCCAGGCACAGAGAAGGTGCTAGCAGGGAATTCTCTGCCTGCCTTTCCCCAGTGCTCTGCAAGCTCTCCAGGACAACATAGAATCTGGGGCTCTGTGCTTTCTTTCGTTCTGAACAAGTGTTACTGTTTTCTGCACAAAAGCGATTCTGCGAAGCAATGTGAACAGGCACAGAGAAAGTGCTATCAGGGAATTCTCTGCCTGCCTTTCCCCAGTGCTCTGCAAGCTCTCCAGGACAACATAAAATCTGGGGCTCTGTGCTTTCTTTCCTTCTGAACAAGTGTTACTGTTTTCTGCACAAAAGCGATTCTTGCGAAGCAATGTGAACACTTCTGCTTCCCAGGCACAGAGAAGGTGCTAGCAAGGAATTCTCTGCCTGCCTTACCCCAGTGCTCTGCAAGCTCTCCAGGACAACATAAAATCTGGGGCTCTGTGCTTTCTTTCCTTCTGAACAAGTGTTACTGTTTTCTGCACAAAAGCGATTCTTGCGAAGCAATGTGAACACTTCTGCTTCCCAGGCACAGAGAAGGTGCTAGCAGGGAATTCTCTGCCTGCCTTTCCCCGGTGCTCTGCAAGCTCTCCAGGACAACATAGAATCTGGGGCTCTGTGCTTTCTTTCGTTCTGAACAAGTGTTACTGTTTTCTGCAGAAAAGCGATTCTGCGAAGCAATGTGAACAGGCACAGAGAAGGTGCTAGCAGGGAATTCTCTGCCTGCCTTTCCCCAGTGCTCTGCAAGCTCTCCAGGACAACATAAAATCTGGGGCTCTGTGCTTTCTTTCCTTCTGAACAAGTGTTACTGTTTTCTGCACAAAAGCGATTCTGCGAAACAATGTGAACAGGCACAGAGAAGGTGCTAGCTGGGAATTCTCTGCCTGCCTTTCCCCAGTGCTCTGCAAGCTCTCCAGGACAACATAGAATCTGGGGCTCTGTGCTTGCTTTCCTTCTGAACAACTGTTACTGTTTTCTGCACAAAAGCGATTCTTGCGAAGCAATGTGAACACTTCTGCTTCCCAGGCACAGAGAAGGTGCTAGCAGGGAATTCTCTTCCTGCCTTTCCCCAGTGCTCTGCAAGCTCTCCAGGACAACATAGAATCTGGGGCTCTGTGCTTTCTTTCCTTCTGAACAAGTGTTACTGTTTTCTGCACAAAAGCGATTCTGCGAAGCAATGTGAACACTTCTGCTTCCCAGGCACAGAGAAGGTGCTAGCAAGGAATTCTCTGCCTGCCTTTCCCCAGTGCTCTGCAAGCTCTCCAGGACAACATAAAATATGGGCCTCTGTGCTTTCTTTCCTTTTGAACAAGTGTTACTGTTTTCTGCACAAAAGCGATTCTTGCGAAGCAATGTGAACACTTCGGCTTCCCAGGCACAGAGAAGGTGCTAGCAGGGAATTCTCTGCCTGCCTTTCCCCAGTGCTGTGCAAGCTCTCCAGGACAACATAAAATCTGGGGCTCTGTGCTTTCTTTCCTTCTGAACAAGTGTTACTGTTTTCTGCACAAAAACGATTCTGCGAAGCAATGTGAAAACTTCTGCTTCCCAGGCACAGAGAAGGTGCTAGCAGGGAATTCTCTGCCTGCCTTTCCCCAGTGCTCTGCAAGCTCTCCAGGACAACATAGAATCTGGGGCTCTGTGCTTTCTTTCGTTCTGAACAAGTGTTACTGCTTTCTGCACAAAAGCGATTCTGCGAAACAATGTGAACACTTCTGCTTCCCAGGCACAGAGAAGGTGCTAGCAGGGAATTCTCTGCCTGCCTTTCCCCAGTGCTCTGCAAGCTCTCCAGGACAACATAAAATCTGGGGCTCTGTGCTTTCTTTCCTTCTGAACAAGTGTTACTGTTTTCTGCACAAAAGCGATTCTGCAAAGCAATGTGAACACTTCTGCTTCCCAGGCACAGAGAAGGTGCTAGCAAGGAATTCTCTGCCTGCCTTTCCCCAGTGCTCTGCAAGCTCTCCAGGACAACATAGAATCTGGGGCTCTGTGCTTTCTTTCCTTCTGAACAAGTGTTACTGTTTTCTGCACAAAAGCGATTCTGCGAAGCAATGTGAACAGGCACAGAGAAAGTGCTATCAGGGAATTCTCTGCCTGCCTTTCCCCAGTGCTCTGCAAGCTCTCCAGGACAACATAAAATCTGGGGCTCTGTGCTTTCTTTCCTTCTGAACAAGTGTTACTGTTTTCTGCACAAAAGCGATTCTGCGAAGCAATGTGAACACTTCTGCTTCCCAGGCACAGAGAAGGTGCTATCAGGGAATTCTCTGCCTGCCTTTCCCCAGTGCTCTGCAAGCTCTCCAGGACAACATAGAATCTGGGGCTCTGTGCTTTCTTTCCTTCTGAACAAGTGTTACTGTTTTCTGCACAAAAGCGATTCTGCGAAGCAATGTGAACACTTCTGCTTCCCAGGCACAGAGAAGGTGCTAGCAAGGAATTCTCTGCCTGCCTTTCCCCAGTGCTCTGCAAGCTCTCCAGGACAACATAAAATCTGGGGCTCTGTGCTTTCTTTCCTTCTGAACAAGTGTTACTGTTTTCTGCACAAAAGCGATTCTGCAAAGCAATGTGAACAGTTCTGCTTCCCAGGCACAGAGAAGGTGCTAGCAAGGAATTCTCTGCCTGCCTTTCCCCAGTGCTCTGCAAGCTCTCCAGGACAACATAAAATCTGGGGGTCTGTGCTTTCTTTCCTTCTGAACAAGTGTTACTGTTTTCTGCACAAAAGCGATTCTTGCGAAGCAATGTGAACAGGCACAGAGAAGGTGCTATCAGGGAATTCTCTGCCTGCCTTTCCCCAGTGCTGTGCAAGCTCTCCAGGACAACATAAAATCTGGGGCTCTGTGCTTTCTTTCCTTCTGAACAAGTGTTAGTGTTTTCTGCACAAAAGCGATTCTTGCGAAGCAATGTGAACACTTCTGCTTCCCAGGCACAGAGAAGGTGCTAGCAAGGAATTCTCTGCCTGCCTTTCCCCAGTGCTCTGCAAGCTCTCCAGGACAACATAAAATCTGGGGGTCTGTGCTTTCTTTCCTTCTGAACAAGTGTTACTGTTTTCTGCACAAAAGCGATTCTTGCGAAGCAATGTGAACACTTCTGCTTCCCAGGCACAGAGAAGGTGCTAGCAAGGAATTCTCTGCCTGCCTTTCCCCAGTGCTCTGCAAGCTCTCCAGGACAACATAAAATCTGGGGCTCTGTGCTTTCTTTCCTTCTGAACAAGTGTTACTGTTTTCTGCACAAAAGCGATTCTGCAAAGCAATGTGAACACTTCTGCTTCCCAGGCACAGAGAAGGTGCTAGCAAGGAATTCTCTGCCTGCCTTTCCCCAGTGCTCTGCAAGCTCTCCAGGACAACATAGAATCTGGGGCTCTGTGCTTTCTTTCCTTCTGAACAAGTGTTACTGTTTTCTGCACAAAAGCGATTCTGCGAAGCAATGTGAACAGGCACAGAGAAGGTGCTATCAGGGAATTCTCTGCCTGCCTTTCCCCAGTGCTCTGCAAGCTTTCCAGGACAACATAGAATCTGGGGCTCTGTGCTTTCTTTCCTTCTGAACAAGTGTTACTGTTTTCTGCACAAAAGCGATTCTTGCGAAGCAATGTGAACACTTCTGTTTCCCAGGCACAGAGAAGGTGCTAGCAAGGAATTCTCTGCCTGCCTTACCCCAGTGCTCTGCTAGCTCTCCAGGACAACATAAAATCTGGGGCTCTGTGCTTTCTTTCCTTCTGAACAAGTGTTACTGTTTTCTGCACAAAAGCGATTCTGCAAAGCAATGTGAACACTTCTGCTTTCCAGGCACAGAGAAGGTGCTAGCAAGGAATTCTCTGCCTGACTTTCCCCAGTGCTCTGCAAGCTCTCCAGGATAACATAAAATCTGGGGCTCTTTGCTTTCTTTCCTTCTGAACAAGTGTTACTGTTTTCTGCACAAAAGCGATTCTGCGAAGCAATGTGAACAGGCACAGAGAAAGTGCTATCAGGGAATTCTCTGCCTGCCTTTCCCCAGTGCTCTGCTAGCTCTCCAGGACAACATAAAATCTGGGGCTCTGTGCTTTCTTTCCTTCTGAACAAGTGTTACTGTTTTCTGCACAAAAGCGATTCTGCAAAGCAATGTGAACACTTCTGCTTCCCAGGCACAGAGAAGGTGCTAGCAAGGAATTCTCTGCCTGCCTTTCCCCA
Organism: Strix aluco; assembly: GCF_031877795.1. NCBI lineage: Eukaryota > Metazoa > Chordata > Aves > Strigiformes > Strigidae > Strix > Strix aluco. The sequence goes on along the minus strand of NW_027436625.1, from coordinate 375,778 downwards.
GTGCTCTGCAAGCTCTCCAGGACAACATAAAATCTGGGGGTCTGTGCTTTCTTTCCTTCTGAACAAGTGTTACTGTTTTCTGCACAAAAGCGATTCTTGCGAAGCAATGTGAACAGGCACAGAGAAGGTGCTATCAGGGAATTCTCTGCCTGCCTTTCCCCAGTGCTGTGCAAGCTCTCCAGGACAACATAAAATCTGGGGCTCTGTGCTTTCTTTCCTTCTGAACAAGTGTTAGTGTTTTCTGCACAAAAGCGATTCTTGCGAAGCAATGTGAACACTTCTGCTTCCCAGGCACAGAGAAGGTGCTAGCAAGGAATTCTCTGCCTGCCTTTCCCCAGTGCTCTGCAAGCTCTCCAGGACAACATAAAATCTGGGGCTCTGTGCTTTCTTTCCTTCTGAACAAGTGTTACTGTTTTCTGCACAAAAGCGATTCTTGCGAAGCAATGTGAACACTTCTGCTTCCCAGGCACAGAGAAGGTGCTAGCAAGGAATTCTCTGCCTGCCTTTCCCCAGTGCTCTGCAAGCTCTCCAGGACAACATAAAATCTGGGGCTCTGTGCTTTCTTTCCTTCTGAACAAGTGTTACTGTTTTCTGCACAAAAGCGATTCTGCAAAGCAATGTGAACACTTGTGCTTCCCAGGCACAGAGAAGGTGCTAGCAAGGAATTCTCTGCCTGCCTTTCCCCAGTGCTCTGCAAGCTCTCCAGGACAACATAGAATCTGGGGCTCTGTGCTTTCTTTCCTTCTGAACAAGTGTTACTGTTTTCTGCACAAAAGCGATTCTGCGAAGCAATGTGAACAGGCACAGAGAAGGTGCTATCAGGGAATTCTCTGCCTGCCTTTCCCCAGTGCTCTGCAAGCTTTCCAGGACAACATAGAATCTGGGGCTCTGTGCTTTCTTTCCTTCTGAACAAGTGTTACTGTTTTCTGCACAAAAGCGATTCTTGCGAAGCAATGTGAACACTTCTGCTTCCCAGGCACAGAGAAGGTGCTAGCAAGGAATTCTCTGCCTGCCTTACCCCAGTGCTCTGCTAGCTCTCCAGGACAACATAAAATCTGGGGCTCTGTGCTTTCTTTCCTTCTGAACAAGTGTTACTGTTTTCTGCACAAAAGCGATTCTGCAAAGCAATGTGAACACTTCTGCTTTCCAGGCACAGAGAAGGTGCTAGCAAGGAATTCTCTGCCTGCCTTTCCCCAGTGCTCTGCAAGCTCTCCAGGATAACATAAAATCTGGGGCTCTTTGCTTTCTTTCCTTCTGAACAAGTGTTACTGTTTTCTGCACAAAAGCGATTCTGCGAAGCAATGTGAACAGGCACAGAGAAAGTGCTATCAGGGAATTCTCTGCCTGCCTTTCCCCAGTGCTCTGCAAGCTCTCCAGGACAACATAAAATCTGGGGCTCTGTGCTTTCTTTCCTTCTGAACAAGTGTTACTGTTTTCTGCACAAAAGCGATTCTGCGAAGCAATGTGAACACTTCTGCTTCCCAGGCACAGAGAAGGTGCTAGCAAGGAATTCTCTGCCTGCCTTTCCCCAGTGCTCTGCAAGCTCTCCAGGACAACATAAAATCTGGGGCTCTGTGCTTTCTTTCCTTCTGAACAAGTGTTACTGTTTTCTGCACAAAAGCGATTCTGCAAAGCAATGTGAACACTTCTGCTTCCCAGGCACAGAGAAGGTGCTAGCAAGGAATTCTCTGCCTGCCTTTCCCCAGTGCTCTGCAAGCTCTCCAGGACAACATAAAATCTGGGGGTCTGTGCTTTCTTTCCTTCTGAACAAGTGTTACTGTTTTCTGCACAAAAGCGATTCTTGCGAAGCAATGTGAACAGGCACAGAGAAGGTGCTAGCAGGGAATTCTCTGCCTGCCTTTCCCCAGTGCTGTGCAAGCTCTCCAGGACAACATAAAATCTGGGGCTCTGTGCTTTCTTTCGTTCTGAACAAGTGTTACCGTTTTCTGCAGAAAAGCGATTCTGCGAAGCAATGTGAACAGGCACAGAGAAGGTGCTAGCAGGGAATTCTCTGCCTGCCTTTCCCCAGTGCTCTGCAAGCTCTCCAGGACAACATAAAATCTGGGGCTCTGTGCTTTCTTTCGTTCTGAACAAGTGTTAGTGTTTTCTGCACAAAAGCGATTCTGCGAAGCAATGTGAACAGGCACAGAGAAGGTGCTATCAGGGAATTCTCTGCCTGCCTTTCCCCAGTGCTCTGCAAGCTCTCCAGGACAACATAGAATCTGGGGCTCTGTGCTTGCTTTCCTTCTGAACAACTGTTACTGTTTTCTGCACAAAAGCGATTCTGCGAAGCAATGTGAACACTTCTGCTTCCCAGGCACAGAGAAGGTGCTAGCAAGGAATTCTCTGCCTGCCTTTCCCCAGTGCTCTGCAAGCTCTCCAGGACAACATAAAATCTGGGCCTCTGTGCTTTCTTTCCTTTTGAACAAGTGTTACTGTTTTCTGCACAAAAGCGATTCTTGCGAAGCAATGTGAACACTTCTGCTTCCCAGGCACAGAGAAGGTGCTAGCAGGGAATTCTCTGCCTGCCTTTCCCCAGTGCTGTGCAAGCTCTCCAGGACAACATAAAATCTGGGGCTCTGTGCTTTCTTTCCTTCTGAACAAGTGTTACTGTTTTCTGCACAAAAACGATTCTGCGAAGCAATGTGAACACTTCTGCTTCCCAGGCACAGAGAAGGTGCTAGCAGGGAATTCTCTGCCTGCCTTTCCCCAGTGCTCTGCAAGCTCTCCAGGACAACATAGAATCTGGGGCTCTGTGCTTTCTTTCGTTCTGAACAAGTGTTACTGTTTTCTGCACAAAAGCGATTCTGCGAAGCAATGTGAACAGGCACAGAGAAAGTGCTATCAGGGAATTCTCTGCCTGCCTTTCCCCAGTGCTCTGCAAGCTCTCCAGGACAACATAAAATCTGGGGCTCTGTGCTTTCTTTCCTTCTGAACAAGTGTTACTGTTTTCTGCACAAAAGCGATTCTTGCGAAGCAATGTGAACACTTCTGCTTCCCAGGCACAGAGAAGGTGCTAGCAGGGAATTCTCTGCCTGCCTTTCCCCAGTGCTGTGCAAGCTCTCCAGGACAACATAAAATCTGGGGCTCTGTGCTTTCTTTCCTTCTGAACAAGTGTTACTGTTTTCTGCACAAAAACGATTCTGCGAAGCAATGTGAACACTTCTGCTTCCCAGGCACAGAGAAGGTGCTAGCAGGGAATTCTCTGCCTGCCTTTCCCCAGTGCTCTGCAAGCTCTCCAGGACAACATAGAATCTGGGGCTCTGTGCTTTCTTTCGTTCTGAACAAGTGTTACTGTTTTCTGCACAAAAGCGATTCTGCGAAGCAATGTGAACAGGCACAGAGAAAGTGCTATCAGGGAATTCTCTGCCTGCCTTTCCCCAGTGCTCTGCAAGCTCTCCAGGACAACATAAAATCTGGGGCTCTGTGCTTTCTTTCCTTCTGAACAAGTGTTACTGTTTTCTGCACAAAAGCGATTCTTGCGAAGCAATGTGAACACTTCTGCTTCCCAGGCACAGAGAAGGTGCTAGCAAGGAATTCTCTGCCTGCCTTACCCCAGTGCTCTGCAAGCTCTCCAGGACAACATAAAATCTGGGGCTCTGTGCTTTCTTTCCTTCTGAACAAGTGTTACTGTTTTCTGCACAAAAGCGATTCTTGCGAAGCAATGTGAACACTTCTGCTTCCCAGGCACAGAGAAGGTGCTAGCAGGGAATTCTCTGCCTGCCTTTCCCCAGTGCTGTGCAAGCTCTCCAGGACAACATAAAATCTGGGGCTCTGTGCTTTCTTTCCTTCTGAACAAGTGTTACTGTTTTCTGCACAAAAACGATTCTGCGAAGCAATGTGAACACTTCTGCTTCCCAGGCACAGAGAAGGTGCTAGCAGGGAATTCTCTGCCTGCCTTTCCCCAGTGCTCTGCAAGCTCTCCAGGACAACATAGAATCTGGGGCTCTGTGCTTTCTTTCGTTCTGAACAAGTGTTACTGTTTTCTGCACAAAAGCGATTCTGCGAAGCAATGTGAACAGGCACAGAGAAAGTGCTATCAGGGAATTCTCTGCCTGCCTTTCCCCAGTGCTCTGCAAGCTCTCCAGGACAACATAAAATCTGGGGCTCTGTGCTTTCTTTCCTTCTGAACAAGTGTTACTGTTTTCTGCACAAAAGCGATTCTTGCGAAGCAATGTGAACACTTCTGCTTCCCAGGCACAGAGAAGGTGCTAGCAAGGAATTCTCTGCCTGCCTTACCCCAGTGCTCTGCAAGCTCTCCAGGACAACATAAAATCTGGGGCTCTGTGCTTTCTTTCCTTCTGAACAAGTGTTACTGTTTTCTGCACAAAAGCGATTCTTGCGAAGCAATGTGAACACTTCTGCTTCCCAGGCACAGAGAAGGTGCTAGCAGGGAATTCTCTGCCTGCCTTTCCCCGGTGCTCTGCAAGCTCTCCAGGACAACATAGAATCTGGGGCTCTGTGCTTTCTTTCGTTCTGAACAAGTGTTACTGTTTTCTGCAGAAAAGCGATTCTGCGAAGCAATGTGAACAGGCACAGAGAAGGTGCTAGCAGGGAATTCTCTGCCTGCCTTTCCCCAGTGCTCTGCAAGCTCTCCAGGACAACATAAAATCTGGGGCTCTGTGCTTTCTTTCCTTCTGAACAAGTGTTACTGTTTTCTGCACAAAAGCGATTCTGCGAAACAATGTGAACAGGCACAGAGAAGGTGCTAGCTGGGAATTCTCTGCCTGCCTTTCCCCAGTGCTCTGCAAGCTCTCCAGGACAACATAGAATCTGGGGCTCTGTGCTTGCTTTCCTTCTGAACAACTGTTACTGTTTTCTGCACAAAAGCGATTCTTGCGAAGCAATGTGAACACTTCTGCTTCCCAGGCACAGAGAAGGTGCTAGCAGGGAATTCTCTTCCTGCCTTTCCCCAGTGCTCTGCAAGCTCTCCAGGACAACATAGAATCTGGGGCTCTGTGCATTCTTTCCTTCTGAACAAGTGTTACTGTTTTCTGCACAAAAGCGATTCTGCGAAGCAATGTGAACACTTCTGCTTCCCAGGCACAGAGAAGGTGCTAGCAAGGAATTCTCTGCCTGCCTTTCCCCAGTGCTCTGCAAGCTCTCCAGGACAACATAAAATATGGGCCTCTGTGCTTTCTTTCCTTTTGAACAAGTGTTACTGTTTTCTGCACAAAAGCGATTCTTGCGAAGCAATGTGAACACTTCGGCTTCCCAGGCACAGAGAAGGTGCTAGCAGGGAATTCTCTGCCTGCCTTTCCCCAGTGCTGTGCAAGCTCTCCAGGACAACATAAAATCTGGGGCTCTGTGCTTTCTTTCCTTCTGAACAAGTGTTACTGTTTTCTGCACAAAAACGATTCTGCGAAGCAATGTGAAAACTTCTGCTTCCCAGGCACAGAGAAGGTGCTAGCAGGGAATTCTCTGCCTGCCTTTCCCCAGTGCTCTGCAAGCTCTCCAGGACAACATAGAATCTGGGGCTCTGTGCTTTCTTTCGTTCTGAACAAGTGTTACTGCTTTCTGCACAAAAGCGATTCTGCGAAACAATGTGAACACTTCTGCTTCCCAGGCACAGAGAAGGTGCTAGCAGGGAATTCTCTGCCTGCCTTTCCCCAGTGCTCTGCAAGCTCTCCAGGACAACATAAAATCTGGGGCTCTGTGCTTTCTTTCCTTCTGAACAAGTGTTACTGTTTTCTGCACAAAAGCGATTCTGCAAAGCAATGTGAACACTTCTGCTTCCCAGGCACAGAGAAGGTGCTAGCAAGGAATTCTCTGCCTGCCTTTCCCCAGTGCTCTGCAAGCTCTCCAGGACAACATAGAATCTGGGGCTCTGTGCTTTCTTTCCTTCTGAACAAGTGTTACTGTTTTCTGCACAAAAGCGATTCTGCGAAGCAATGTGAACAGGCACAGAGAAAGTGCTATCAGGGAATTCTCTGCCTGCCTTTCCCCAGTGCTCTGCAAGCTCTCCAGGACAACATAAAATCTGGGGCTCTGTGCTTTCTTTCCTTCTGAACAAGTGTTACTGTTTTCTGCACAAAAGCGATTCTGCGAAGCAATGTGAACACTTCTGCTTCCCAGGCACAGAGAAGGTGCTATCAGGGAATTCTCTGCCTGCCTTTCCCCAGTGCTCTGCAAGCTCTCCAGGACAACATAGAATCTGGGGCTCTGTGCTTTCTTTCCTTCTGAACAAGTGTTACTGTTTTCTGCACAAAAGCGATTCTGCGAAGCAATGTGAACACTTCTGCTTCCCAGGCACAGAGAAGGTGCTAGCAAGGAATTCTCTGCCTGCCTTTCCCCAGTGCTCTGCAAGCTCTCCAGGACAACATAAAATCTGGGGCTCTGTGCTTTCTTTCCTTCTGAACAAGTGTTACTGTTTTCTGCACAAAAGCGATTCTGCAAAGCAATGTGAACAGTTCTGCTTCCCAGGCACAGAGAAGGTGCTAGCAAGGAATTCTCTGCCTGCCTTTCCCCAGTGCTCTGCAAGCTCTCCAGGACAACATAAAATCTGGGGGTCTGTGCTTTCTTTCCTTCTGAACAAGTGTTACTGTTTTCTGCACAAAAGCGATTCTTGCGAAGCAATGTGAACAGGCACAGAGAAGGTGCTATCAGGGAATTCTCTGCCTGCCTTTCCCCAGTGCTGTGCAAGCTCTCCAGGACAACATAAAATCTGGGGCTCTGTGCTTTCTTTCCTTCTGAACAAGTGTTAGTGTTTTCTGCACAAAAGCGATTCTTGCGAAGCAATGTGAACACTTCTGCTTCCCAGGCACAGAGAAGGTGCTAGCAAGGAATTCTCTGCCTGCCTTTCCCCAGTGCTCTGCAAGCTCTCCAGGACAACATAAAATCTGGGGGTCTGTGCTTTCTTTCCTTCTGAACAAGTGTTACTGTTTTCTGCACAAAAGCGATTCTTGCGAAGCAATGTGAACACTTCTGCTTCCCAGGCACAGAGAAGGTGCTAGCAAGGAATTCTCTGCCTGCCTTTCCCCAGTGCTCTGCAAGCTCTCCAGGACAACATAAAATCTGGGGCTCTGTGCTTTCTTTCCTTCTGAACAAGTGTTACTGTTTTCTGCACAAAAGCGATTCTGCAAAGCAATGTGAACACTTCTGCTTCCCAGGCACAGAGAAGGTGCTAGCAAGGAATTCTCTGCCTGCCTTTCCCCAGTGCTCTGCAAGCTCTCCAGGACAACATAGAATCTGGGGCTCTGTGCTTTCTTTCCTTCTGAACAAGTGTTACTGTTTTCTGCACAAAAGCGATTCTGCGAAGCAATGTGAACAGGCACAGAGAAGGTGCTATCAGGGAATTCTCTGCCTGCCTTTCCCCAGTGCTCTGCAAGCTTTCCAGGACAACATAGAATCTGGGGCTCTGTGCTTTCTTTCCTTCTGAACAAGTGTTACTGTTTTCTGCACAAAAGCGATTCTTGCGAAGCAATGTGAACACTTCTGTTTCCCAGGCACAGAGAAGGTGCTAGCAAGGAATTCTCTGCCTGACTTTCCCCAGTGCTCTGCAAGCTCTCCAGGATAACATAAAATCTGGGGCTCTTTGCTTTCTTTCCTTCTGAACAAGTGTTACTGTTTTCTGCACAAAAGCGATTCTGCGAAGCAATGTGAACAGGCACAGAGAAAGTGCTATCAGGGAATTCTCTGCCTGCCTTTCCCCAGTGCTCTGCTAGCTCTCCAGGACAACATAAAATCTGGGGCTCTGTGCTTTCTTTCCTTCTGAACAAGTGTTACTGTTTTCTGCACAAAAGCGATTCTGCAAAGCAATGTGAACACTTCTGCTTCCCAGGCACAGAGAAGGTGCTAGCAAGGAATTCTCTGCCTGCCTTTCCCCAGTGCTCTGCAAGCTCTCCAGGACAACATAAAATCTGGGGGTCTGTGCTTTCTTTCCTTCTGAACAAGTGTTACTGTTTTCTGCACAAAAGCGATTCTTGCGAAGCAATGTGAACAGGCACAGAGAAGGTGCTATCAGGGAATTCTCTGCCTGCCTTTCCCCAGTGCTGTGCAAGCTCTCCAGGACAACATAAAATCTGGGGCTCTGTGCTTTCTTTCCTTCTGAACAAGTGTTAGTGTTTTCTGCACAAAAGCGATTCTGTGAAGCAATGTGAACACTTCTGCTTCCCAGGCACAGAGAAGGTGCTAGCAAGGAATTCTCTGCCTGCCTTTCCCCAGTGCTCTGCAAGCTCTCCAGGACAACATAAAATCTGGGGCTCTGTGCTTTCTTTCCTTCTGAACAAGTGTTACTGTTTTCTGCACAAAAGCGATTCTTGCGAAGCAATGTGAACACTTCTGCTTCCCAGGCACAGAGAAGGTGCTAGCAAGGAATTCTCTGCCTGCCTTTCCCCAGTGCTCTGCAAGCTCTCCAGGACAACATAAAATCTGGGGCTCTGTGCTTTCTTTCCTTCTGAACAAGTGTTACTGTTTTCTGCACAAAAGCGATTCTGCAAAGCAATGTGAACACTTGTGCTTCCCAGGCACAGAGAAGGTGCTAGCAAGGAATTCTCTGCCTGCCTTTCCCCAGTGCTCTGCAAGCTCTCCAGGACAACATAGAATCTGGGGCTCTGTGCTTTCTTTCCTTCTGAACAAGTGTTACTGTTTTCTGCACAAAAGCGATTCTGCGAAGCAATGTGAACAGGCACAGAGAAGGTGCTATCAGGGAATTCTCTGCCTGCCTTTCCCCAGTGCTCTGCAAGCTTTCCAGGACAACATAGAATCTGGGGCTCTGTGCTTTCTTTCCTTCTGAACAAGTGTTACTGTTTTCTGCACAAAAGCGATTCTTGCGAAGCAATGTGAACACTTCTGCTTCCCAGGCACAGAGAAGGTGCTAGCAAGGAATTCTCTGCCTGCCTTACCCCAGTGCTCTGCTAGCTCTCCAGGACAACATAAAATCTGGGGCTCTGTGCTTTCTTTCCTTCTGAACAAGTGTTACTGTTTTCTGCACAAAAGCGATTCTGCAAAGCAATGTGAACACTTCTGCTTTCCAGGCACAGAGAAGGTGCTAGCAAGGAATTCTCTGCCTGCCTTTCCCCAGTGCTCTGCAAGCTCTCCAGGATAACATAAAATCTGGGGCTCTTTGCTTTCTTTCCTTCTGAACAAGTGTTACTGTTTTCTGCACAAAAGCGATTCTGCGAAGCAATGTGAACAGGCACAGAGAAAGTGCTATCAGGGAATTCTCTGCCTGCCTTTCCCCAGTGCTCTGCAAGCTCTCCAGGACAACATAAAATCTGGGGCTCTGTGCTTTCTTTCCTTCTGAACAAGTGTTACTGTTTTCTGCACAAAAGCGATTCTGCGAAGCAATGTGAACACTTCTGCTTCCCAGGCACAGAGAAGGTGCTAGCAAGGAATTCTCTGCCTGCCTTTCCCCAGTGCTCTGCAAGCTCTCCAGGACAACATAAAATCTGGGGCTCTGTGCTTTCTTTCCTTCTGAACAAGTGTTACTGTTTTCTGCACAAAAGCGATTCTGCAAAGCAATGTGAACACTTCTGCTTCCCAGGCACAGAGAAGGTGCTAGCAAGGAATTCTCTGCCTGCCTTTCCCCAGTGCTCTGCAAGCTCTCCAGGACAACATAAAATCTGGGGGTCTGTGCTTTCTTTCGTTCTGAACAAGTGTTACCGTTTTCTGCAGAAAAGCGATTCTGCGAAGCAATGTGAACAGGCACAGAGAAGGTGCTAGCAGGGAATTCTCTGCCTGCCTTTCCCCAGTGCTCTGCAAGCTCTCCAGGACAACATAAAATCTGGGGCTCTGTGCTTTCTTTCGTTCTGAACAAGTGTTAGTGTTTTCTGCACAAAAGCGATTCTGCGAAGCAATGTGAACAGGCACAGAGAAGGTGCTATCAGGGAATTCTCTGCCTGCCTTTCCCCAGTGCTCTGCAAGCTCTCCAGGACAACATAGAATCTGGGGCTCTGTGCTTGCTTTCCTTCTGAACAAGTGTTACTGTTTTCTGCACAAAAGCGATTCTTGCGAAGCAATGTGAACACTTCTGCTTCCCAGGCACAGAGAAGGTGCTATCAGGGAATTCTCTGCCTGCCTTTCCCCAGTGCTCTGCAAGCTCTCCAGGACAACATAGAATCTGGGGCTCTGTGCTTTCTTTCGTTCTGAACAAGTGTTACTGTTTTCTGCACAAAAGCGATTCTGCGAAGCAATGTGAACACTTCTGCTTCCCAGGCACAGAGAAGGTGCTAGCAGGGAATTCTCTGCCTGCCTTTCCCCAGTGCTCTGCAAGCTCTCCAGGACAACATAAAATCTGGGGCTCTGTGCTTTCTTTCCTTCTGAACAAGTGTTACTGTTTTCTGCACAAAAGCGATTCTGCAAAGCAATGTGAACACTTCTGCTTCCCAGGCACAGAGAAGGTGCTAGCAAGGAATTCTCTGCCTGCCTTTCCCCAGTGCTCTGCAAGCTCTCCAGGACAACATAGAATCTGGGGCTCTGTGCTTTCTTTCCTTCTGAACAAGTGTTACTGTTTCTGCACAAAAGCGATTCTGCGAAGCAATGTGAACAGGCACAGAGAAGGTGCTATCAGGGAATTCTCTGCCTGCCTTTCCCCAGTGCTCTGCAAGCTTTCCAGGACAACATAGAATCTGGGGCTCTGTGCTTTCTTTCCTTCTGAACAAGTGTTACTGTTTTCTGCACAAAAGCGATTCTTGCGAAGCAATGTGAACACTTCTGCTTCCCAGGCACAGAGAAGGTGCTAGCAAGGAATTCTCTGCCTGCCTTACCCCAGTGCTCTGCTAGCTCTCCAGGACAACATAAAATCTGGGGCTCTGTGCTTTCTTTCCTTCTGAACAAGTGTTACTGTTTTCTGCACAAAAGCGATTCTTGCGAAGCAATGTGAACACTTCTGCTTTCCAGGCACAGAGAAGGTGCTAGCAAGGAATTCTCTGCCTGCCTTTCCCCAGTGCTCTGCAAGCTCTCCAGGACAACATAAAATCTGGGGCTCTTTGCTTTCTTTCCTTCTGAACAAGTGTTACTGTTTTCTGCACAAAAGCGATTCTGCGAAGCAATGTGAACAGGCACAGAGAAAGTGCTATCAGGGAATTCTCTGCCTGCCTTTCCCCAGTGCTCTGCAAGCTCTCCAGGACAACATAAAATCTGGGGCTCTGTGCTTTCTTTCCTTCTGAACAAGTGTTACTGTTTTCTGCACAAAAGCGATTCTGCGAAGCAATGTGAACACTTCTGCTTCCCAGGCACAGAGAAGGTGCTATCAGGGAATTCTCTGCCTGCCTTTCCCCAGTGCTCTGCAAGCTCTCCAGGACAACATAGAATCTGGGGCTCTGTGCTTTCTTTCCTTCTGAACAAGTGTTACTGTTTTCTGCACAAAAGCGATTCTGCAAAGCAATGTGAACAGTTCTGCTTCCCAGGCACAGAGAAGGTGCTAGCAAGGAATTCTCTGCCTGCCTTTCCCCAGTGCTCTGCAAGCTCTCCAGGACAACATAAAATCTGGGGGTCTGTGCTTTCTTTCCTTCTGAACAAGTGTTACTGTTTTCTGCACAAAAGCGATTCTTGCGAAGCAATGTGAACAGGCACAGAGAAGGTGCTATCAGGGAATTCTCTGCCTGCCTTTCCCCAGTGCTCTGCAAGCTCTCCAGGACAACATAAAATCTGGGGCTCTGTGCTTTCTTTCCTTCTGAACAAGTGTTAGTGTTTTCTGCACAAAAGCGATTCTTGCGAAGCAATGTGAACACTTCTGCTTCCCAGGCACAGAGAAGGTGCTAGCAAGGAATTCTCTGCCTGCCTTTCCCCAGTGCTCTGCAAGCTCTCCAGGACAACATAAAATCTGGGGCTCTGTGCTTTCTTTCCTTCTGAACAAGTGTTACTGTTTTCTGCACAAAAGCGATTCTTGCGAAGCAATGTGAACACTTCTGCTTCCCAGGCACAGAGAAGGTGCTAGCAAGGAATTCTCTGCCTGCCTTTCCCCAGTGCTCTGCAAGCTCTCCAGGACAACATAGAATCTGGGGCTCTGTGCTTTCTTTCGTTCTGAACAAGTGTTACTGTTTTCTGCACAAAAGCGATTCTGCGAAGCAATGTGAACAGGCACAGAGAAAGTGCTAGCAGGGAATTCTCTGCCTGCCTTTCCCCAGTGCTCTGCAAGCTCTCCAGGACAACATAAAATCTGGGGCTCTGTGCTTTCTTTCCTTCTGAACAAGTGTTACTGTTTTCTGCACAAAAGCGATTCTTGCGAAGCAATGTGAACACTTCTGCTTCCCAGGCACAGAGAAGGTGCTAGCAAGGAATTCTCTGCCTGCCTTAGCCCAGTGCTCTGCAAGCTCTCCAGGACAACATAGAATCTGGGGCTCTGTGCTTTCTTTCGTTCTGAACAAGTGTTACTGTTTTCTGCAGAAAAGCGATTCTGCGAAGCAATGTGAATAGGCACAGAGAAGGTGCTAGCAGGGAATTCTCTGCCTGCCTTTCCCCAGTGCTCTGCAAGCTCTCCAGGACAACATAAAATCTGGGGCTCTGTGCTTTCTTTCCTTCTGAACAAGTGTTACTGTTTTCTGCACAAAAGCGATTCTGCGAAACAATGTGAACAGGCACAGAGAAGGTGCTAGCTGGGAATTCTCTGCCTGCCTTTCCCCAGTGCTCTGCAAGCTCTCCAGGACAACATAGAATCTGGGGCTCTGTGCTTGCTTTCCTTCTGAACAAGTGTTACTGTTTTCTGCACAAAAGCGATTCTTGCGAAGCAATGTGAACACTTCTGCTTCCCAGGCACAGAGAAGGTGCTAGCAGGGAATTCTCTTCCTGCCTTTCCCCAGTGCTCTGCAAGCTCTCCAGGACAACATAGAATCTGGGGCTCTGTGCTTTCTTTCGTTCTGAACAAGTGTTACTGTTTTCTGCACAAAAGCGATTCTGCGAAGCAATGTGAACACTTCTGCTTCCCAGGCACAGAGAAGGTGCTAGCAAGGAATTCTCTGCCTGCCTTTCCCCAGTGCTCTGCAAGCTCTCCAGGACAACATAAAATCTGGGCCTCTGTGCTTTCTTTCCTTTTGAACAAGTGTTACTGTTTTCTGCACAAAAGCGATTCTTGCGAAGCAATGTGAACACTTCTGCTTCCCAGGCACAGAGAAGGTGCTATCAGGGAATTCTCTGCCTGCCTTTCCCCAGTGCTCTGCAAGCTCTCCAGGACAACATAAAATCTGGGGCTCTGTGCTTTCTTTCCTTCTGAACAAGTGTTACTGTTTTCTGCACAAAAGCGATTCTGCGAAGCAATGTGAACACTTCTGCTTCCCAGGCACAGAGAAGGTGCTATCAGGGAATTCTCTGCCTGCCTTTCCCCAGTGCTCTGCAAGCTCTCCAGGACAACATAGAATCTGGGGCTCTGTGCTTTCTTTCCTTCTGAACAAGTGTTACTGTTTTCTGCACAAAAGCGATTCTGCGAAGCAATGTGAACACTTCTGCTTCCCAGGCACAGAGAAGGTGCTAGCAAGGAATTCTCTGCCTGCCTTTCCCCAGTGCTCTGCAAGCTCTCCAGGACAACATAAAATCTGGGGCTCTGTGCTTTCTTTCCTTCTGAACAAGTGTTACTGTTTTCTGCACAAAAGCGATTCTGCAAAGCAATGTGAACAGTTCTGCTTCCCAGGCACAGAGAAGGTGCTAGCAAGGAATTCTCTGCCTGCCTTTCCCCAGTGCTCTGCAAGCTCTCCAGGACAACATAAAATCTGGGGGTCTGTGCTTTCTTTCCTTCTGAACAAGTGTTACTGTTTTCTGCACAAAAGCGATTCTTGCGAAGCAATGTGAACAGGCACAGAGAAGGTGCTATCAGGGAATTCTCTGCCTGCCTTTCCCCAGTGCTGTGCAAGCTCTCCAGGACAACATAAAATCTGGGGCTCTGTGCTTTCTTTCCTTCTGAACAAGTGTTAGTGTTTTCTGCACAAAAGCGATTCTTGCGAAGCAATGTGAACACTTCTGCTTCCCAGGCACAGAGAAGGTGCTAGCAAGGAATTCTCTGCCTGCCTTTCCCCAGTGCTCTGCAAGCTCTCCAGGACAACATAAAATCTGGGGCTCTGTGCTTTCTTTCCTTCTGAACAAGTGTTACTGTTTTCTGCACAAAAGCGATTCTTGCGAAGCAATGTGAACACTTCTGCTTCCCAGGCACAGAGAAGGTGCTAGCAAGGAATTCTCTGCCTGCCTTTCCCCAGTGCTCTGCAAGCTCTCCAGGACAACATAGAATCTGGGGCTCTGTGCTTTCTTTCGTTCTGAACAAGTGTTACTGTTTTCTGCACAAAAGCGATTCTGCGAAGCAATGTGAACAGGCACAGAGAAAGTGCTAGCAGGGAATTCTCTGCCTGCCTTTCCCCAGTGCTCTGCAAGCTCTCCAGGACAACATAAAATCTGGGGCTCTGTGCTTTCTTTCCTTCTGAACAAGTGTTAGTGTTTTCTGCACAAAAGCGATTCTTGCGAAGCAATGTGAACACTTCTGCTTCCCAGGCACAGAGAAGGTGCTAGCAAGGAATTCTCTGCCTGCCTTAGCCCAGTGCTCTGCAAGCTCTCCAGGACAACATAAAATCTGGGGCTCTGTGCTTTCTTTCCTTCTGAACAAGTGTTACTGTTTTCTGCACAAAAGCGATTCTGCGAAACAATGTGAACAGGCACAGAGAAGGTGCTAGCTGGGAATTCTCTGCCTGCCTTTCCCCAGTGCTCTGCAAGCTCTCCAGGACAACATAGAATCTGGGGCTCTGTGCTTGCTTTCCTTCTGAACAAGTGTTACTGTTTTCTGCACAAAAGCGATTCTTGCGAAGCAATGTGAACACTTCTGCTTCCCAGGCACAGAGAAGGTGCTAGCAGGGAATTCTCTTCCTGCCTTTCCCCAGTGCTCTGCAAGCTCTCCAGGACAACATAGAATCTGGGGCTCTGTGCTTTCTTTCGTTCTGAACAAGTGTTACTGTTTTCTGCACAAAAGCGATTCTGCGAAGCAATGTGAACACTTCTGCTTCCCAGGCACAGAGAAGGTGCTAGCAAGGAATTCTCTGCCTGCCTTTCCCCAGTGCTCTGCAAGCTCTCCAGGACAACATAAAATCTGGGCCTCTGTGCTTTCTTTCCTTTTGAACAAGTGTTACTGTTTTCTGCACAAAAGCGATTCTTGCGAAGCAATGTGAACACTTCTGCTTCCCAGGCACAGAGAAGGTGCTAGCAGGGAATTCTCTGCCTGCCTTTCCCCAGTGCTCTGCAAGCTCTCCAGGACAACATAAAATCTGGGGCTCTGTGCTTTCTTTCCTTCTGAACAAGTGTTACTGTTTTCTGCACAAAAACGATTCTGCGAAGCAATGTGAACACTTCTGCTTCCCAGGCACAGAGAAGGTGCTAGCAGGGAATTCTCTGCCTGCCTTTCCCCAGTGCTCTGCAAGCTCTCCAGGACAACATAGAATCTGGGGCTCTGTGCTTTCTTTCGTTCTGAACAAGTGTTACTGTTTTCTGCACAAAAGCGATTCTGCGAAGCAATGTGAACAGGCACAGAGAAAGTGCTAGCAGGGAATTCTCTGCCTGCCTTTCCCCAGTGCTCTGCAAGCTCTCCAGGACAACATAAAATCTGGGGCTCTGTGCTTTCTTTCCTTCTGAACAAGTGTTACTGTTTTCTGCACAAAAGCGATTCTTGCGAAGCAATGTGAACACTTCTGCTTCCCAGGCACAGAGAAGGTGCTAGCAAGGAATTCTCTGCCTGCCTTACCCCAGTGCTCTGCAAGCTCTCCGGGACAACATAAAATCTGGGGCTCTGTGCTTTCTTTCCTTCTGAACAAGTGTTACTGTTTTCTGCAGAAAAGCGATTCTGCGAAGCAATGTGAACAGCCACAGAGAAGGTGCTATCAGGGAATTCTCTGCCTGCCTTTCCCCAGTGCTCTGCAAGCTCTCCAGGACAACATAAAATCTGGGGCTCTGTGCTTTCTTTCCTTCTGAACAAGTGTTACTGTTTTCTGCACAAAAGCGATTCTGCGAAACAATGTGAACAGGCACAGAGAAGGTGCTAGCTGGGAATTCTCTGCCTGCCTTTCCCCAGTGCTCTGCAAGCTCTCCAGGACAACATAGAATCTGGGGCTCTGTGCTTGCTTTCCTTCTGAACAACTGTTACTGTTTTCTGCACAAAAGCGATTCTTGCGAAGCAATGTGAACACTTCTGCTTCCCAGGCACAGAGAAGGTGCTAGCAGGGAATTCTCTTCCTGCCTTTCCCCAGTGCTCTGCAAGCTCTCCAGGACAACATAGAATCTGGGGCTCTGTGCTTTCTTTCCTTCTGAACAAGTGTTACTGTTTTCTGCACAAAAGCGATTCTGCGAAGCAATGTGAACACTTCTGCTTCCCAGGCACAGAGAAGGTGCTAGCAAGGAATTCTCTGCCTGCCTTTCCCCAGTGCTATGCAAGCTCTCCAGGACAATATAAAATCTGTTCCTCTGTGCTTTCTTTCCTTTTGAACAAGTGTTACTGTTTTCTGCACAAAAGCGATTCTTGCGAAGCAATGTGAACACTTCTGCTTCCCAGGCACAGAGAAGGTGCTAGCAAGGAATTCTCTGCCTGCCTTTCCCCAGTGCTGTGCAAGCTCTCCAGGACAACATAAAATCTGGGGCTCTGTGCTTTCTTTCCTTCTGAACAAGTGTTAGTGTTTTCTGCACAAAAACGATTCTGCGAAGCAATGTGAACACTTCTGCTTCCCAGGCACAGAGAAGGTGCTAGCAGGGAATTCTCTGCCTGCCTTTCCCCAGTGCTCTGCAAGCTCTCCAGGACAACATAGAATCTGGGGCTCTGTGCTTTCTTTCGTTCTGAACAAGTGTTACTGTTTTCTGCACAAAAGCGATTCTGCGAAGCAATGTGAACAGGCACAGAGAAGGTGCTATCAGGGAATTCTCTGCCTGCCTTTCCCCAGTGCTCTGCAAGCTCTCCAGGACAACATAGAATCTGGGGCTCTGTGCTTTCTTTCGTTCTGAACAAGTGTTACTGTTTTCTGCACAAAAGCGATTCTGCGAAGCAATGTGAACAGGCACAGAGAAGGTGCTATCAGGGAATTCTCTGCCTGCCTTTCCCCAGTGCTCTGCAAGCTTTCCAGGACAACATAGAATCTGGGGCTCTGTGCTTTCTTTCCTTCTGAACAAGTGTTACTGTTTTCTGCACAAAAGCGATTCTTGAGAAGCAATGTGAACACTTCTGCTTCCCAGGCACAGAGAAGGTGCTAGCAAGGAATTCTCTGCCTGCCTTACCCCAGTGCTCTGCTAGCTCTCCAGGACAACATAAAATCTGGGGCTCTGTGCTTTCTTTCCTTCTGAACAAGTGTTACTGTTTTCTGCACAAAAGCGATTCTGCAAAGCAATGTGAACACTTCTGCTTTCCAGGCACAGAGAAGGTGCTAGCAAGGAATTCTCTGCCTGCCTTTCCCCAGTGCTCTGCAAGCTCTCCAGGACAACATAAAATCTGGGGCTCTTTGCTTTCTTTCCTTCTGAACAAGTGTTACTGTTTTCTGCACAAAAGCGATTCTGCGAAGCAATGTGAACAGGCGCAGAGAAAGTGCTATCAGGGAATTCTCTGCCTGCCTTTCCCCAGTGCTCTGCAAGCTCTCCAGGACAACATAAAATCTGGGGCTCTGTGCTTTCTTTCCTTCTGAACAAGTGTTACTGTTTTCTGCACAAAAGCGATTCTGCGAAGCAATGTGAACACTTCTGCTTCCCAGGCACAGAGAAGGTGCTATCAGGGAATTCTCTGCCTGCCTTTCCCCAGTGCTCTGCAAGCTCTCCAGGACAACATAGAATCTGGGGCTCTGTGCTTTCTTTCCTTCTGAACAAGTGTTACTGTTTTCTGCACAAAAGCGATTCTGCGAAGCAATGTGAACACTTCTGCTTCCCAGGCACAGAGAAGGTGCTAGCAAGGAATTCTCTGCCTGCCTTTCCCCAGTGCTCTGCAAGCTCTCCAGGACAACATAAAATCTGGGGCTCTGTGCTTTCTTTCCTTCTGAACAAGTGTTACTGTTTTCTGCACAAAAGCGATTCTGCAAAGCAATGTGAACAGTTCTGCTTCCCAGGCACAGAGAAGGTGCTAGCAAGGAATTCTCTGCCTGCCTTTCCCCAGTGCTCTGCAAGCTCTCCAGGACAACATAAAATCTGGGGGTCTGTGCTTTCTTTCCTTCTGAACAAGTGTTACTGTTTTCTGCACAAAAGCGATTCTTGCGAAGCAATGTGAACAGGCACAGAGAAGGTGCTATCAGGGAATTCTCTGCCTGCCTTTCCCCAGTGCTGTGCAAGCTCTCCAGGACAACATAAAATCTGGGGCTCTGTGCTTTCTTTCGTTCTGAACAAGTGTTACTGTTTTCTGCAGAAAAGCGATTCTGCGAAGCAATGTGAACAGGCACAGAGAAGGTGCTAGCAGGGAATTCTCTGCCTGCCTTTCCCCAGTGCTCTGCAAGCTCTCCAGGACAACATAAAATCTGGGGCTCTGTGCTTTCTTTCCTTCTGAACAAGTGTTAGTGTTTACTGCACAAAAGCGATTCTGCGAAGCAATGTGAACAGGCACAGAGAAGGTGCTATCAGGGAATTCTCTGCCTGCCTTTCCCCAGTGCTCTGCAAGCTCTCCAGGACAACATAGAATCTGGGGCTCTGTGCTTGCTTTCCTTCTGAACAACTGTTACTGTTTTCTGCACAAAAGCGATTCTTGCGAAGCAATGTGAACACTTCTGCTTCCCAGGCACAGAGAAGGTGCTAGCAGGGAATTCTCTTCCTGCCTTTCCCCAGTGCTCTGCAAGCTCTCCAGGACAACATAGAATCTGGGGCTCTGTGCTTTCTTTCCTTCTGAACAAGTGTTACTGTTTTCTGCACAAAAGCGATTCTGCGAAGCAATGTGAACACTTCTGCTTCCCAGGCACAGAGAAGGTGCTAGCAAGGAATTCTCTGCCTGCCTTTCCCCAGTGCTATGCAAGCTCTCCAGGACAACATAAAATCTGGGCCTCTGTGCTTTCTTTCCTTTTGAACAAGTGTTACTGTTTTCTGCACAAAAGCGATTCTTGCGAAGCAATGTGAACACTTCTGCTTCCCAGGCACAGAGAAGGTGCTAGCAGGGAATTCTCTGCCTGCCTTTCCCCAGTGCTCTGCAAGCTCTCCAGGACAACATAGAATCTGGGGCTCTGTGCTTTCTTTCGTTCTGAACAAGTGTTACTGTTTTCTGCACAAAAGCGATTCTGCGAAGCAATGTGAACAGGCACAGAGAAGGTGCTATCAGGGAATTCTCTGCCTGCCTTTCCCCAGTGCTCTGCAAGCTCTCCAGGACAACATAGAATCTGGGGCTCTGTGCTTTCTTTCGTTCTGAACAAGTGTTACTGTTTTCTGCACAAAAGCGATTCTTGCGAAGCAATGTGAACACTTCTGCTTCCCAGGCACAGAGAAGGTGCTAGCAGGGAATTCTCTGCCTGCCTTTCCCCAGTGCTCTGCAAGCTCTCCAGGACAACATAGAATCTGGGGCTCTGTGCTTTCTTTCCTTCTGAACAAGTGTTACTGTTTTCTGCACAAAAGCGATTCTGCAAAGCAATGTGAACACTTCTGCTTCCCAGGCACAGAGAAGGTGCTAGCAAGGAATTCTCTGCCTGCCTTTCCCCAGTGCTCTGCAAGCTCTCCAGGACAACATAGAATCTGGGGCTCTGTGCTTTCTTTCCTTCTGAACAAGTGTTACTGTTTCTGCACAAAAGCGATTCTGCGAAGCAATGTGAACAGGCACAGAGAAGGTGCTATCAGGGAATTCTCTGCCTGCCTTTCCCCAGTGCTCTGCAAGCTTTCCAGGACAACATAGAATCTGGGGCTCTGTGCTTTCTTTCCTTCTGAACAAGTGTTACTGTTTTCTGCACAAAAGCGATTCTTGCGAAGCAATGTGAACACTTCTGCTTCCCAGGCACAGAGAAGGTGCTAGCAAGGAATTCTCTGCCTGCCTTACCCCAGTGCTCTGCTAGCTCTCCAGGACAACATAAAATCTGGGGCTCTGTGCTTTCTTTCCTTCTGAACAAGTGTTACTGTTTTCTGCACAAAAGCGATTCTGCGAAGCAATGTGAACACTTCTGCTTCCCAGGCACAGAGAAGGTGCTAGCAAGGAATTCTCTGCCTGCCTTTCCCCAGTGCTATGCAAGCTCTCCAGGACAATATAAAATCTGTTCCTCTGTGCTTTCTTTCCTTTTGAACAAGTGTTACTGTTTTCTGCACAAAAGCGATTCTTGCGAAGCAATGTGAACACTTCTGCTTCCCAGGCACAGAGAAGGTGCTAGCAAGGAATTCTCTGCCTGCCTTTCCCCAGTGCTGTGCAAGCTCTCCAGGACAACATAAAATCTGGGGCTCTGTGCTTTCTTTCCTTCTGAACAAGTGTTAGTGTTTTCTGCACAAAAACGATTCTGCGAAGCAATGTGAACACTTCTGCTTCCCAGGCACAGAGAAGGTGCTAGCAGGGAATTCTCTGCCTGCCTTTCCCCAGTGCTCTGCAAGCTCTCCAGGACAACATAGAATCTGGGGCTCTGTGCTTTCTTTCGTTCTGAACAAGTGTTACTGTTTTCTGCACAAAAGCGATTCTGCGAAGCAATGTGAACAGGCACAGAGAAGGTGCTATCAGGGAATTCTCTGCCTGCCTTTCCCCAGTGCTCTGCAAGCTCTCCAGGACAACATAGAATCTGGGGCTCTGTGCTTTCTTTCGTTCTGAACAAGTGTTACTGTTTTCTGCACAAAAGCGATTCTGCGAAGCAATGTGAACAGGCACAGAGAAGGTGCTATCAGGGAATTCTCTGCCTGCCTTTCCCCAGTGCTCTGCAAGCTTTCCAGGACAACATAGAATCTGGGGCTCTGTGCTTTCTTTCCTTCTGAACAAGTGTTACTGTTTTCTGCACAAAAGCGATTCTTGAGAAGCAATGTGAACACTTCTGCTTCCCAGGCACAGAGAAGGTGCTAGCAAGGAATTCTCTGCCTGCCTTACCCCAGTGCTCTGCTAGCTCTCCAGGACAACATAAAATCTGGGGCTCTGTGCTTTCTTTCCTTCTGAACAAGTGTTACTGTTTTCTGCACAAAAGCGATTCTGCAAAGCAATGTGAACACTTCTGCTTTCCAGGCACAGAGAAGGTGCTAGCAAGGAATTCTCTGCCTGCCTTTCCCCAGTGCTCTGCAAGCTCTCCAGGACAACATAAAATCTGGGGCTCTTTGCTTTCTTTCCTTCTGAACAAGTGTTACTGTTTTCTGCACAAAAGCGATTCTGCGAAGCAATGTGAACAGGCGCAGAGAAAGTGCTATCAGGGAATTCTCTGCCTGCCTTTCCCCAGTGCTCTGCAAGCTCTCCAGGACAACATAAAATCTGGGGCTCTGTGCTTTCTTTCCTTCTGAACAAGTGTTACTGTTTTCTGCACAAAAGCGATTCTGCGAAGCAATGTGAACACTTCTGCTTCCCAGGCACAGAGAAGGTGCTATCAGGGAATTCTCTGCCTGCCTTTCCCCAGTGCTCTGCAAGCTCTCCAGGACAACATAGAATCTGGGGCTCTGTGCTTTCTTTCCTTCTGAACAAGTGTTACTGTTTTCTGCACAAAAGCGATTCTGCGAAGCAATGTGAACACTTCTGCTTCCCAGGCACAGAGAAGGTGCTAGCAAGGAATTCTCTGCCTGCCTTTCCCCAGTGCTCTGCAAGCTCTCCAGGACAACATAAAATCTGGGGCTCTGTGCTTGCTTTCCTTCTGAACAAGTGTTACTGTTTTCTGCACAAAAGCGATTCTGCAAAGCAATGTGAACAGTTCTGCTTCCCAGGCACAGAGAAGGTGCTAGCAAGGAATTCTCTGCCTGCCTTTCCCCAGTGCTCTGCAAGCTCTCCAGGACAACATAAAATCTGGGGGTCTGTGCTTTCTTTCCTTCTGAACAAGTGTTACTGTTTTCTGCACAAAAGCGATTCTTGCGAAGCAATGTGAACAGGCACAGAGAAGGTGCTATCAGGGAATTCTCTGCCTGCCTTTCCCCAGTGCTGTGCAAGCTCTCCAGGACAACATAAAATCTGGGGCTCTGTGCTTTCTTTCGTTCTGAACAAGTGTTACTGTTTTCTGCAGAAAAGCGATTCTGCGAAGCAATGTGAACAGGCACAGAGAAGGTGCTAGCAGGGAATTCTCTGCCTGCCTTTCCCCAGTGCTCTGCAAGCTCTCCAGGACAACATAAAATCTGGGGCTCTGTGCTTTCTTTCCTTCTGAACAAGTGTTAGTGTTTACTGCACAAAAGCGATTCTGCGAAGCAATGTGAACAGGCACAGAGAAGGTGCTATCAGGGAATTCTCTGCCTGCCTTTCCCCAGTGCTCTGCAAGCTCTCCAGGACAACATAGAATCTGGGGCTCTGTGCTTGCTTTCCTTCTGAACAACTGTTACTGTTTTCTGCACAAAAGCGATTCTTGCGAAGCAATGTGAACACTTCTGCTTCCCAGGCACAGAGAAGGTGCTAGCAGGGAATTCTCTTCCTGCCTTTCCCCAGTGCTCTGCAAGCTCTCCAGGACAACATAGAATCTGGGGCTCTGTGCTTTCTTTCCTTCTGAACAAGTGTTACTGTTTTCTGCACAAAAGCGATTCTGCGAAGCAATGTGAACACTTCTGCTTCCCAGGCACAGAGAAGGTGCTAGCAAGGAATTCTCTGCCTGCCTTTCCCCAGTGCTATGCAAGCTCTCCAGGACAACATAAAATCTGGGCCTCTGTGCTTTCTTTCCTTTTGAACAAGTGTTACTGTTTTCTGCACAAAAGCGATTCTTGCGAAGCAATGTGAACACTTCTGCTTCCCAGGCACAGAGAAGGTGCTAGCAGGGAATTCTCTGCCTGCCTTTCCCCAGTGCTCTGCAAGCTCTCCAGGACAACATAGAATCTGGGGCTCTGTGCTTTCTTTCGTTCTGAACAAGTGTTACTGTTTTCTGCACAAAAGCGATTCTGCGAAGCAATGTGAACAGGCACAGAGAAGGTGCTATCAGGGAATTCTCTGCCTGCCTTTCCCCAGTGCTCTGCAAGCTCTCCAGGACAACATAGAATCTGGGGCTCTGTGCTTTCTTTCGTTCTGAACAAGTGTTACTGTTTTCTGCACAAAAGCGATTCTGCGAAGCAATGTGAACACTTCTGCTTCCCAGGCACAGAGAAGGTGCTAGCAGGGAATTCTCTGCCTGCCTTTCCCCAGTGCTCTGCAAGCTCTCCAGGACAACATAGAATCTGGGGCTCTGTGCTTTCTTTCCTTCTGAACAAGTGTTACTGTTTTCTGCACAAAAGCGATTCTGCAAAGCAATGTGAACACTTCTGCTTCCCAGGCACAGAGAAGGTGCTAGCAAGGAATTCTCTGCCTGCCTTTCCCCAGTGCTCTGCAAGCTCTCCAGGACAACATAGAATCTGGGGCTCTGTGCTTTCTTTCCTTCTGAACAAGTGTTACTGTTTCTGCACAAAAGCGATTCTGCGAAGCAATGTGAACAGGCACAGAGAAGGTGCTATCAGGGAATTCTCTGCCTGCCTTTCCCCAGTGCTCTGCAAGCTTTCCAGGACAACATAGAATCTGGGGCTCTGTGCTTTCTTTCCTTCTGAACAAGTGTTACTGTTTTCTGCACAAAAGCGATTCTTGCGAAGCAATGTGAACACTTCTGCTTCCCAGGCACAGAGAAGGTGCTAGCAAGGAATTCTCTGCCTGCCTTACCCCAGTGCTCTGCTAGCTCTCCAGGACAACATAAAATCTGGGGCTCTGTGCTTTCTTTCCTTCTGAACAAGTGTTACTGTTTTCTGCACAAAAGCGATTCTGCAAAGCAATGTGAACACTTCTGCTTTCCAGGCACAGAGAAGGTGCTAGCAAGGAATTCTCTGCCTGCCTTTCCCCAGTGCTCTGCAAGCTCTCCAGGACAACATAAAATCTGGGGCTCTTTGCTTTCTTTCCTTCTGAACAAGTGTTACTGTTTTCTGCACAAAAGCGATTCTGCGAAGCAATGTGAACAGGCACAGAGAAAGTGCTATCAGGGAATTCTCTGCCTGCCTTTCCCCAGTGCTCTGCAAGCTCTCCAGGACAACATAGAATCTGGGGCTCTGTGCTTTCTTTCCTTCTGAACAAGTGTTACTGTTTTCTGCACAAAAGCGATTCTGCGAAGCAATGTGAACAGGCACAGAGAAGGTGCTATCAGGGAATTCTCTGCCTGCCTTTCCCCAGTGCTCTGCAAGCTCTCCAGGACAACATAGAATCTGGGGCTCTGTGCTTTCTTTCGTTCTGAACAAGTGTTACTGTTTTCTGCACAAAAGCGATTCTGCGAAGCAATGTGAACACTTCTGCTTCCCAGGCACAGAGAAGGTGCTAGCAGGGAATTCTCTGCCTGCCTTTCCCCAGTGCTCTGCAAGCTCTCCAGGACAACATAGAATCTGGGGCTCTGTGCTTTCTTTCCTTCTGAACAAGTGTTACTGTTTTCTGCACAAAAGCGATTCTGCAAAGCAATGTGAACACTTCTGCTTCCCAGGCACAGAGAAGGTGCTAGCAAGGAATTCTCTGCCTGCCTTTCCCCAGTGCTCTGCAAGCTCTCCAGGACAACATAGAATCTGGGGCTCTGTGCTTTCTTTCCTTCTGAACAAGTGTTACTGTTTCTGCACAAAAGCGATTCTGCGAAGCAATGTGAACAGGCACAGAGAAGGTGCTATCAGGGAATTCTCTGCCTGCCTTTCCCCAGTGCTCTGCAAGCTTTCCAGGACAACATAGAATCTGGGGCTCTGTGCTTTCTTTCCTTCTGAACAAGTGTTACTGTTTTCTGCACAAAAGCGATTCTTGCGAAGCAATGTGAACACTTCTGCTTCCCAGGCACAGAGAAGGTGCTAGCAAGGAATTCTCTGCCTGCCTTACCCCAGTGCTCTGCTAGCTCTCCAGGACAACATAAAATCTGGGGCTCTGTGCTTTCTTTCCTTCTGAACAAGTGTTACTGTTTTCTGCACAAAAGCGATTCTTGCGAAGCAATGTGAACACTTCTGCTTCCCAGGCACAGAGAAGGTGCTAGCAAGGAATTCTCTGCCTGCCTTTCCCCAGTGCTCTGCAAGCTCTCCAGGACAACATAAAATCTGGGGCTCTTTGCTTTCTTTCCTTCTGAACAAGTGTTACTGTTTTCTGCACAAAAGCAATTCTGCGAAGCAATGTGAACAGGCACAGAGAAAGTGCTATCAGGGAATTCTCTGCCTGCCTTTCCCCAGTGCTCTGCAAGCTCTCCAGGACAACATAAAATCTGGGGCTCTGTGCTTTCTTTCCTTCTGAACAAGTGTTACTGTTTTCTGCACAAAAGCGATTCTGCGAAGCAATGTGAACACTTCTGCTTCCCAGGCACAGAGAAGGTGCTATCAGGGAATTCTCTGCCTGCCTTTCCCCAGTGCTCTGCAAGCTCTCCAGGACAACATAGAATCTGGGGCTCTGTGCTTTCTTTCGTTCTGAACAAGTGTTACTGTTTTCTGCACAAAAGCGATTCTGCGAAGCAATGTGAACAGGCACAGAGAAGGTGCTAGCAGGGAATTCTCTGCCTGCCTTTCCCCAGTGCTCTGCAAGCTCTCCAGGACAACATAGAATCTGGGGCTCTGTGCTTTCTTTCCTTCTGAACAAGTGTTACTGTTTTCTGCACAAAAGCGATTCTTGCGAAGCAATGTGAACACTTCTGCTTCCCAGGCACAGAGAAGGTGCTATCAGGGAATTCTCTGCCTGCCTTTCCCCAGTGCTCTGCAAGCTCTCCAAGACAACATAGAATCTGGGGCTCTGTGCTTTCTTTCCTTCTGAACAAGTGTTACTGTTTTCTGCACAAAAGCGATTCTGCGAAGGAATGTGAACACCTCTGCTTCCCAGGCACAGAGAAGGTGCTATCAGGGAATTCTCTGCTTGACTTTCCCCAGTGCTCTACAAGCTCTCCAGGACAACATAAAATCTGGGGCTCTTTGCTTTCTTTCCTTCTGAACAAGTGTTAATGTTTTCTGCACAAAAGCGATTCTGCGAAGCAATGTGAACAGGCACAGAGAAGGTGCTATCAGGGAATTCTCTGCCTGCCTTTCCCCAGTGCTCTGCAAGCTCTCCAGGACAACATAAAATCTGGGGCTCTGTGCTTTCTTTCCTTCTGAACAAGTGTTACTGTTTTCTGCACAAAAGCGATTCTGCGAAGCAATGTGAACACTTCTGCTTCCCAGGCACAGAGAAGGTGCTATCAGGGAATTCTCTGCCTGCCTTTCCCCAGTGCTCTGCAAGCTCTCCAGGACAACATAGAATCTGGGGCTCTGTGCTTTCTTTCCTTCTGAACAAGTGTTACTGTTTTCTGCACAAAAGCGATTCTGCGAAGCAATGTGAACACTTCTGCTTCCCAGGCACAGAGAAGGTGCTAGCAGGGAATTCTCTGCCTGCCTTTCCCCAGTGCTCTGCAAGCTCTCCAGGACAACATAGAATCTGGGGCTCTGTGCTTTCTTTCCTTCTGAACAAGTGTTACTGTTTTCTGCACAAAAGCGATTCTGCGAAGCAATGTGAACAGGCACAGAGAAGGTGCTATCAGGGAATTCTCTGCCTGCCTTTCCCCAGTGCTCTGCAAGCTCTCCAGGACAACATAGAATCTGGGGCTCTGTGCTTTCTTTCCTTCTGAACAAGTGTTACTGTTTTCTGCACAAAAGCGATTCTGCGAAGCAATGTGAACACTTCTGATTCCCAGGCACAGAGAAGGTGCTAGCAAGGAATTCTCTGCCTGCCTTACCCCAGTGCTCTGCAAGCTCTCCAGGACAACATAAAATCTGGGGCTCTGTGCTTTCTTTCCTTCTGAACAAGTGTTACTGTTTTCTGCACAAAAGCGATTCTGCAAAGCAATGTGAACAGTTCTGCTTCCCAGGCACAGAGAAGGTGCTAGCAAGGAATTCTCTGCCTGCCTTTCCCCAGTGCTCTGCAAGCTCTCCAGGACAACATAAAATCTGGGGCTCTGTGCTTTCTTTCCTTCTGAACAAGTGTTACTGTTTTCTGCACAAAAGCGATTCTTGCGAAGCAATGTGAACAGGCACAGAGAAAGTGCTAGCAGGGAATTCTCTGCCTGCCTTTCCCCAGTGCTCTGCAAGCTCTCCAGGACAACATAAAATCTGGGGCTCTGTGCTTTCTTTCCTTCTGAACAAGTGTTACTGTTTTCTGCACAAAAGCGATTCTTGCGAAGCAATGTGAACACTTCTGCTTCCCAGGCACAGAGAAGGTGCTAGCAAGGAATTCTCTGCCTGCCTTACCCCAGTGCTCTGCAAGCTCTCCAGGACAACATAAAATCTGGGGCTCTGTGCTTTCTTTCCTTCTGAACAAGTGTTACTGTTTTCTGCACAAAAGCGATTCTTGCGAAGCAATGTGAACGCTTCTGCTTCCCAGGCACAGAGAAGGTGCTAGCAGGGAATTCTCTGCCTGCCTTTCCCCGTTGCTCTGCAAGCTCTCCAGGACAACATAAAATCTGGGGCTCTGTGCTTTCTTTCCTTCTGAACAAGTGTTACTGTTTTCTGCACAAAAGCGATTCTTGCGAAGCAATGTGAACACTTCTGCTTCCCAGGCACAGAGAAGGTGCTAGCAAGGAATTCTCTGCCTGCCTTACCCCAGTGCTCTGCAAGCTCTCCAGGACAACATAAAATCTGGGGCTCTGTGCTTTCTTTCCTTCTGAACAAGTGTTACTGTTTTCTGCACAAAAGCGATTCTTGCGAAGCAATGTGAACACTTCTGCTTCCCAGGCACAGAGAAGGTGCTAGCAAGGAATTCTCTGCCTGCCTTACCCCAGTGCTCTGCAAGCTCTCCAGGACAACATAAAATCTGGGGCTCTGTGCTTTCTTTCCTTCTGAACAAGTGTTACTGTTTTCTGCACAAAAGCGATTCTGCGAAGCAATGTGAACAGGCACAGAGAAGGTGCTATCAGGGAATACTCTGCCTGCCTTTCCCCAGTGCTCTGCAAGCTCTCCAGGACAACATAGAATCTGGGGCTCTGTGCTTTCTTTCGTTCTGAACAAGTGTTACTGTTTTCTGCACAAAAGCGATTCTGCGAAGCAATGTGAACACTTCTGCTTCCCAGGCACAGAGAAGGTGCTATCAGGGAATTCTCTGCCTGCCTTTCCCCAGTGCTCTGCAAGCTCTCCAGGACAACATAGAATCTGGGGCTCTGTGCTTTCTTTCCTTCTGAACAAGTGTTACTGTTTTCTGCACAAAAGCGATTCTGCAAAGCAATGTGAACACTTCTGCTTTCCAGGCACAGAGAAGGTGCTAGCAAGGAATTCTCTGCCTGCCTTTCCCCAGTGCTCTGCAAGCTCTCCAGGACAACATAAAATCTGGGGCTCTTTGCTTTCTTTCCTTCTGAACAAGTGTTACTGTTTTCTGCACAAAAGCGATTCTGCGAAGCAATGTGAACAGGCACAGAGAAAGTGCTATCAGGGAATTCTCTGCCTGCCTTTCCCCAGTGCTCTGCAAGCTCTCCAGGACAACATAAAATCTGGGGCTCTGTGCTTTCTTTCCTTCTGAACAAGTGTTACTGTTTTCTGCACAAAAGCGATTCTGCGAAGCAATGTGAACACTTCTGCTTCCCAGGCACAGAGAAGGTGCTATCAGGGAATTCTCTGCCTGCCTTTCCCCAGTGCTCTGCAAGCTCTCCAGGACAACATAGAATCTGGGGCTCTGTGCTTTCTTTCGTTCTGAACAAGTGTTACTGTTTTCTGCACAAAAGCGATTCTGCGAAGCAATGTGAACAGGCACAGAGAAGGTGCTAGCAGGGAATTCTCTGCCTGCCTTTCCCCAGTGCTCTGCAAGCTCTCCAGGACAACATAGAATCTGGGGCTCTGTGCTTTCTTTCCTTCTGAACAAGTGTTACTGTTTTCTGCACAAAAGCGATTCTTGCGAAGCAATGTGAACACTTCTGCTTCCCAGGCACAGAGAAGGTGCTATCAGGGAATTCTCTGCCTGCCTTTCCCCAGTGCTCTGCAAGCTCTCCAAGACAACATAGAATCTGGGGCTCTGTGCTTTCTTTCCTTCTGAACAAGTGTTACTGTTTTCTGCACAAAAGCGATTCTGCGAAGTAATGTGAACACCTCTGCTTCCCAGGCACAGAGAAGGTGCTATCAGGGAATTCTCTGCCTGACTTTCCCCAGTGCTCTGCAAGCTCTCCAGGACAACATAAAATCTGGGGCTCTGTGCTTTCTTTCCTTCTGAACAAGTGTTAATGTTTTCTGCACAAAAGCGATTCTGCGAAGCAATGTGAACAGGCACAGAGAAGGTGCTATCAGGGAATTCTCTGCCTGCCTTTCCCCAGTGCTCTGCAAGCTCTCCAGGACAACATAAAATCTGGGGCTCTGTGCTTTCTTTCCTTCTGAACAAGTGTTAGTGTTTTCTGCACAAAAGCGATTCTGCGAAGCAATGTGAACAGGCACAGAGAAGGTGCTATCAGGGAATTCTCTGCCTGCCTTACCCCAGTGCTCTGCAAGCTCTCCAGGACAACATAGAATCTGGGGCTCTTTGCTTTCTTTCCTTCTGAACAAGTGTTACTGTTTTCTGCACAAAAGCGATTCTGCGAAGCAATGTGAACACTTCTGCTTCCCAGGCACAGAGAAGGTGCTATCAGGGAATTCTCTGCCTGCCTTTCCCCAGTGCTCTGCAAGCTCTCCAGGACAACATAGAATCTGGGGCTCTGTGCTTGCTTTCCTTCTGAACAAGTGTTACTGTTTTCTGCACAAAAGCGATTCTGCCAAGCAATGTGAACACCTCTGCTTCCCAGGCACAGAGAAGGCGCTAGCAGGGAATTCTCTGCCTGCCTTTCCCCAGTGCTCTGCAAGCTCTCCAGGACAACATAAAATCTGGGGCTCTGTG
Source organism: Strix aluco (assembly GCF_031877795.1). Classification (NCBI taxonomy): domain Eukaryota; kingdom Metazoa; phylum Chordata; class Aves; order Strigiformes; family Strigidae; genus Strix; species Strix aluco. Next base: position 346,020 of record NW_027436625.1, on the reverse strand, counting down.
CTTTCTTTCCTTCTGAACAAGTGTTACTGTTTTCTGCACAAAAGCGATTCTGCGAAGCAATGTGAACAGGCACAGAGAAGGTGCTATCAGGGAATTCTCTGCCTGCCTTTCCCCAGTGCTCTGCAAGCTCTCCAGGACAACATAGAATCTGGGGCTCTGTGCTTTCTTTCCTTCTGAACAAGTGTTACTGTTTTCTGCACAAAAGCGATTCTGCGAAGCAATGTGAACACTTCTGCTTCCCAGGCACAGAGAAGGTGCTATCAGGGAATTCTCTGCCTGCCTTTCCCCAGTGCTCTGCAAGCTCTCCAGGACAACATAGAATCTGGGGCTCTGTGCTTTCTTTCCTTCTGAACAAGTGTTACTGTTTTCTGCACAAAAGCGATTCTGCGAAGCAATGTGAACACTTCTGCTTCCCAGGCACAGAGAAGGTGCTAGCAGGGAATTCTCTGCCTGCCTTTCCCCAGTGCTCTGCAAGGTCTCCAGGACAACATAGAATCTGGGGCTCTGTGCTTTCTTTCCTTCTGAACAAGTGTTACTGTTTTCTGCACAAAAGCGATTCTGCGAAGCAATGTGAACAGGCACAGAGAAGGTGCTATCAGGGAATTCTCTGCCTGCCTTTCCCCAGTGCTCTGCAAGCTCTCCAGGACAACATAGAATCTGGGGCTCTGTGCTTTCTTTCCTTCTGAACAAGTGTTACTGTTTTCTGCACAAAAGCGATTCTGCGAAGCAATGTGAACACTTCTGCTTCCCAGGCACAGAGAAGGTGCTAGCAAGGAATTCTCTGCCTGCCTTACCCCAGTGCTCTGCAAGCTCTCCAGGACAACATAGAATCTGGGGCTCTGTGCTTTCTTTCCTTCTGAACAAGTGTTACTGTTTTCTGCACAAAAGCGATTCTGCAAAGCAATGTGAACAGTTCTGCTTCCCAGGCACAGAGAAGGTGCTAGCAAGGAATTCTCTGCCTGCCTTTCCCCAGTGCTCTGCAAGCTCTCCAGGACAACATAAAATCTGGGGGTCTGTGCTTTCTTTCCTTCTGAACAAGTGTTACTGTTTTCTGCACAAAAGCGATTCTTGCGAAGCAATGTGAACAGGCACAGAGAAGGTGCTATCAGGGAATTCTCTGCCTGCCTTTCCCCAGTGCTGTGCAAGCTCTCCAGGACAACATAAAATCTGGGGCTCTGTGCTTTCTTTCCTTCTGAACAAGTGTTACTGTTTTCTGCACAAAAGCGATTCTTGCAAAGCAATGTGAACACTTCTGCTTCCCAGGCACAGAGAAGGTGCTAGCAAGGAATTCTCTGCCTGCCTTTCCCCAGTGCTCTGCAAGCTCTCCAGGACAACATAGAATCTGGGGCTCTGTGCTTTCTTTCGTTCTGAACAAGTGTTACTGTTTTCTGCACAAAAGCGATTCTGCGAAGCAATGTGAACAGGCACAGAGAAAGTGCTAGCAGGGAATTCTCTGCCTGCCTTTCCCCAGTGCTCTGCAAGCTCTCCAGGACAACATAAAATCTGGGGCTCTGTGCTTTCTTTCCTTCTGAACAAGTGTTACTGTTTTCTGCACAAAAGCGATTCTTGCGAAGCAATGTGAACACTTCTGCTTCCCAGGCACAGAGAAGGTGCTAGCAAGGAATTCTCTGCCTGCCTTACCCCAGTGCTCTGCAAGCTCTCCAGGACAACATAAAATCTGGGGCTCTGTGCTTTCTTTCCTTCTGAACAAGTGTTACTGTTTTCTGCACAAAAGCGATTCTTGCGAAGCAATGTGAACGCTTCTGCTTCCCAGGCACAGAGAAGGTGCTAGCAGGGAATTCTCTGCCTGCCTTTCCCCGTTGCTCTGCAAGCTCTCCAGGACAACATAAAATCTGGGGCTCTGTGCTTTCTTTCCTTCTGAACAAGTGTTACTGTTTTCTGCACAAAAGCGATTCTTGCGAAGCAATGTGAACACTTCTGCTTCCCAGGCACAGAGAAGGTGCTAGCAAGGAATTCTCTGCCTGCCTTACCCCAGTGCTCTGCAAGCTCTCCAGGACAACATAAAATCTGGGGCTCTGTGCTTTCTTTCCTTCTGAACAAGTGTTACTGTTTTCTGCACAAAAGCGATTCTTGCGAAGCAATGTGAACACTTCTGCTTCCCAGGCACAGAGAAGGTGCTAGCAGGGAATTCTCTGCCTGCCTTTCCCCGGTGCTCTGCAAGCTCTCCAGGACAACATAGAATCTGGGGGTCTGTGCTTTCTTTCGTTCTGAACAAGTGTTACTGTTTTCTGCAGAAAAGCGATTCTGCGAAGCAATGTGAACAGGCACAGAGAAGGTGCTAGCAGGGAATTCTCTGCCTGCCTTTCCCCAGTGCTCTGCAAGCTCTCCAGGACAACATAAAATCTGGGGCTCTGTGCTTTCTTTCCTTCTGAACAAGTGTTACTGTTTTCTGCACAAAAGCGATTCTGCGAAACAATGTGAACAGGCACAGAGAAGGTGCTATCAGGGAATTCTCTGCCTGCCTTTCCCCAGTGCTCTGCAAGCTCTCCAGGACAACATAGAATCTGGGGCTCTGTGCTTGCTTTCCTTCTGAACAACTGTTACTGTTTTCTGCACAAAAGCGATTCTTGCGAAGCAATGTGAACACTTCTGCTTCCCAGGCACAGAGAAGGTGCTAGCAGGGAATTCTCTTCCTGCCTTTCCCCAGTGCTCTGCAAGCTCTCCAGGACAACATAGAATCTGGGGCTCTGTGCTTTCTTTCCTTCTGAACAAGTGTTACTGTTTTCTGCACAAAAGCGATTCTGCGAAGCAATGTGAACACTTCTGCTTCCCAGGCACAGAGAAGGTGCTAGCAAGGAATTCTCTGCCTGCCTTTCCCCAGTGCTCTGCAAGCTCTCCAGGACAACATAAAATCTGGGGCTCTGTGCTTTCTTTCCTTTTGAAGAAGTGTTACTGTTTTCTGCACAAAAGCGATTCTTGCGAAGCAATGTGAACACTTCTGCTTCCCAGGCACAGAGAAGGTGCTAGCAGGGAATTCTCTGCCTGCCTTTCCCCAGTGCTGTGCAAGCTCTCCAGGACAACATAAAATCTGGGGCTCTGTGCTTTCTTTCCTTCTGAACAAGTGTTACTGTTTTCTGCACAAAAACGATTCTGCGAAGCAATGTGAACACTTCTGCTTCCCAGGCACAGAGAAGGTGCTAGCAAGGAATTCTCTGCCTGCCTTTCCCCAGTGCTCTGCAAGCTCTCCAGGACAACATAGAATCTGGGGCTCTGTGCTTTCTTTCGTTCTGAACAAGTGTTACTGTTTTCTGCACAAAAGCGATTCTGCGAAGCAATGTGAACAGGCACAGAGAAGGTGCTATCAGGGAATACTCTGCCTGCCTTTCCCCAGTGCTCTGCAAGCTCTCCAGGACAACATAGAATCTGGGGCTCTGTGCTTTCTTTCGTTCTGAACAAGTGTTACTGTTTTCTGCACAAAAGCGATTCTGCGAAGCAATGTGAACACTTCTGCTTCCCAGGCACAGAGAAGGTGCTATCAGGGAATTCTCTGCCTGCCTTTCCCCAGTGCTCTGCAAGCTCTCCAGGACAACATAGAATCTGGGGCTCTGTGCTTTCTTTCCTTCTGAACAAGTGTTACTGTTTTCTGCACAAAAGCGATTCTGCAAAGCAATGTGAACACTTCTGCTTCCCAGGCACAGAGAAGGTGCTAGCAGGGAATTCTCTGCCTGCCTTTCCCCAGTGCTCTGCAAGCTCTCCAGGACAACATAAAATCTGGGGCTCTGTGCTTTCTTTCCTTCTGAACAAGTGTTACTGTTTCTGCACAAAAGCGATTCTGCGAAGCAATGTGAACAGGCACAGAGAAGGTGCTATCAGGGAATTCTCTGCCTGCCTTTCCCCAGTGCTCTGCAAGCTTTCCAGGACAACATAGAATCTGGGGCTCTGTGCTTTCTTTCCTTCTGAACAAGTGTTACTGTTTTCTGCACAAAAGCGATTCTTGCGAAGCAATGTGAACACTTCTGCTTCCCAGGCACAGAGAAGGTGCTAGCAAGGAATTCTCTGCCTGCCTTACCCCAGTGCTCTGCTAGCTCTCCAGGACAACATAAAATCTGGGGCTCTGTGCTTTCTTTCCTTCTGAACAAGTGTTACTGTTTTCTGCACAAAAGCGATTCTGCAAAGCAATGTGAACACTTCTGCTTTCCAGGCACAGAGAAGGTGCTAGCAAGGAATTCTCTGCCTGCCTTTCCCCAGTGCTCTGCAAGCTCTCCAGGACAACATAAAATCTGGGGCTCTTTGCTTTCTTTCCTTCTGAACAAGTGTTACTGTTTTCTGCACAAAAGCGATTCTGCGAAGCAATGTGAACAGGCACAGAGAAAGTGCTATCAGGGAATTCTCTGCCTGCCTTTCCCCAGTGCTGTGCAAGCTCTCCAGGACAACATAAAATCTGGGGCTCTGTGCTTTCTTTCCTTCTGAACAAGTGTTACTGTTTTCTGCACAAAAGCGATTCTGCGAAGCAATGTGAACACTTCTGCTTCCCAGGCACAGAGAAGGTGCTATCAGGGAATTCTCTGCCTGCCTTTCCCCAGTGCTCTGCAAGCTCTCCAGGACAACATAGAATCTGGGGCTCTGTGCTTTCTTTCGTTCTGAACAAGTGTTAGTGTTTTCTGCACAAAAGCGATTCTGCGAAGCAATGTGAACAGGCACAGAGAAGGTGCTAGCAGGGAATTCTCTGCCTGCCTTTCCCCAGTGCTCTGCAAGCTCTCCAGGACAACATAGAATCTGGGGCTCTTTGCTTTCTTTCCTTCTGAACAAGTGTTACTGTTTTCTGCACAAAAGCGATTCTGCGAAGCAATGTGAACACTTCTGCTTCCCAGGCACAGAGAAGGTGCTATCAGGGAATTCTCTGCCTGCCTTTCCCCAGTGCTCTGCAAGCTCTCCAGGACAACATAGAATCTGGGGCTCTGTGCTTGCTTTCCTTCTGAACAAGTGTTACTGTTTTCTGCACAAAAGCGATTCTGCCAAGCAATGTGAACACCTCTGCTTCCCAGGCACAGAGAAGGCGCTAGCAGGGAATTCTCTGCCTGCCTTTCCCCAGTGCTCTGCAAGCTCTCCAGGACAACATAAAATCTGGGGCTCTGTGCTTTCTTTCCTTCTGAACAAGTGTTACTGTTTTCTGCACAAAAACGATTCTGCGAAGCAATGTGAACACTTCTGCTTCCCAGGCACAGAGAAGGTGCTAGCAAGGAATTCTCTGCCTGCCTTTCCCCAGTGCTCTGCAAGCTCTCCAGGACAACATAGAATCTGGGGCTCTGTGCTTTCTTTCGTTCTGAACAAGTGTTACTGTTTTCTGCACAAAAGCGATTCTGCGAAGCAATGTGAACAGGCACAGAGAAGGTGCTATCAGGGAATACTCTGCCTGCCTTTCCCCAGTGCTCTGCAAGCTCTCCAGGACAACATAGAATCTGGGGCTCTGTGCTTTCTTTCGTTCTGAACAAGTGTTACTGTTTTCTGCACAAAAGCGATTCTGCGAAGCAATGTGAACACTTCTGCTTCCCAGGCACAGAGAAGGTGCTATCAGGGAATTCTCTGCCTGCCTTTCCCCAGTGCTCTGCAAGCTCTCCAGGACAACATAGAATCTGGGGCTCTGTGCTTTCTTTCCTTCTGAACAAGTGTTACTGTTTTCTGCACAAAAGCGATTCTGCAAAGCAATGTGAACACTTCTGCTTCCCAGGCACAGAGAAGGTGCTAGCAAGGAATTCTCTGCCTGCCTTTCCCCAGTGCTCTGCAAGCTCTCCAGGACAACATAAAATCTGGGGCTCTGTGCTTTCTTTCCTTCTGAACAAGTGTTACTGTTTCTGCACAAAAGCGATTCTGCGAAGCAATGTGAACAGGCACAGAGAAGGTGCTATCAGGGAATTCTCTGCCTGCCTTTCCCCAGTGCTCTGCAAGCTCTCCAGGACAACATAGAATCTGGGGCTCTGTGCTTTCTTTCCTTCTGAACAAGTGTTACTGTTTTCTGCACAAAAGCGATTCTTGCGAAGCAATGTGAACACTTCTGCTTCCCAGGCACAGAGAAGGTGCTAGCAAGGAATTCTCTGCCTGCCTTACCCCAGTGCTCTGCTAGCTCTCCAGGACAACATAAAATCTGGGGCTCTGTGCTTTCTTTCCTTCTGAACAAGTGTTACTGTTTTCTGCACAAAAGCGATTCTGCAAAGCAATGTGAACACTTCTGCTTTCCAGGCACAGAGAAGGTGCTAGCAAGGAATTCTCTGCCTGCCTTTCCCCAGTGCTCTGCAAGCTCTCCAGGACAACATAAAATCTGGGGCTCTTTGCTTTCTTTCCTTCTGAACAAGTGTTACTGTTTTCTGCACAAAAGCGATTCTGCGAAGCAATGTGAACAGGCACAGAGAAAGTGCTATCAGGGAATTCTCTGCCTGCCTTTCCCCAGTGCTGTGCAAGCTCTCCAGGACAACATAGAATCTGGGGCTCTGTGCTTTCTTTCGTTCTGAACAAGTGTTACTGTTTTCTGCACAAAAGCGATTCTGCGAAGCAATGTGAACACTTCTGCTTCCCAGGCACAGAGAAGGTGCTAGCAGGGAATTCTCTGCCTGCCTTTCCCCAGTGCTCTGCAAGCTCTCCAGGACAACATAGAATCTGGGGCTCTTTGCTTTCTTTCCTTCTGAACAAGTGTTACTGTTTTCTGCACAAAAGCGATTCTGCGAAGCAATGTGAACACTTCTGCTTCGCAGGCACAGAGAAGGTGCTAGCAGGGAATTCTCTGCCTGCCTTTCCCCAGTGCTCTGCAAGCTCTCCAGGACAACATAGAATCTGGGGCTCTGTGCTTGCTTTCCTTCTGAACAAGTGTTACTGTTTTCTGCACAAAAGCGATTCTGCCAAGCAATGTGAACACTTCTGCTTCCCAGGCACAGAGAAGGTGCTAGCAGGGAATTCTCTGCCTGCCTTTCCCCAGTGCTCTGCAAGGTCTCCAGGACAACATAGAATCTGGGGCTCTGTGCTTTCTTTCCTTCTGAACAAGTGTTACTGTTTTCTGCACAAAAGCGATTCTGCGAAGCAATGTGAACAGGCACAGAGAAGGTGCTATCAGGGAATTCTCTGCCTGCCTTTCCCCAGTGCTCTGCAAGCTCTCCAGGACAACATAGAATCTGGGGCTCTGTGCTTTCTTTCCTTCTGAACAAGTGTTACTGTTTTCTGCACAAAAGCGATTCTGCGAAGCAATGTGAACACTTCTGCTTCCCAGGCACAGAGAAGGTGCTAGCAAGGAATTCTCTGCCTGCCTTACCCCAGTGCTCTGCAAGCTCTCCAGGACAACATAAAATCTGGGGCTCTGTGCTTTCTTTCCTTCTGAACAAGTGTTACTGTTTTCTGCACAAAAGCGATTCTGCAAAGCAATGTGAACAGTTCTGCTTCCCAGGCACAGAGAAGGTGCTAGCAAGGAATTCTCTGCCTGCCTTTCCCCAGTGCTCTGCAAGCTCTCCAGGACAACATAAAATCTGGGGGTCTGTGCTTTCTTTCCTTCTGAACAAGTGTTACTGTTTTCTGCACAAAAGCGATTCTTGCGAAGCAATGTGAACAGGCACAGAGAAGGTGCTATCAGGGAATTCTCTGCCTGCCTTTCCCCAGTGCTCTGCAAGCTCTCCAGGACAACATAAAATCTGGGGCTCTGTGCTTTCTTTCCTTCTGAACAAGTGTTAGTGTTTTCTGCACAAAAGCGATTCTTGCGAAGCAATGTGAACACTTCTGCTTCCCAGGCACAGAGAAGGTGCTAGCAAGGAATTCTCTGCCTGCCTTTCCCCAGTGCTCTGCAAGCTCTCCAGGACAACATAAAATCTGGGGCTCTGTGCTTTCTTTCCTTCTGAACAAGTGTTACTGTTTTCTGCACAAAAGCGATTCTTGCGAAGCAATGTGAACACTTCTGCTTCCCAGGCACAGAGAAGGTGCTAGCAAGGAATTCTCTGCCTGCCTTTCCCCAGTGCTCTGCAAGCTCTCCAGGACAACATAGAATCTGGGGCTCTGTGCTTTCTTTCCTTCTGAACAAGTGTTACTGTTTTCTGCACAAAAGCGATTCTTGCGAAGCAATGTGAACACTTCTGCTTCCCAGGCACAGAGAAGGTGCTAGCAAGGAATTCTCTGCCTGCCTTACCCCAGTGCTCTGCAAGCTCTCCAGGACAACATAAAATCTGGGGCTCTGTGCTTTCTTTCCTTCTGAACAAGTGTTACTGTTTTCTGCACAAAAGCGATTCTTGCGAAGCAATGTGAACACTTCTGCTTCCCAGGCACAGAGAAGGTGCTAGCAGGGAATTCTCTGCCTGCCTTTCCCCGGTGCTCTGCAAGCTCTCCAGGACAACATAGAATCTGGGGGTCTGTGCTTTCTTTCGTTCTGAACAAGTGTTACTGTTTTCTGCAGAAAAGCGATTCTGCGAAGCAATGTGAACAGGCACAGAGAAGGTGCTAGCAGGGAATTCTCTGCCTGCCTTTCCCCAGTGCTCTGCAAGCTCTCCAGGACAACATAAAATCTGGGGCTCTGTGCTTTCTTTCCTTCTGAACAAGTGTTACTGTTTTCTGCACAAAAGCGATTCTGCGAAACAATGTGAACAGGCACAGAGAAGGTGCTAGCTGGGAATTCTCTGCCTGCCTTTCCCCAGTGCTCTGCAAGCTCTCCAGGACAACATAGAATCTGGGGCTCTGTGCTTGCTTTCCTTCTGAACAACTGTTACTGTTTTCTGCACAAAAGCGATTCTTGCGAAGCAATGTGAACACTTCTGCTTCCCAGGCACAGAGAAGGTGCTAGCAGGGAATTCTCTTCCTGCCTTTCCCCAGTGCTCTGCAAGCTCTCCAGGACAACATAGAATCTGGGGCTCTGTGCTTTCTTTCCTTCTGAACAAGTGTTACTGTTTTCTGCACAAAAGCGATTCTGCGAAGCAATGTGAACACTTCTGCTTCCCAGGCACAGAGAGGGTGCTAGCAAGGAATTCTCTGCCTGCCTTTCCCCAGTGCTCTGCAAGCTCTCCAGGACAACATAAAATCTGGGGCTCTGTGCTTTCTTTCCTTTTGAACAAGTGTTACTGTTTTCTGCACAAAAGCGATTCTTGCGAAGCAATGTGAACACATCTGCTTCCCAGGCACAGAGAAGGTGCTAGCAGGGAATTCTCTGCCTGCCTTTCCCCAGTGCTGTGCAAGCTCTCCAGGACAACATAAAATCTGGGGCTCTGTGCTTTCTTTCCTTCTGAACAAGTGTTACTGTTTTCTGCACAAAAACGATTCTGCGAAGCAATGTGAACACTTCTGCTTCCCAGGCACAGAGAAGGTGCTAGCAAGGAATTCTCTGCCTGCCTTTCCCCAGTGCTCTGCAAGCTCTCCAGGACAACATAGAATCTGGGGCTCTGTGCTTTCTTTCGTTCTGAACAAGTGTTACTGTTTTCTGCAGAAAAGCGATTCTGCGAAGCAATGTGAACAGGCACAGAGAAGGTGCTATCAGGGAATTCTCTGCCTGCCTTTCCCCAGTGCTCTGCAAGCTCTCCAGGACAACATAGAATCTGGGGCTCTGTGCTTTCTTTCGTTCTGAACAAGTGTTAGTGTTTTCTGCACAAAAGCGATTCTGCGAAGCAATGTGAACACTTCTGCTTCCCAGGCACAGAGAAGGTGCTAGCAGGGAATTCTCTGCCTGCCTTTCCCCAGTGCTCTGCAAGCTCTCCAGGACAACATAAAATCTGGGGCTCTGTGCTTTCTTTCCTTCTGAACAAGTGTTACTGTTTTCTGCACAAAAGCGATTCTGCAAAGCAATGTGAACACTTCTGCTTCCCAGGCACAGAGAAGGTGCTAGCAAGGAATTCTCTGCCTGCCTTTCCCCAGTGCTCTGCAAGCTCTCCAGGACAACATAGAATCTGGGGCTCTGTGCTTTCTTTCCTTCTGAACAAGTGTTACTGTTTCTGCACAAAAGCGATTCTGCGAAGCAATGTGAACAGGCACAGAGAAGGTGCTATCAGGGAATTCTCTGCCTGCCTTTCCCCAGTGCTCTGCAAGCTTTCCAGGACAACATAGAATCTGGGGCTCTGTGCTTTCTTTCCTTCTGAACAAGTGTTACTGTTTTCTGCACAAAAGCGATTCTTGCGAAGCAATGTGAACACTTCTGCTTCCCAGGCACAGAGAAGGTGCTATCTGGGAATTCTCTGCCTGCCTTTCCCCAGTGCTCTGCAAGCTCTCCAGGACAACATAAAATCTGGGGCTCTGTGCTTTCTTTCCTTCTGAACAAGTGTTACTGTTTTCTGCACAAAAGCGATTCTGCGAAGCAATGTGAACAGGCACAGAGAAAGTGCTATCAGGGAATTCTCTGCCTGCCTTTCCCCAGTGCTCTGCAAGCTCTCCAGGACAACATAAAATCTGGGGCTCTGTGCTTTCTTTCCTTCTGAACAAGTGTTACTGTTTTCTGCACAAAAGCGATTCTGCGAAGCAATGTGAACACTTCTGCTTCCCAGGCACAGAGAAGGTGCTATCAGGGAATTCTCTGCCTGCCTTTCCCCAGTGCTCTGCAAGCTCTCCAGGACAACATAGAATCTGGGGCTCTGTGCTTTCTTTCGTTCTGAACAAGTGTTACTGTTTTCTGCACAAAAGCGATTCTGCGAAGCAATGTGAACAGGCACAGAGAAGGTGCTAGCAGGGAATTCTCTGCCTGCCTTTCCCCAGTGCTCTGCAAGCTCTCCAGGACAACATAGAATCTGGGGCTCTGTGCTTTCTTTCCTTCTGAACAAGTGTTACTGTTTTCTGCACAAAAGCGATTCTTGCGAAGCAATGTGAACACTTCTGCTTCCCAGGCACAGAGAAGGTGCTATCAGGGAATTCTCTGCCTGCCTTTCCCCAGTGCTCTGCAAGCTCTCCAGGACAACATAGAATCTGGGGCTCTGTGCTTTCTTTCCTTCTGAACAAGTGTTACTGTTTTCTGCACAAAAGCGATTCTGCGAAGGAATGTGAACACCTCTGCTTCCCAGGCACAGAGAAGGTGCTATCAGGGAATTCTCTGCCTGCCTTTCCCCAGTGCTCTGCAAGCTCTCCAGGACAACATAAAATCTGGGGCTCTGTGCTTTCTTTCCTTCTGAACAAGTGTTACTGTTTTCTGCACAAAAGCGATTCTGCGAAGCAATGTGAACAGGCACAGAGAAGGTGCTATCAGGGAATTCTCTGCCTGCCTTTCCCCAGTGCTCTGCAAGCTCTCCAGGACAACATAAAATCTGGGGCTCTGTGCTTTCTTTCCTTCTGAACAAGTGTTAGTGTTTTCTGCACAAAAGCGATTCTTGCGAAGCAATGTGAACACTTCTGCTTCCCAGGCACAGAGAAGGTGCTAGCAAGGAATTCTCTGCCTGCCTTACCCCAGTGCTCGGAAAGCTCTCCAGGACAACATAAAATCTGGGGCTCTGTGCTTTCTTTCCTTCTGAACAAGTGTTACTGTTTTCTGCACAAAAGCGATTCTTGCGAAGCAATGTGAACGCTTCTGCTTCCCAGGCACAGAGAAGGTGCTAGCAGGGAATTCTCTGCCTGCCTTTCCCCGTTGCTCTGCAAGCTCTCCAGGACAACATAAAATCTGGGGCTCTGTGCTTTCTTTCCTTCTGAACAAGTGTTACTGTTTTCTGCACAAAAGCGATTCTTGCGAAGCAATGTGAACACTTCTGCTTCCCAGGCACAGAGAAGGTGCTAGCAAGGAATTCTCTGCCTGCCTTACCCCAGTGCTCTGCAAGCTCTCCAGGACAACATAAAATCTGGGGCTCTGTGCTTTCTTTCCTTCTGAACAAGTGTTACTGTTTTCTGCACAAAAGCGATTCTTGCGAAGCAATGTGAACACTTCTGCTTCCCAGGCACAGAGAAGGTGCTGGCAGGGAATTCTCTGCCTGCCTTTCCCCAGTGCTCTGCAAGCTCTCCAGGACAACATAGAATCTGGGGCTCTGTGCTTTCTTTCGTTCTGAACAAGTGTTACTGTTTTCTGCACAAAAGCGATTCTGCGAAGCAATGTGAACAGGCACAGGGAAGGTGCTAGCAGGGAATACTCTGCCTGCCTTTCCCCAGTGCTCTGCAAGCTCTCCAGGACAACATAGAATCTGGGGCTCTGTGCTTTCTTTCGTTCTGAACAAGTGTTACTGTTTTCTGCACAAAAGCGATTCTGCGAAGCAATGTGAACACTTCTGCTTCCCAGGCACAGAGAAGGTGCTATCAGGGAATTCTCTGCCTGCCTTTCCCCAGTGCTCTGCAAGCTCTCCAGGACAACATAGAATCTGGGGCTCTGTGCTTTCTTTCGTTCTGAACAAGTGTTACTGTTTTCTGCACAAAAGCGATTCTGCAAAGCAATGTGAACACTTCTGCTTCCCAGGCACAGAGAAGGTGCTAGCAAGGAATTCTCTGCCTGCCTTTCCCCAGTGCTCTGCAAGCTCTCCAGGACAACATAGAATCTGGGGCTCTGTGCTTTCTTTCCTTCTGAACAAGTGTTACTGTTTCTGCACAAAAGCGATTCTGCGAAGCAATGTGAACAGGCACAGAGAAGGTGCTATCAGGGAATTCTCTGCCTGCCTTTCCCCAGTGCTCTGCAAGCTTTCCAGGACAACATAGAATCTGGGGCTCTGTGCTTTCTTTCCTTCTGAACAAGTGTTACTGTTTTCTGCACAAAAGCGATTCTTGCGAAGCAATGTGAACACTTCTGCTTCCCAGGCACAGAGAAGGTGCTAGCAAGGAATTCTCTGCCTGCCTTTCCCCAGTGCTCTGCAAGCTCTCCAGGACAACATAAAATCTGGGGCTCTTTGCTTTCTTTCCTTCTGAACAAGTGTTACTGTTTTCTGCACAAAAGCGATTCTGCGAAGCAATGTGAACAGGCACAGAGAAAGTGCTATCAGGGAATTCTCTGCCTGCCTTTCCCCAGTGCTCTGCAAGCTCTCCAGGACAACATAAAATCTGGGGCTCTGTGCTTTCTTTCCTTCTGAACAAGTGTTACTGTTTTCTGCACAAAAGCGATTCTGCGAAGCAATGTGAACACTTCTGCTTCCCAGGCACAGAGAAGGTGCTATCAGGGAATTCTCTGCCTGCCTTTCCCCAGTGCTCTGCAAGCTCTCCAGGACAACATAGAATCTGGGGCTCTGTGCTTTCTTTCGTTCTGAACAAGTGTTACTGTTTTCTGCACAAAAGCGATTCTGCGAAGCAATGTGAACAGGCACAGAGAAGGTGCTAGCAGGGAATTCTCTGCCTGCCTTTCCCCAGTGCTCTGCAAGCTCTCCAGGACAACATAGAATCTGGGGCTCTGTGCTTTCTTTCGTTCTGAACAAGTGTTACTGTTTTCTGCACAAAAGCGATTCTGCGAAGCAATGTGAACAGGCACAGAGAAGGTGCTAGCAGGGAATTCTCTGCCTGCCTTTCCCCAGTGCTCTGCAAGCTCTCCAGGACAACATAGAATCTGGGGCTCTGTGCTTTCTTTCCTTCTGAACAAGTGTTACTGTTTTCTGCACAAAAGCGATTCTTGCGAAGCAATGTGAACACTTCTGCTTCCCAGGCACAGAGAAGGTGCTATCAGGGAATTCTCTGCCTGCCTTTCCCCAGTGCTCTGCAAGCTCTCCAGGACAACATAGAATCTGGGGCTCTGTGCTTTCTTTCCTTCTGAACAAGTGTTACTGTTTTCTGCACAAAAGCGATTCTGCGAAGTAATGTGAACACCTCTGCTTCCCAGGCACAGAGAAGGTGCTATCAGGGAATTCTCTGCCTGCCTTTCCCCAGTGCTCTGCAAGCTCTCCAGGACAACATAAAATCTGGGGCTCTGTGCTTTCTTTCCTTCTGAACAAGTGTTAATGTTTTCTGCACAAAAGCGATTCTGCGAAGCAATGTGAACAGGCACAGAGAAGGTGCTATCAGGGAATTCTCTGCCTGCCATTCCCCAGTGCTCTGCAAGCTCTCCAGGACAACATAAAATCTGGGGCTCTGTGCTTTCTTTCCTTCTGAACAAGTGTTACTGTTTTCTGCACAAAAGCGATTCTGCGAAGCAATGTGAACAGGCACAGAGAAGGTGCTATCAGGGAATTCTCTGCCTGCCTTACCCCAGTGCTCTGCAAGCTCTCCAGGACAACATAGAATCTGGGGCTCTTTGCTTTCTTTCCTTCTGAACAAGTATTACTGTTTTCTGCACAAAAGCGATTCTGCGAAGCAATGTGAACACTTCTGCTTCCCAGGCACAGAGAAGGTGCTATCAGGGAATTCTCTGCCTGCCTTTCCCCAGTGCTCTGCAAGCTCTCCAGGACAACATAGAATCTGGAGCTCTGTGCTTGCTTTCCTTCTGAACAACTGTTACTGTTTTCTGCACAAAAGCGATTCTGCCAAGCAAAGTGAACACCTCTGCTTCCCAGGCACAGAGAAGGCGCTAGCAGGGAATTCTCTGCCTGCCTTTCCCCAGTGCTCTGCAAGCTCTCCAGGACAACATAGAATCTGGGGCTCTGTGCTTTCTTTCGTTCTGAACAAGTGTTACTGTTTTCTGCACAAAAGCGATTCTGCGAAGCAATGTGAACAGGCACAGAGAAGGTGCTGGCAGGGAATTCTCTGCCTGCCTTTCCCCAGTGCTCTGCAAGCTCTCCAGGACAACATAGAATCTGGGGCTCTGTGCTTTCTTTCGTTCTGAACAAGTGTTACTGTTTTCTGCACAAAAGCGATTCTGCGAAGCAATGTGAACACTTCTGCTTCCCAGGCACAGAGAAGGTGCTATCAGGGAATTCTCTGCCTGCCTTTCCCCAGTGCTCTGCAAGCTCTCCAGGACAACATAGAATCTGGGGCTCTGTGCTTTCTTTCCTTCTGAACAAGTGTTACTGTTTTCTGCACAAAAGCGATTCTGTGAAGCAATGTGAACACTTCTGCTTCCCAGGCACAGAGAAGGTGCTAGCAGGGAATTCTCTGCCTGCCTTTCCCCAGTGCTCTGCAAGCTCTCCAGGACAACATGAAATCTAGGGCTCTGTGCTTTCTTTCCTTCTGAACAAGTGTTACTGTTTTCTGCACAAAAGCGATTCTGCAAAGCAATGTGAACACTTCTGCTTCCCAGGCACAGAGAAGGTGCTAGCAAGGAATTCTCTGCCTGCCTTTCCCCAGTGCTCTGCAAGCTCTCCAGGACAACATAGAATCTGGGGCTCTGTGCTTTCTTTCCTTCTGAACAAGTGTTACTGTTTTCTGCACAAAAGCGATTCTTGCGAAGCAATGTGAACACTTCTGCTTCCCAGGCACAGAGAAGGTGCTAGCAGGGAATTCTCTGCCTGCCTTTCCCCAGTGCTCTGCAAGCTCTCCAGGACAACATAGAATCTGGGGCTCTGTGCTTTCTTTCCTTCTGAACAAGAGTTACTGTTTTCTGCACAAAAGCAATTCTGCGAAGCAATGTGAACAGGCACAGAGAAGGTGCTGGCAGGGAATTCTCTGCCTGCCTTTCCCCAGTGCTCTGCAAGCTCTCCAGGACAACATAAAATCTGGGGCTCTGTGCTTTCTTTCCTTCTGAACAAGTGTTACTGTTTTCTGCACAAAAGCGATTCTTGCGAAGCAATGTGAACACTTCTGCTTCCCAGGCACAGAGAAGGTGCTAGCAAGGAATTCTCTGCCTGCCTTACCCCAGTGCTCTGCAAGCTCTCCAGGACAACATAAAATCTGGGGCTCTGTGCTTTCTTTCCTTCTGAACAAGTGTTACTGTTTTCTGCACAAAAGCGATTCTTGCGAAGCAATGTGAACACTTCTGCTTCCCAGGCACAGAGAAGGTGCTAGCAGGGAATTCTCTGCCTGCCTTTCCCCAGTGCTCTGCAAGCTCTCCAGGACAACAGCAAATCTGGGGCTCTGTGCTTTCTTTCGTTCTGAACAAGTGTTAGTGTTTTCTGCACAAAAGCGATTCTGCGAAGCAATGTGAACAGGCACAGAGAAGGTGCTATCAGGGAATTCTCTGCCTGCCTTTCCCCAGTGCTCTGCAAGCTCTCCAGGACAACATAAAATCTGGGGCTCTGTGCTTTCTTTCCTTCTGAACAAGTGTTACTGTTTTCTGCACAAAAGCGATTCTGCGAAGCAATGTGAACACTTCTGCTTCCCAGGCACAGAGAAGGTGCTAGCAGGGAATTCTCTGCCTGCCTTTCCCCAGTGCTCTGCAAGCTCTCCAGGACAACATAAAATCTGGGGCTCTGTGCTTTCTTTCCTTCTGAACAAGTGTTACTGTTTTCTGCACAAAAGCGATTCTGCGAAGCAATGTGAACAGGCACAGAGAAGGTGCTATCAGGGAATTCTCTGCCTGCCTTTCCCCAGTGCTCTGCAAGCTCTCCAGGACAACATAGAATCTGGGGCTCTGTGCTTTCTTTCCTTCTGAACAAGTGTTACTGTTTTCTGCACAAAAGCGATTCTTGCGAAGCAATGTGAACACTTCTGCTTCCCAGGCACAGAGAAGGTGCTAGCAAGGAATTCTCTGCCTGCCTTTCCCCAGTGCTCTGCAAGCTCTCCAGGACAACATAGAATCTGGGGCTCTGTGCTTTCTTTCCTTCTGAACAAGTGTTACTGTTTTCTGCACAGAAGCGATTCTGCGAAGCAATGTGAACAGGCACAGAGAAGGTGCTATCAGGGAATTCTCTGCCTGCCTTTCCCCAGTGCTCTGCAAGCTCTCCAGGACAACATGAAATCTGGGGCTCTGTGCTTTCTTTCGTTCTGAACAAGTGTTACTGTTTTCTGCACAAAAGCGATTCTGCGAAGCAATGTGAACACTTCTGCTTCCCAGGCACAGAGAAGGTGCTAGCAAGGAATTCTCTGCCTGCCTTTCCCCAGTGCTCTGCAAGCTCTCCAGGACAACATAGAATCTGGGGCTCTGTGCTTTCTTTCCTTCTGAACAAGTATTACTGTTTTCTGCACAAAAGCGATTCTTGCGAAGCAATGTGAACACTTCTGCTTCCCAGGCACAGAGAAGGTGCTATCAGGGAATTCTCTGCCTGCCTTTCCCCAGTGCTCTGCAAGCTCTCCAGGACAACATAGAATCTGGGGCTCTGTGCTTTCTTTCGTTCTGAACAAGTGTTACTGTTTTCTGCACAAAAGCGATTCTGCGAAGCAATGTGAACACTTCTGCTTCCCAGGCACAGAGAAGGTGCTAGCAGGGAATTCTCTGCCTGCCTTTCCCCAGTGCTCTGCAAGCTCTCCAGGACAACATAGAATCTGGGGCTCTGTGCTTTCTTTCCTTCTGAACAAGTGTTACTGTTTTCTGCACAAAAGCGATTCTGCGAAGCAATGTGAACACTTCTGCTTCCCAGGCACAGAGAAGGTGCTAGCAGGGAATTCTCTGCCTGCCTTTCCCCAGTGCTCTGCAAGCTCTCCAGGACAACATGAAATCTAGGGCTCTGTGCTTTCTTTCCTTCTGAACAAGTGTTACTGTTTTCTGCACAAAAGCGATTCTGCAAAGCAATGTGAACACTTCTGCTTCCCAGGC
This sequence comes from Strix aluco, assembly GCF_031877795.1. NCBI lineage: Eukaryota > Metazoa > Chordata > Aves > Strigiformes > Strigidae > Strix > Strix aluco. Next base: position 328,604 of record NW_027436625.1, on the reverse strand, counting down.
ACAGAGAAGGTGCTAGCAAGGAATTCTCTGCCTGCCTTTCCCCAGTGCTCTGCAAGCTCTCCAGGACAACATAGAATCTGGGGCTCTGTGCTTTCTTTCCTTCTGAACAAGTGTTACTGTTTTCTGCACAAAAGCAATTCTGCGAAACAATGTGAACAGGCACAGAGAAGGTGCTATCAGGGAATTCTCTGCCTGCCTTTCCCCAGTGCTCTGCAAGCTCTCCAGGACAACATAGAATCTGGGGCTCTGTGCTTTCTTTCGTTCTGATCAACTGTTACTGTTTTCTGCACAAAAGCGATTCTTGCGAAGCAATGTGAACACTTCTACTTCCCAGGCACAGAGAGGGTGCTAGCAGGGAATTCTCTGCCTGCCTTTCCCCAGTGCTCTGCAAGCTCTCCAGGACAACATAGAATCTGGGGCTCTGTGCTTTCTTTCGTTCTGAACAAGTGTTACTGTTTTCTGCACAAAAGCGATTCTGCGAAGCAATGTGAACACTTCTGCTTCCCAGGCACAGAGAAGGTGCTAGCAAGGAATTCTCTGCCTGCCTTTCCCCAGTGCTCTGCAAGCTCTCCAGGACAACATAGAATCTGGGGCTCTGTGCTTTCTTTCCTTCTGAACAAGTGTTACTGTTTTCTGCACAAAAGCGATTCTTGCGAAGCAATTTGAACACTTCTGCTTCCCAGGCACAGAGAAGGTGCTATCAGGGAATTCTCTGCCTGCCTTTCCCCAGTGCTCTGCAAGCTCTCCAGGACAACATAGAATCTGGGGCTCTGTGCTTTCTTTCCTTCTGAACAAGTGTTACTGTTCTCTGCACAAAAGCAATTCTGCGAAGCAATGTGAACAGGCACAGAGAAGGTGCTGGCAGGGAATTCTCTGCCTGCCTTTCCCCAGTGCTCTGCAAGCTCTCCAGGACAACATAAAATCTGGGGCTCTGTGCTTTCTTTCCTTCTGAACAAGTGTTACTGTTTTCTGCACAAAAGCGATTCTTGCGAAGCAATGTGAACACTTCTGCTTCCCAGGCACAGAGAAGGTGCTAGCAAGGAATTCTCTGCCTGCCTTACCCCAGTGCTCTGCAAGCTCTCCAGGACAACATAAAATCTGGGGCTCTGTGCTTTCTTTCCTTCTGAACAAGTGTTAGTGTTTTCTGCACAAAAGCGATTCTTGCGAAGCAATGTGAACACTTCTGCTTCCCAGGCACAGAGAAGGTGCTAGCAGGGAATTCTCTGCCTGCCTTTCCCCAGTGCTCTGCAAGCTCTCCAGGACAACATAGAATCTGGGGCTCTGTGCTTTCTTTCGTTCTGAACAAGTGTTACTGTTTTCTGCACAAAAGCGATTCTGCGAAGCAATGTGAACACTTCTGCTTCCCAGGCACAGAGAAGGTGCTAGCAGGGAATTCTCTGCCTGCCTTTCCCCAGTGCTCTGCAAGCTCTCCAGGACAACATAGAATCTGGGGCTCTGTGCTTTCTTTCGTTCTGAACAAGTGTTACTGTTTTCTGCACAAAAGCGATTCTGCGAAGCAATGTGAACAGGCACAGAGAAGGTGCTAGCAGGGAATTCTCTGCCTGCCTTTCCCCAGTGCTCTGCAAGCTCTCCAGGACAACATAGAATCTGGGGCTCTGTGCTTTCTTTCCTTCTGAACAAGTGTTACTGTTTTCTGCACAAAAGCGATTCTTGCGAAGCAATGTGAACACTTCTGCTTCCCAGGCACAGAGAAGGTGCTATCAGGGAATTCTCTGCCTGCCTTTCCCCAGTGCTCTGCAAGCTCTCCAGGACAACATAGAATCTGGGGCTCTGTGCTTTCTTTCCTTCTGAACAAGTGTTAGTGTTTTCTGCACAAAAGCGATTCTGCGAAGCAATGTGAACAGGCACAGAGAAGGTGCTATCAGGGAATTCTCTGCCTGCCTTTCCCCAGTGCTCTGCAAGCTCTCCAGGACAACATAAAATCTGGGGCTCTGTGCTTTCTTTCCTTCTGAACAAGTGTTACTGTTTTCTGCACAAAAGCGATTCTTGCGAAGCAATGTGAACACTTCTGCTTCCCAGGCACAGAGAAGGTGCTAGCAAGGAATTCTCTGCCTGCCTTTCCCCAGTGCTCTGCAAGCTCTCCAGGACAACATGAAATCTGGGGCTCTGTGCTTTCTTTCCTTCTGAACAAGTGTTACTGTTTTCTGCACAAAAGCGATTCTGCGAAGCAATGTGAACACTTCTGCTTCCCAGGCACAGAGAAGGCGCTAGCAGGGAATTCTCTGCCTGCCTTACCCCAGTGCTCTGCAAGCTCTCCAGGACAACATAAAATCTGGGGCTCTGTGCTTTCTTTCCTTCTGAACAAGGGTTAGTGTTTTCTGCACAAATGCGATTCTTGCGAAGCAATGTGAACACTTCTGCTTCCCAGGCACAGAGAAGGTGCTAGCAGGGAATTCTCTGCCTGCCTTTCCCCAGTGCTCTGCAAGCTCTCCAGGACAACATAGAATCTGGGGCTCTGTGCTTTCTTTCCTTCTGAACAAGTGTTACTGTTTTCTGCACAAAAGCGATTCTGCCAAGCAATGTGAACACTTCTGCTTCCCAGGCACAGAGAAGGTGCTAGCAGGGAATTCTCTGCCTGCCTTTCCCCAGTGCTCTGCAAGCTCTCCAGGACAACATAGAATCTGGGGCTCTGTGCTTTCTTTCGTTCTGAACAAGTGTTACTGTTTTCTGCACAAAAGCGATTCTGCGAAGCAATGTGAACAGGCACAGAGAAGGTGCTAGCAGGGAATTCTCTGCCTGCCTTTCCCCAGTGCTCTGCAAGCTCTCCAGGACAACATAGAATCTGGGGCTCTGTGCTTTCTTTCGTTCTGAACAAGTGTTACTGTTTTCTGCACAAAAGCGATTCTGCGAAGCAATGTGAACAAGGCACAGAGAAAGTGCAAGCAGGGAATTCTCTGCCTGCCTTTCCCCAGTGCTCTGCAAGCTCTCCAGGACAACATAGAATCTGGGGCTCTGTGCTTTCTTTCCTTCTGAACAAGTGTTACTGTTTTCTGCACAAAAGCGATTCTGCGAAGCAATGTGAACACTTCTGCTTCCCAGGCACAGAGAAGGTGCTAGCAGGGAATTCTCTGCCTGCCTTTCCCCAGTGCTCTGCAAGCTCTCCAGGACAACATAGAATCTGGGGCTCTGTGCTTTCTTTCGTTCTGAACAAGTGTTACTGTTTTCTGCACAAAAGCGATTCTGAGAAGCAATGTGAACAGGCACAGAGAAGGTGCTAGCAGGGAATTCTCTGCCTGCCTTTCCCCAGTGCTCTGCAAGCTCTCCAGGACAACATAGAATCTGGGGCTCTGTGCTTTCTTTCCTTCTGAACAAGTGTTACTGTTTTCTGCACAAAAGCGATTCTTGCGAAGCAATGTGAACACTTCTGCTTCCCAGGCACAGAGAAGGTGCTATCAGGGAATTCTCTGCCTGCCTTTCCCCAGTGCTCTGCAAGCTCTCCAAGACAACATAGAATCTGGGGCTCTGTGCTTTCTTTCCTTCTGAACAAGTGTTACTGTTTTCTGCACAAAAGCGATTCTGCGAAGCAATGTGAACAGGCACAGAGAAGGTGCTATCAGGGAATTCTCTGCCTGCCTTTCCCCAGTGCTCTGCAAGCTCTCCAGGACAACATAAAATCTGGGGCTCTGTGCTTTCTTTCTTTCTGAACAAGTGTTACTGTTTTCTGCACAAAAGCGATTCTGCGAAACAATGTGAACAGGCACAGAGAAGGTGCTAGCAGGGAATTCTCTGCCTGCCTTTCCCCAGTGCTCTGCAAGCTCTCCAGGACAACATAGAATCTGGGGCTCTGTGCTTTCTTTCGTTCTGAACAAGTGTTACTGTTTTCTGCACAAAAGCGATTCTGCGAAGCAATGTGAACAGGCACAGAGAAGGTGCTATCAGGGAATTCTCTGCCTGCCTTTCCCCAGTGCTCTGCAAGCTCTCCAGGACAACATAAAATCTGGGGCTCTGTGCTTTCTTACGTTCTGAACAAGTGTTACTGTTTTCTGCACAAAAGCGATTCTGCGAAACAATGTGAACAGGCACAGAGAAGGTGCTAGCAGGGAATTCTCTGCCTGCCTTTCCCCAGTGCTCTGCAAGCTCTCCAGGACAACATAGAATCTGGGGCTCTGTGCTTTCTTTCCTTCTGAACAACTGTTACTGTTTTCTGCACAAAAGCGATTCTTGCGAAGCAATGTGAACACTTCTGCTTCCCAGGCACAGAGAAGGTGCTATCAGGGAATTCTCTGCCTGCCTTTCCCCAGTGCTCTGCAAGCTCTCCAGGACAACATAAAATCTGGGGCTCTGTGCTTTCTTTCCTTCTGAACAAGTGTTACTGTTTTCTGCACAAAAACGATTCTGCGAAGCAATGTGAACACTTCTGCTTCCCAGGCACAGAGAAGGTGCTAGCAGGGAATTCTCTGCCTGCCTTTCCCCAGTGCTCTGCAAGCTCTCCAGGACAACATAGAATCTGGGGCTCTGTGCTTTCTTTCGTTCTGAACAAGTGTTATTGTTTTCTGCACAAAAGCGATTCTGCGAAGCAATGTGAACAGGCACAGAGAAGGTGCTATCAGGGAATTCTCTGCCTGCCTTTCCCCAGTGCTCTGCAAGCTCTCCAGGACAACATAGAATCTGGGGCTCTGTGCTTTCTTTCCTTCTGAACAAGTGTTACTGTTTTCTGCACAAAAGCGATTCTTGCGAAGCAATGTGAACACTTCTGCTTCCCAGGCACAGAGAAGGTGCTAGCAGGGAATTCTCTGCCTGCCTTTCCCCAGTGCTCTGCAAGCTCTCCAGGACAACATAGAATCTGGGGCTCTGTGCTTTCTTTCCTTCTGAACAAGTGTTACTGTTTTCTGCACAAAAGCGATTCTGCGAAGCAATGTGAACAGGCACAGAGAAGGTGCTAGCAAGGAATTCTCTGCCTGCCTTTCCCTAGTGCTCTGCAAGCTCTCTGGGACAACATAGAATCTGGGGCTCTGTGCTTTCTTTCCTTCTGAACAAGTGTTACTGTTTTCTGCACAAAAGCGATTCTGCGAAGCAATGTGAACAGGCACAGAGAAGGTGCTATCAGGGAATTCTCTGCCTGCCTTTCCCCAGTGCTCTGCAAGCTCTCCAGGACAACATAGAATCTGGGGCTCTGTGCTTTCTTTCGTTCTGAACAACTGTTACTGTTTTCTGCACAAAAGCGATTCTTGCGAAGCAATGTGAACAGTTCTGCTTCCCAGGCACAGAGAAGGTGCTATCTGGGAATTCTCTGCCTGCCTTTCCCCAGTGCTCTGCAAGCTCTCCAGGACAACATAAAATCTGGGGCTCTGTGCTTTCTTTCCTTCTGAACAAGTGTTACTGTTTTCTGCACAAAAGCGATTCTTGCGAAGCAATGTGAACACTTCTGCTTCCCAGGCACAGAGAAGGTGCTAGCAGGGAATTCTCTGCCTGCCTTTCCCCAGTGCTCTGCAAGCTCTCCAGGACAACATAGAATCTGGGGCTCTGTGCTTTCTTTCGTTCTGAACAAGTGTTACTGTTTTCTGCACAAAAGCGATTCTGCGAAGCAATGTGAACAGGCACAGAGAAGGTGCTATCAGGGAATTCTCTGCCTGCCTTTCCCCAGTGCTCTGCAAGCTCTCCAGGACAACATAGAATCTGGGGCTCTGTGCTTTCTTTCCTTCTGAACAAGTGTTACTGTTTTCTGCACAAAAGCGATTCTGCGAAGCAATGTGAACACTTCTGCTTCCCAGGCACAGAGAAGGTGCTAGCAGGGAATTCTCTGCCTGCCTTTCCCCAGTGCTCTGCAAGATCTCCAGGACAACATAAAATCTGGGGCTCTGTGCTTTCTTTCCTTCTGAACAAGTGTTACTGTTTTCTGCACAAAAGCGATTCTTGCGAAGCAATGTGAACACTTCTGCTTCCCAGGCACAGAGAAGATGCTAGCAAGGAATTCTCTGCCTGCCTTTCCCCAGTGCTCTGCAAGATCTCCAGGACAACATAAAATCTGGGGCTCTGTGCTTTCTTTCCTTCTGAACAAGTGTTACTGTTTTCTGCACAAAAGCGATTCTGCGAAGCAATGTGAACACTTCTGCTTCCCAGGCACAGAGAAGGTGCTAGCAGGGAATTCTCTGCCTGCCTTTCCCCAGTGCTCTGCAAGCTCTCCAGGACAACATAGAATCTGGGGCTCTGTGCTTTCTTTCCTTCTGAACAAGTGTTACTGTTTTCTGCACAAAAGCGATTCTTGCGAAGCAATGTGAACACTTCTGCTTCCCAGGCACAGAGAAGGTGCTAGCAGGGAATTCTCTGCCTGCCTTTCCCCAGTGCTCTGCAAGCTCTCCAGGACAACATAGAATCTGGGGCTCTGTGCTTTCTTTCCTTCTGAACAAGTGTTACTGTTTTCTGCACAAAAGCGATTCTTGCGAAGCAATGTGAACAGTTCTGCTTCCCAGGCACAGAGAAGGTGCTAGCAGGGAATTCTCTGCCTGCCTTTCCCCAGTGCTCTGCAAGCTCTCCAGGACAACATAAAATCTGGGGCTCTGTGCTTTCTTTCCTTCTGAACAAGTGTTACTGTTTTCTGCACAAAAACGATTCTGCGAAGCAATGTGAACACTTCTGCTTCCCAGGCATGGAGAAGGTGTTAGCAGGGAATTCTCTGCCTGCCTTTCCCCAGTGCTCTGCAAGCTCTCCAGGACAACATAGAATCTGGGGCTCTGTGCTTTCTTTCGTTCTGAACAAGTGTTACTGTTTTCTGCACAAAAGCGATTCTGCGAAGCAATGTGAACAGGCACAGAGAAGGTGCTATCAGGGAATTCTCTGCCTGCCTTTCCCCAGTGCTCTGCAAGCTCTCCAGGACAACATAGAATCTGGGGCTCTGTACTTTCTTTCCTTCTGAACAAGTGTTACTGTTTTCTGCACAAAATCGATTCTGCGAAGCAATGTGAACACTTCTGCTTCCCAGGCACAGAGAAGATGCTAGCAAGGAATTCTCTGCCTGCCTTTCCCCAGTGCTCTGCAAGCTCTCCAGGACAACATAAAATCTGGGGCTCTGTGCTTTCTTTCCTTCTGAACAAGTGTTACTGTTTTCTGCACAAAAGCGATTCTTGCGAAGCAATGTGAACACTTCTGCTTCCCAGGCACAGAGAAGGTGCTAGCAGGGAATTCTCTGCCTGCCTTTCCCCAGTGCTCTGCAAGCTCTCCAGGACAACATAGAATCTGGGGCTCTGTGCTTTTTTTCCTTCTGAACAAGTGTTACTGTTTTCTGCACAAAAGCGATTCTGCGAAGCAATGTGAACAGGCACAGAGAAGGTGCTATCAGGGAATTCTCTGCCTGCCTTTCCCCAGTGCTCTGCAAGCTCTCCAGGACAACATAGAATCTGGGGCTCTGTGCTTTCTTTCGTTCTGAACAAGTGTTACTGTTTTCTGCACAAAAGCGATTCTTGCGAAGCAATGTGAACACTTCTGCTTCCCAGGCACAGAGAAGGTGCTAGCAAGGAATTCTCTGCCTGCCTTTCCCTAGTGCTCTGCAAGCTCTCCAGGACAACATAGAATCTGGGGCTCTGTGCTTTCTTTCCTTCTGAACAAGTGTTACTGTTTTCTGCACAAAAGCGATTCTGCGAAGCAATGTGAACACTTCTGCTTCCCAGGCACAGAGAAGGTGCTAGCAGGGAATTCTCTGCCTGCCTTTCCCCAGTGCTCTGCAAGCTCTCCAGGACAATATAAAATCTGGGGCTCTGTGCTTTCATTCCTTCTGAACAAGTGTTACTGTTTTCTGCACAAAAGCGATTCTGCGAAGCAATGTGAACACTTCTGCTTCCCAGGCACAGAGAAGGTGCTAGCAGGGAATTCTCTGCCTGCCTTTCCCCAGTGCTCTGCAAGCTCTCCAGGACAACATAGAATCTGGGGCTCTGTGCTTTCTTTCGTTCTGAACAAGTGTTACTGTTTTCTGCACAAAAGCGATTCTTGCGAAGCAATGTGAACACTTCTGCTTCCCAGGCACAGAGAAGGTGCTAGCAAGGAATTCTCTGCCTGCCTTTCCCTAGTGCTCTGCAAGCTCTCCAGGACAACATAGAATCTGGGGCTCTGTGCTTTCTTTCCTTCTGAACAAGTGTTACTGTTTTCTGCACAAAAGCGATTCTGCGAAGCAATGTGAACACTTCTGCTTCCCAGGCACAGAGAAGGTGCTATCAGGGAATTCTCTGCCTGCCTTTCCCCAGTGCTCTGCAAGCTCTCCAGGACAATATAAAATCTGGGGCTCTGTGCTTTCTTTCCTTCTGAACAAGTGTTACTGTTTTCTGCACAAAAGCGATTCTGCGAAGCAATGTGAACACTTCTGCTTCCCAGGCACAGAGAAGGTGCTAGCAGGGAATTCTCTGCCTGCCTTTCCCCAGTGCTCTGCAAGCTCTCCAGGACAACATAAAATCTGGGGCTCTGTGCTTTCTTTCCTTCTGAACAAGTGTTACTGTTTTCTGCACAAAAGCGATTCTTGCGAAGCAATGTGAACACTTCTGCTTCCCAGGCACAGAGAAGGTGCTAACAGGGAATTCTCTGCCTGCCTTTCCCCAGTGCTCTGCAAGCTCTCCAGGACAACATAAAATCTGGGGCTCTGTGCTTTCTTTCCTTCTGAACAAGTGTTACTGTTTTCTGCACAAAAGCGATTCTTGCGAAGCAATGTGAACACTTCTGCTTCCCAGGCACAGAGAAGGTGCTAGCAGGGAATTCTCTGCCTGCCTTTCCCCAGTGCTCTGCAAGCTCTCCAGGACAACATAGAATCTGGGGCTCTGTGCTTTCTTTCCTTCTGAACAAGTGTTACTGTTTTCTGCACAAAAGCGATTCTTGCGAAGCAATGTGAACACTTCTGCTTCCCAGGCACAGAGAAGGTGCTATCTGGGAATTCTCTGCCTGCCTTTCCCCAGTGCTCTGCAAGCTCTCCAGGACAACATAAAATCTGGGGCTCTGTGCTTTCTTTCCTTCTGAACAAGTGTTACTGTTTTCTGCACAAAAACGATTCTGCGAAGCAATGTGAACACTTCTGCTTCCCAGGCACAGAGAAGGTGCTATCAGGGAATTCTCTGCCTGCCTTTCCCCAGTGCTCTGCAAGCTCTCCAGGACAACATAGAATCTGGGGCTCTGTGCTTTCTTTCGTTCTGAACAAGTGTTACTGTTTTCTGCACAAAAGCGATTCTTGCGAAGCAATGTGAACACTTCTGCTTCCCAGGCACAGAGAAGGTGCTAGCAAGGAATTCTCTGCCTGCCTTTCCCTAGTGCTCTGCAAGCTCTCCAGGACAACATAGAATCTGGGGCTCTGTGCTTTCTTTCCTTCTGAACAAGTGTTACTGTTTTCTGCACAAAAGCGATTCTGCGAAGCAATGTGAACACTTCTGCTTCCCAGGCACAGAGAAGGTGCTATCAGGGAATTCTCTGCCTGCCTTTCCCCAGTGCTCTGCAAGCTCTCCAGGACAATATAAAATCTGGGGCTCTGTGCTTTCTTTCCTTCTGAACAAGTGTTACTGTTTTCTGCACAAAAGCGATTCTGCGAAGCAATGTGAACACTTCTGCTTCCCAGGCACAGAGAAGGTGCTATCAGGGAATTCTCTGCCTGCCTTTCCCCAGTGCTCTGCAAGCTCTCCAGGACAACATAAAATCTGGGGCTCTGTGCTTTCTTTCCTTCTGAACAAGTGTTACTGTTTTCTGCACAAAAGCGATTCTTGCGAAGCAATGTGAACACTTCTGCTTCCCAGGCACAGAGAAGGTGCTATCTGGGAATTCTCTGCCTGCCTTTCCCCAGTGCTCTGCAAGCTCTCCAGGACAACATAAAATCTGGGGCTCTGTGCTTTCTTTCCTTCTGAACAAGTGTTACTGTTTTCTGCACAAAAACGATTCTGCGAAGCAATGTGAACACTTCTGCTTCCCAGGCACAGAGAAGGTGCTATCAGGGAATTCTCTGCCTGCCTTTCCCCAGTGCTCTGCAAGCTCTCCAGGACAACATAAAATCTGGGTCTCTGTGCTTTCTTTCCTTCTGAACAAGTGTTACTGTTTTCTGCACAAAAGCGATTCTGCGAAGCAATGTGAACACTTCTGCTTCCCCGGCACAGAGAAGGTGCTAGCAAGGAATTCTCTGCCTGCCTTTCCCTAGTGCTCTGCAAGCTCTCCAGGACAACATAGAATCTGGGGCTCTGTGCTTTCTTTCCTTCTGAACAAGTGTTACTGTTTTCTGCACAAAAGCGATTCTGCGAAGCAATGTGAACAGGCACAGAGAAGGTGCTAGCAGGGAATTCTCTGCCTGCCTTTCCCCAGTGCTCTGCAAGCTCTCCAGGACAATATAAAATCTGGGGCTCTGTGCTTTCTTTCCTTCTGAACAAGTGTTACTGTTTTCTGCACAAAAGCGATTCTGCGAAGCAATGTGAACACTTCTGCTTCCAAGGCACAGAGAAGGTGCTAGCAGGGAATTCTCTGCCTGCCTTTCCCCAGTGCTCTGCAAGCTCTCCAGGGCAACATAAAATCTGGGGCTCTGTGCTTTCTTTCCTTCTGAACAAGTGTTACTGTTTTCTGCACAAAAGCGATTCTTGCGAAGCAATGTGAACACTTCTGCTTCCCAGGCACAGAGAAGGTGCTATCAGGGAATTCTCTGCCTGCCTTTCCCCAGTGCTCTGCAAGCTCTCCAAGACAACATAGAATCTGGGGCTCTGTGCTTTCTTTCGTTCTGAACAAGTGTTACTGTTTTCTGCACAAAAGCGATTCTGCGAAGCAATGTGAACAGGCACAGAGAAGGTGCTATCAGGGAATTCTCTGCCTGCCTTTCCCCAGTGCTCTGCAAGCTCTCCAGGACAACATAAAATCTGGGGCTCTGTGCTTTCTTACGTTCTGAACAAGTGTTACTGTTTTCTGCACAAAAGCGATTCTGCGAAACAATGTGAACAGGCACAGAGAAGGTGCTAGCAGGGAATTCTCTGCCTGCCTTTCCCCAGTGCTCTGCAAGCTCTCCAGGACAACATAGAATCTGGGGCTCTGTGCTTTCTTTCCTTCTGAACAAGTGTTACTGTTTTCTGCACAAAAGCGATTCTTGCGAAGCAATGTGAACACTTCTGCTTCCCAGGCACAGAGAAGGTGCTATCAGGGAATTCTCTGCCTGCCTTTCCCCAGTGCTCTGCAAGCTCTCCAGGACAACATAAAATCTGGGGCTCTGTGCTTTCTTTCGTTCTGAACAAGTGTTACTGTTTTCTGCACAAAAGCGATTCTGCGAAGCAATGTGAACACTTCTGCTTCCCAGGCACAGAGAAGGTGCTAGCAGGGAATTCTCTGCCTGCCTTTCCCCAGTGCTCTGCAAGCTCTCCAGGACAACATAGAATCTGGGGCTCTGTGCTTTCTTTCGTTCTGAACAAGTGTTACTGTTTTCTGCACAAAAGCGATTCTGCGAAGCAATGTGAACAGGCACAGAGAAGGTGCTATCAGGGAATTCTCTGCCTGCCTTTCCCCAGTGCTCTGCAAGCTCTCCAGGACAACATAGAATCTGGGGCTCTGTGCTTTCTTTCCTTCTGAACAAGTGTTACTGTTTTCTGCACAAAAGCGATTCTTGCGAAGCAATGTGAACACTTCTGCTTCCCAGGCACAGAGAAGGTGCTAGCAGGGAATTCTCTGCCTGCCTTTCCCCAGTGCTCTGCAAGCTCTCCAGGACAACATAGAATCTGGGGCTCTGTGCTTTCTTTCCTTCTGAACAAGTGTTACTGTTTTCTGCACAAAAGCGATTCTGCGAAGCAATGTGAACAGGCACAGAGAAGGTGCTAGCAAGGAATTCTCTGCCTGCCTTTCCCTAGTGCTCTGCAAGGTCTCCAGGACAACATAGAATCTGGGGCTCTGTGCTTTCTTTCCTTCTGAACAAGTGTTACTGTTTTCTGCACAAAAGCGATTCTGCGAAGCAATGTGAACAGGCACAGAGAAGGTGCTATCAGGGAATTCTCTGCCTGCCTTTCCCCAGTGCTCTGCAAGCTCTCCAGGACAATATAAAATCTGGGGCTCTGTGCTTTCATTCCTTCTGAACAAGTGTTACTGTTTTCTGCACAAAAGCGATTCTGCGAAGCAATGTGAACACTTCTGCTTCCCAGGCACAGAGAAGGTGCTAGCAGGGAATTCTCTGCCTGCCTTTCCCCAGTGCTCTGCAAGCTCTCCAGGACAACATAAAATCTGGGGCTCTGTGCTTTCTTTCCTTCTGAACAAGTGTTACTGTTTTCTGCACAAAAGCGATTCTTGCGAAGCAATGTGAACACTTCTGCTTCCCAGGCACAGAGAAGGTGCTATCAGGGAATTCTCTGCCTGCCTTTCCCCAGTGCTCTGCAAGCTCTCCAGGACAACATAAAATCTGGGTCTCTGTGCTTTCTTTCCTTCTGAACAAGTGTTACTGTTTTCTGCACAAAAGCGATTCTGCGAAGCAATGTGAACACTTCTGCTTCCCAGGCACAGAGAAGGTGCTAGCAGGGAATTCTCTGCCTGCCTTTCCCCAGTGCTCTGCAAGCTCTCCAGGACAACATAGAATCTGGGGCTCTGTGCTTTCTTTCGTTCTGAACAAGTGTTACTGTTTTCTGCACAAAAGCGATTCTGCGAAGCAATGTGAACACTTCTGCTTCCCAGGCACAGAGAAGGTGCTATCAGGGAATTCTCTGCCTGCCTTTCCCCAGTGCTCTGCAAGCTCTCCAGGACAACATAGAATCTGGGGCTCTGTGCTTTCTTTCGTTCTGAACAAGTGTTACTGTTTTCTGCACAAAAGCGATTCTGCGAAGCAATGTGAACAGGCACAGAGAAGGTGCTATCAGGGAATTCTCTGCCTGCCTTTCCCCAGTGCTCTGCAAGCTCTCCAGGACAACATAAAATCTGGGGCTCTGTGCTTTCTTACGTTCTGAACAAGTGTTACTGTTTTCTGCACAAAAGCGATTCTGCGAAACAATGTGAACAGGCACAGAGAAGGTGCTAGCAGGGAATTCTCTGCCTGCCTTTCCCCAGTGCTCTGCAAGCTCTCCAGGACAACATAGAATCTGGGGCTCTGTGCTTTCTTTCCTTCTGAACAAGTGTTACTGTTTTCTGCACAAAAGCGATTCTTGCGAAGCAATGTGAACACTTCTGCTTCCCAGGCACAGAGAAGGTGCTATCAGGGAATTCTCTGCCTGCCTTTCCCCAGTGCTCTGCAAGCTCTCCAGGACAACATAAAATCTGGGGCTCTGTGCTTTCTTTCGTTCTGAACAAGTGTTACTGTTTTCTGCACAAAAGCGATTCTGCGAAGCAATGTGAACACTTCTGCTTCCCAGGCACAGAGAAGGTGCTAGCAGGGAATTCTCTGCCTGCCTTTCCCCAGTGCTCTGCAAGCTCTCCAGGACAACATAGAATCTGGGGCTCTGTGCTTTCTTTCGTTCTGAACAAGTGTTACTGTTTTCTGCACAAAAGCGATTCTGCGAAGCAATGTGAACAGGCACAGAGAAGGTGCTATCAGGGAATTCTCTGCCTGCCTTTCCCCAGTGCTCTGCAAGCTCTCCAGGACAACATAGAATCTGGGGCTCTGTGCTTTCTTTCCTTCTGAACAAGTGTTACTGTTTTCTGCACAAAAGCGATTCTTGCGAAGCAATGTGAACACTTCTGCTTCCCAGGCACAGAGAAGGTGCTAGCAGGGAATTCTCTGCCTGCCTTTCCCCAGTGCTCTGCAAGCTCTCCAGGACAACATAGAATCTGGGGCTCTGTGCTTTCTTTCCTTCTGAACAAGTGTTACTGTTTTCTGCACAAAAGCGATTCTGCGAAGCAATGTGAAGAGGCACAGAGAAGGTGCTAGCAAGGAATTCTCTGCCTGCCTTTCCCTAGTGCTCTGCAAGGTCTCCAGGACAACATAGAATCTGGGGCTCTGTGCTTTCTTTCCTTCTGAACAAGTGTTACTGTTTTCTGCACAAAAGCGATTCTGCGAAGCAATGTGAACAGGCACAGAGAAGGTGCTATCAGGGAATTCTCTGCCTGCCTTTCCCCAGTGCTCTGCAAGCTCTCCAGGACAATATAAAATCTGGGGCTCTGTGCTTTCATTCCTTCTGAACAAGTGTTACTGTTTTCTGCACAAAAGCGATTCTGCGAAGCAATGTGAACACTTCTGCTTCCCAGGCACAGAGAAGGTGCTAGCAGGGAATTCTCTGCCTGCCTTTCCCCAGTGCTCTGCAAGCTCTCCAGGACAACATAAAATCTGGGGCTCTGTGCTTTCTTTCCTTCTGAACAAGTGTTACTGTTTTCTGCACAAAAGCGATTCTTGCGAAGCAATGTGAACACTTCTGCTTCCCAGGCACAGAGAAGGTGCTATCAGGGAATTCTCTGCCTGCCTTTCCCCAGTGCTCTGCAAGCTCTCCAGGACAACATAAAATCTGGGTCTCTGTGCTTTCTTTCCTTCTGAACAAGTGTTACTGTTTTCTGCACAAAAGCGATTCTGCGAAGCAATGTGAACACTTCTGCTTCCCAGGCACAGAGAAGGTGCTAGCAGGGAATTCTCTGCCTGCCTTTCCCCAGTGCTCTGCAAGCTCTCCAGGACAACATAGAATCTGGGGCTCTGTGCTTTCTTTCGTTCTGAACAAGTGTTACTGTTTTCTGCACAAAAGCGATTCTGCGAAGCAATGTGAACAGGCACAGAGAAGGTGCTATCAGGGAATTCTCTGCCTGCCTTTCCCCAGTGCTCTGCAAGCTCTCCAGGACAACATAGAATCTGGGGCTCTGTGCTTTCTTTCCTTCTGAACAAGTGTTACTGTTTTCTGCACAAAAGCGATTCTGCGAAGCAATGTGAACAGGCACAGAGAAGGTGCTAGCAAGGAATTCTCTGCCTGCCTTTCCCTAGTGCTCTGCAAGCTCTCCAGGACAACATAGAATCTGGGGCTCTGTGCTTTCTTTCCTTCTGAACAAGTGTTACTGTTTTCTGCACAAAAGCGATTCTGCGAAGCAATGTGAACAGGCACAGAGAAGGTGCTATCAGGGAATTCTCTGCCTGCCTTTCCCCAGTGCTCTGCAAGCTCTCCAGGACAATATAAAATCTGGGGCTCTGTGCTTTCTTTCCTTCTGAACAAGTGTTACTGTTTTCTGCACAAAAGCGATTCTGCGAAGCAATGTGAACACTTCTGCTTCCCAGGCACAGAGAAGGTGCTAGCAGGGAATTCTCTGCCTGCCTTTCCCCAGTGCTCTGCAAGCTCTCCAGGACAACATAAAATCTGGGGCTCTGTGCTTTCTTTCCTTCTGAACAAGTGTTACTGTTTTCTGCACAAAAGCGATTCTTGCGAAGCAATGTGAACACTTCTGCTTCCCAGGCACAGAGAAGGTGCTAGCAAGGAATTCTCTGCCTGCCTTTCCCTAGTGCTCTGCAAGCTCTCCAGGACAACATAGAATCTGGGGCTCTGTGCTTTCTTTCCTTCTGAACAAGTGTTACTGTTTTCTGCACAAAAGCGATTCTGCGAAGCAATGTGAACAGGCACAGAGAAGGTGCTAGCAGGGAATTCTCTGCCTGCCTTTCCCCAGTGCTCTGCAAGCTCTCCAGGACAACATAGAATCTGGGGCTCTGTGCTTTCTTTCCTTCTGAACAAGTGTTACTGTTTTCTGCACAAAAGCGATTCTTGCGAAGCAATGTGAACAGGCACAGAGAAGGTGCTATCAGGGAATTCTCTGCCTGCCTTTCCCCAGTGCTCTGCAAGCTCTCCAGGACAACATAGAATCTGGGGCTCTGTGCTTTCTTTCCTTCTGAACAAGTGTTACTGTTTTCTGCACAAAAGCGATTCTTGCGAAGCAATGTGAACACTTCTGCTTCCCAGGCACAGAGAAGGTGCTAGCAGGGAATTCTCTGCCTGCCTTTCCCCAGTGCTCTGCAAGCTCTCCAGGACAACATAGAATCTGGGGCTCTGTGCTTTCTTTCCTTCTGAACAAGTGTTACTGTTTTCTGCACAAAAGCGATTCTGCGAAGCAATGTGAACAGGCACAGAGAAGGTGCTAGCAAGGAATTCTCTGCCTGCCTTTCCCTAGTGCTCTGCAAGCTCTCCAGGACAACATAGAATCTGGGGCTCTGTGCTTTCTTTCCTTCTGAACAAGTGTTACTGTTTTCTGCACAAAAGCGATTCTGCGAAGCAATGTGAACAGGCACAGAGAAGGTGCTCTCAGGGAATTCTCTGCCTGCCTTTCCCCAGTGCTCTGCAAGCTCTCCAGGACAATATAAAATCTGGGGCTCTGTGCTTTCTTTCCTTCTGAACAAGTGTTACTGTTTTCTGCACAAAAGCGATTCTGCGAAGCAATGTGAACACTTCTGCTTCCCAGGCACAGAGAAGGTGCTAGCAGGGAATTCTCTGCCTGCCTTTCCCCAGTGCTCTGCAAGCTCTCCAGGACAACATAAAATCTGGGGCTCTGTGCTTTCTTTCCTTCTGAACAAGTGTTACTGTTTTCTGCACAAAAGCGATTCTTGCGAAGCAATGTGAACACTTCTGCTTCCCAGGCACAGAGAAGGTGCTAGCAAGGAATTCTCTGCCTGCCTTTCCCTAGTGCTCTGCAAGCTCTCCAGGACAACATAGAATCTGGGGCTCTGTGCTTTCTTTCCTTCTGAACAAGTGTTACTGTTTTCTGCACAAAAGCGATTCTGCGAAGCAATGTGAACAGGCACAGAGAAGGTGCTAGCAGGGAATTCTCTGCCTGCCTTTCCCCAGTGCTCTGCAAGCTCTCCAGGACAATATAAAATCTGGGGCTCTGTGCTTTCTTTCCTTCTGAACAAGTGTTACTGTTTTCTGCACAAAAGCGATTCTGCGAAGCAATGTGAACACTTCTGCTTCCAAGGCACAGAGAAGGTGCTATCAGGGAATTCTCTGCCTGCCTTTCCCCAGTGCTCTGCAAGCTCTCCAGGGCAACATAAAATCTGGGGCTCTGTGCTTTCTTTCCTTCTGAACAAGTGTTACTGTTTTCTGCACAAAAGCGATTCTTGCGAAGCAATGTGAACACTTCTGCTTCCCAGGCACAGAGAAGGTGCTAACAGGGAATTCTCTGCCTGCCTTTCCCCAGTGCTCTGCAAGCTCTCCAGGACAACATAAAATCTGGGGCTCTGTGCTTTCTTTCGTTCTGAACAGTTGTTACTGTTTTCTGCACAAAAGCGATTCTGCGAAGCAATGTGAACACTTCTGCTTCCCAGGCACAGAGAAGGTGCTAGCAGGGAATTCTCTGCCTGCCTTTCCCCAGTGCTCTGCAAGCTCTCCAGGACAACATAAAATCTGGGGCTCTGTGCTTTCTTTCTTTCTGAACAAGTGTTACTGTTTTCTGCACAAAAGCGATTCTGCGAAGCAATGTGAACAGGCACAGAGAAGGTGCTAGCAGGGAATTCTCTGCCTGCCTTTCCCCAGTGCTCTGCAAGCTCTCCAGGACAACATAGAATCTGGGGCTCTGTGCTTTCTTTCCTTCTGAACAAGTGTTACTGTTTTCTGCACAAAAGCGATTCTTGCGAAGCAATGTGAACACTTCTGCTTCCCAGGCACAGAGAAGGTGCTAGCAGGGAATTCTCTGCCTGCCTTTCCCCAGTGCTCTGCAAGCTCTCCAGGACAACATAAAATCTGGGGCTCTGTGCTTTCTTTCGTTCTGAACAAGTGTTAGTGTTTTCTGCACAAAAGCGATTCTGCGAAGCAATGTGAACACTTCTGCTTCCCAGGCACAGAGAAGGTGCTAGCAGGGAATTCTCTGCCTGCCTTTCCCCAGTGCTCTGCAAGCTCTCCAGGACAACATAAAATCTGGGGCTCTGTGCTTTCTTTCGTTCTGAACAAGTGTTACTGTTTTCTGCACAAAAGCGATTCTTGCGAAGCAATGTGAACACTTCTGCTTCCCAGGCACAGAGAAGGTGCTATCAGGGAATTCTCTGCCTGCCTTTCCCCAGTGCTCTGCAAGCTCTCCAGGACAACATAAAATCTGGGGCTCTGTGCTTTCTTTCCTTCTGAACAAGTGTTACTGTTTTCTGCACAAAAGCGATTCTTGCGAAGCAATGTGAACACTTCTGCTTCCCAGGCACAGAGAAGGTGCTAGCAGGGAATTCTCTGCCGGCCTTTCCCCAGTGCTCTGCAAGCTCTCCAGGACAACATAGAATCTGGGGCTCTGTGCTTTCTTTCCTTCTGAACAAGTGTTACTGTTTTCTGCACAAAAGCGATTCTTGCGAAGCAATGTGAACACTTCTGCTTCCCAGGCACAGAGAAGGTGCTAGCAAGGAATTCTCTGCCTGCCTTTCCCCAGTGCTCTGCAAGCTCTCCAGGGCAACATAAAATCTGGGGCTCTGTGCTTTCTTTCCTTCTGAACAAGTGTTACTGTTTTCTGCACAAAAGCGATTCTTGCGAAGCAATGTGAACACTTCTGCTTCCCAGGCACAGAGAAGGTGCTATCAGGGAATTCTCTGCCTGCCTTTCCCCAGTGCTCTGCAAGCTCTCCAGGACAACATAAAATCTGGGGCTCTGTGCTTTCTTTCCTTCTGAACAAGTGTTATGGTTTTCTGCACAAAAGCGATTCTGCGAAGCAATGTGAACAGGCACAGAGAAGGTGCTATCAGGGAATTCTCTGCCTGCCTTTCCCCAGTGCTCTGCAAGCTCTCCAGGACAACATAAAATCTGGGGCTCTGTGCTCTCTTTCGTTCTGAACAAGTGTTACTGTTTTCTGCACAAAAGCGATTCTTGCGAAGCAATGTGAACACTTCTGCTTCCCAGGCACAGAGAACGTGCTATCAGGGAATTCTCTGCCTGCCTTTCCCCAGTGCTCTGCAAGCTCTCCAGGACAACATAAAATCTGGGGCTCTGTGCTTTCTTTCGTTCTGAACAAGTGTTACTGTTTTCTGCACAAAAGCGATTCTGCGAAACAATGTGAACAGGCACAGAGAAGGTGCTAGAAGGGAATTCTCTGCCTGCCTTTCCCCAGTGCTCTGCAAGCTCTCCAGGACAACACAGAATCTGGGGCTCTGTGCTTTCTTTCGTTCTGAACAAGTGTTACTGTTTTCTGCACAAAAGCGATTCTTGCGAAGCAATGTGAACACTTCTGCTTCCCAGGCACAGAGAAGGTGCTATCAGGGAATTCTCTGCCTGCCTTTCCCCAGTGCTCTGCAAGCTCTCCAGGACAACATAAAATCTGGGGCTCTGTGCTTTCTTTCCTTCTGAACAAGTGTTACTGTTTTCTGCACAAAAGCGATTCTTGCGAAGCAATGTGAACACTTCTGCTTCCCAGGCACAGAGAAGGTGCTAGCAGGGAATTCTCTGCCGGCCTTTCCCCAGTGCTCTGCAAGCTCTCCAGGACAACATAGAATCTGGGGCTCTGTGCTTTCTTTCGTTCTGAACAAGTTTTACTGTTTTCTGCACAAAAGCGATTCTTGCGAAGCAATGTGAACACTTCTGCTTCCCAGGCACAGAGAAGGTGCTATCAGGGAATTCTCTGCCTGCCTTTCCCCAGTGCTCTGCAAGCTCTCCAGGACAACATAAAATCTGGGGCTCTGTGCTTTCTTTCCTTCTGAACAAGTGTTACTGTTTTCTGCACAAAAGCGATTCTTGCAAAGCAATGTGAACAGTTCTGCTTCCCAGGCACAGAGAAGGTGCTATCAGGGAATTCTCTGCCTGCCTTTCCCCAGTGCTCTGCAAGCTCTCCAAGACAACATAGAATCTGGGGCTCTGTGCTTTCTTTCCTTCTGAACAAGTGTTAGTGTTTTCTGCACAAAAGCGATTCTGCGAAGCAATGTGAACAGGCACAGAGAAGGTGCTATCAGGGAACTCTCTGCCTGCCTTTCCCCAGTGCTCTGCAAGCTCTCCAGGACAACATAAAATCTGGGGCTCTGTGCTTTCTTTCCTTCTGAACAAGTGTTACTGTTTTCTGCACAAAAGCGATTCTGCGAAACAATGTGAACAGGCACAGAGAAGGTGCTAGCAGGGAATTCTCTGCCTGCCTTTCCCCAGTGCTCTGCAAGCTCTCCAGGACAACATAGAATCTGGGGCTCTGTGCTTTCTTTCGTTCTGAACAAGTGTTACTGTTTTCTGCACAAAAGCGATTCTGCGAAGCAATGTGAACAGGCACAGAGAAGGTGCTAGCAAGGAATTCTCTGCCTGCCTTTCCCTAGTGCTCTGCAAGCTCTCCAGGACAACATAGAATCTGGGGCTCTGTGCTTTCTTTCCTTCTGAACAAGTGTTACTGTTTTCTGCACAAAAGCGATTCTGCGAAGCAATGTGAACAGGCACAGAGAAGGTGCTATCAGGGAATTCTCTGCCTGCCTTTCCCCAGTGCTCTGCAAGCTCTCCAGGACAATATAAAATCTGGGGCTCTGTGCTTTCTTTCCTTCTGAACAAGTGTTACTGTTTTCTGCACAAAAGCGATTCTGCGAAGCAATGTGAACACTTCTGCTTCCCAGGCACAGAGAAGGTGCTAGCAGGGAATTCTCTGCCTGCCTTTCCCCAGTGCTCTGCAAGCTCTCCAGGACAACATAAAATCTGGGGCTCTGTGCTTTCTTTCCTTCTGAACAAGTGTTACTGTTTTCTGCACAAAAGCGATTCTTGCGAAGCAATGTGAACACTTCTGCTTCCCAGGCACAGAGAAGGTGCTAACAGGGAATTCTCTGCCTGCCTTTCCCCAGTGCTCTGCAAGCTCTCCAGGACAACATAGAATCTGGGGCTCTGTGCTTTCTTTCCTTCTGAACAAGTGTTACTGTTTTCTGCACAAAAGCGATTCTGCGAAACAATGTGAACAGGCACAGAGAAGGTGCTAACAGGGAATTCTCTGCCTGCCTTTCCCCAGTGCTCTGCAAGCTCTCCAGGACAACATAAAATCTGGGGCTCTGTGCTTTCTTTCCTTCTGAACAAGTGTTAGTGTTTTCTGCACAAAAGCGATTCTGCGAAGCAATGTGAACAGGCACAGAGAAGGTGCTAGCAAGGAATTCTCTGCCTGCCTTTCCCCAGTGCTCTGCAAGCTCTCCAAGACAACATAGAATCTGGGGCTCTGTGCTTTCTTTCCTTCTGAACAAGTGTTAGTGTTTTCTGCACAAAAGCGATTCTGCGAAGCAATGTGAACAGGCACAGAGAAGGTGCTATCAGGGAACTCTCTGCCTGCCTTTCCCCAGTGCTCTGCAAGCTCTCCAGGACAACATAAAATCTGGGGCTCTGTGCTTTCTTTCCTTCTGAACAAGTGTTACTGTTTTCTGCACAAAAGCGATTCTGCGAAACAATGTGAACAGGCACAGAGAAGGTGCTAGCAGGGAATTCTCTGCCTGCCTTTCCCCAGTGCTCTGCAAGCTCTCCAGGACAACATAGAATCTGGGGCTCTGTGCTTTCTTTCGTTCTGAACAAGTGTTACTGTTTTCTGCACAAAAGCGATTCTGCGAAGCAATGTGAACAGGCACAGAGAAGGTGCTAGCAAGGAATTCTCTGCCTGCCTTTCCCTAGTGCTCTGCAAGCTCTCCAGGACAACATAGAATCTGGGGCTCTGTGCTTTCTTTCCTTCTGAACAAGTGTTACTGTTTTCTGCACAAAAGCGATTCTGCGAAGCAATGTGAACAGGCACAGAGAAGGTGCTATCAGGGAATTCTCTGCCTGCCTTTCCCCAGTGCTCTGCAAGCTCTCCAGGACAATATAAAATCTGGGGCTCTGTGCTTTCTTTCCTTCTGAACAAGTGTTACTGTTTTCTGCACAAAAGCGATTCTGCGAAGCAATGTGAACACTTCTGCTTCCCAGGCACAGAGAAGGTGCTAGCAGGGAATTCTCTGCCTGCCTTTCCCCAGTGCTCTGCAAGCTCTCCAGGACAACATAAAATCTGGGGCTCTGTGCTTTCTTTCCTTCTGAACAAGTGTTACTGTTTTCTGCACAAAAGCGATTCTTGCGAAGCAATGTGAACACTTCTGCTTCCCAGGCACAGAGAAGGTGCTAACAGGGAATTCTCTGCCTGCCTTTCCCCAGTGCTCTGCAAGCTCTCCAGGACAACATAGAATCTGGGGCTCTGTGCTTTCTTTCCTTCTGAACAAGTGTTACTGTTTTCTGCACAAAAGCGATTCTGCGAAACAATGTGAACAGGCACAGAGAAGGTGCTAACAGGGAATTCTCTGCCTGCCTTTCCCCAGTGCTCTGCAAGCTCTCCAGGACAACATAAAATCTGGGGCTCTGTGCTTTCTTTCCTTCTGAACAAGTGTTAGTGTTTTCTGCACAAAAGCGATTCTGCGAAGCAATGTGAACAGGCACAGAGAAGGTGCTAGCAAGGAATTCTCTGCCTGCCTTTCCCCAGTGCTCTGCAAGCTCTCCAGGACAACATAGAATCTGGGGCTCTGTGCTTTCTTTCGTTCTGAACAAGTGTTACTGTTTTCTGCACAAAAGCGATTCTGCGAAGCAATGTGAACACTTCTGCTTCCCAGGCACAGAGAAGGTGCTAGCAGGGAATTCTCTGCCTGCCTTTCCCCAGTGCTCTGCAAGCTCTCCAGGACAACATAGAATCTGGGGCTCTGTGCTTTCTTTCCTTCTGAACAAGTGTTACTGTTTTCTGCACAAAAGCGATTCTGCGAAGCAATGTGAACAGGCACAGAGAAGGTGCTATCAGGGAATTCTCTGCCTGCCTTTCCCCAGTGCTCTGCAAGCTCTCCAGGACAACATAGAATCTGGGGCTCTGTGCTTTCTTTCCTTCTGAACAAGTGTTACTGTTTTCTGCACAAAAGCGATTCTGCGAAGCAATGTGAACACTTCTGCTTCCCAGGCACAGAGAAGGTGCTAGCAGGGAATTCTCTGCCTGCCTTTCCCCAGTGCTCTGCAAGCTCTCCAGGACAACATAAAATCTGGGGCTCTGTGCTTTCTTTCCTTCTGAACAAGTGTTACTGTTTTCTGCACAAAAGCGATTCTGCGAAGCAATGTGAACAGGCACAGAGAAGGTGCTATCAGGGAATTCTCTGCCTGCCTTTCCCCAGTGCTCTGCAAGCTCTCCAGGACAACATAGAATCTGGGGCTCTGTGCTTTCTTTCCTTCTGAACAAGTGTTACTGTTTTCTGCACAAAAGCGATTCTTGCGAAGCAATGTGAACACTTCTGCTTCCCAGGCACAGAGAAGGTGCTAGCAAGGAATTCTCTGCCTGCCTTTCCCCAGTGCTCTGCAAGCTCTCCAGGACAACATAGAATCTGGGGCTCTGTGCTTTCTTTCCTTCTGAACAAGTGTTACTGTTTTCTGCACAGAAGCGATTCTGCGAAGCAATGTGAACAGGCACAGAGAAAGTGCTAGCAGGGAATTCTCTGCCTGCCTTTCCCCAGTGCTCTGCAAGCTCTCCAGGACAACATAAAATCTGGGGCTCTGTGCTTTCTTTCGTTCTGAACAAGTGTTACTGTTTTCTGCACAAAAGCGATTCTGCGAAGCAATGTGAACACTTCTGCTTCCCAGGCACAGAGAAGGTGCTAGCAAGGAATTCTCTGCCTGCCTTTCCCCAGTGCTCTGCAAGCTCTCCAGGACAACATAGAATCTGGGGCTCTGTGCTTTCTTTCCTTCTGAACAAGTATTACTGTTTTCTGCACAAAAGCGATTCTTGCGAAGCAATGTGAACACTTCTGCTTCCCAGGCACAGAGAAGGTGCTATCAGGGAATTCTCTGCCTGCCTTTCCCCAGTGCTCTGCAAGCTCTCCAGGACAACATAAAATCTGGGGCTCTGTGCTTTCTTTCCTTCTGAACAAGTGTTATGGTTTTCTGCACAAAAGCGATTCTGCGAAGCAATGTGAACAGGCACAGAGAAGGTGCTATCAGGGAATTCTCTGCCTGCCTTTCCCCAGTGCTCTGCAAGCTCTCCAGGACAACATAAAATCTGGGGCTCTGTGCTCTCTTTCGTTCTGAACAAGTGTTACTGTTTTCTGCACAAAAGCGATTCTTGCGAAGCAATGTGAACACTTCTGCTTCCCAGGCACAGAGAACGTGCTATCAGGGAATTCTCTGCCTGCCTTTCCCCAGTGCTCTGCAAGCTCTCCAGGACAACATAAAATCTGGGGCTCTGTGCTTTCTTTCGTTCTGAACAAGTGTTACTGTTTTCTGCACAAAAGCGATTCTGCGAAACAATGTGAACAGGCACAGAGAAGGTGCTAGAAGGGAATTCTCTGCCTGCCTTTCCCCAGTGCTCTGCAAGCTCTCCAGGACAACACAGAATCTGGGGCTCTGTGCTTTCTTTCGTTCTGAACAAGTGTTACTGTTTTCTGCACAAAAGCGATTCTTGCGAAGCAATGTGAACACTTCTGCTTCCCAGGCACAGAGAAGGTGCTATCAGGGAATTCTCTGCCTGCCTTTCCCCAGTGCTCTGCAAGCTCTCCAGGACAACATAAAATCTGGGGCTCTGTGCTTTCTTTCCTTCTGAACAAGTGTTACTGTTTTCTGCACAAAAGCGATTCTTGCGAAGCAATGTGAACACTTCTGCTTCCCAGGCACAGAGAAGGTGCTAGCAGGGAATTCTCTGCCGGCCTTTCCCCAGTGCTCTGCAAGCTCTCCAGGACAACATAGAATCTGGGGCTCTGTGCTTTCTTTCGTTCTGAACAAGTGTTACTGTTTTCTGCACAAAAGCGATTCTTGCGAAGCAATGTGAACACTTCTGCTTCCCAGGCACAGAGAAGGTGCTATCAGGGAATTCTCTGCCTGCCTTTCCCCAGTGCTCTGCAAGCTCTCCAGGACAACATAAAATCTGGGGCTCTGTGCTTTCTTTCCTTCTGAACAAGTGTTACTGTTTTCTGCACAAAAGCGATTCTTGCAAAGCAATGTGAACAGTTCTGCTTCCCAGGCACAGAGAAGGTGCTATCAGGGAATTCTCTGCCTGCCTTTCCCCAGTGCTCTGCAAGCTCTCCAAGACAACATAGAATCTGGGGCTCTGTGCTTTCTTTCCTTCTGAACAAGTGTTAGTGTTTTCTGCACAAAAGCGATTCTGCGAAGCAATGTGAACAGGCACAGAGAAGGTGCTATCAGGGAACTCTCTGCCTGCCTTTCCCCAGTGCTCTGCAAGCTCTCCAGGACAACATAAAATCTGGGGCTCTGTGCTTTCTTTCCTTCTGAACAAGTGTTACTGTTTTCTGCACAAAAGCGATTCTGCGAAACAATGTGAACAGGCACAGAGAAGGTGCTAGCAGGGAATTCTCTGCCTGCCTTTCCCCAGTGCTCTGCAAGCTCTCCAGGACAACATAGAATCTGGGGCTCTGTGCTTTCTTTCGTTCTGAACAAGTGTTACTGTTTTCTGCACAAAAGCGATTCTGCGAAGCAATGTGAACAGGCACAGAGAAGGTGCTAGCAAGGAATTCTCTGCCTGCCTTTCCCTAGTGCTCTGCAAGCTCTCCAGGACAACATAGAATCTGGGGCTCTGTGCTTTCTTTCCTTCTGAACAAGTGTTACTGTTTTCTGCACAAAAGCGATTCTGCGAAGCAATGTGAACAGGCACAGAGAAGGTGCTATCAGGGAATTCTCTGCCTGCCTTTCCCCAGTGCTCTGCAAGCTCTCCAGGACAATATAAAATCTGGGGCTCTGTGCTTTCTTTCCTTCTGAACAAGTGTTACTGTTTTCTGCACAAAAGCGATTCTGCGAAGCAATGTGAACACTTCTGCTTCCCAGGCACAGAGAAGGTGCTAGCAGGGAATTCTCTGCCTGCCTTTCCCCAGTGCTCTGCAAGCTCTCCAGGACAACATAAAATCTGGGGCTCTGTGCTTTCTTTCCTTCTGAACAAGTGTTACTGTTTTCTGCACAAAAGCGATTCTTGCGAAGCAATGTGAACACTTCTGCTTCCCAGGCACAGAGAAGGTGCTAACAGGGAATTCTCTGCCTGCCTTTCCCCAGTGCTCTGCAAGCTCTCCAGGACAACATAGAATCTGGGGCTCTGTGCTTTCTTTCCTTCTGAACAAGTGTTACTGTTTTCTGCACAAAAGCGATTCTGCGAAACAATGTGAACAGGCACAGAGAAGGTGCTAACAGGGAATTCTCTGCCTGCCTTTCCCCAGTGCTCTGCAAGCTCTCCAGGACAACATAAAATCTGGGGCTCTGTGCTTTCTTTCCTTCTGAACAAGTGTTAGTGTTTTCTGCACAAAAGCGATTCTGCGAAGCAATGTGAACAGGCACAGAGAAGGTGCTAGCAAGGAATTCTCTGCCTGCCTTTCCCCAGTGCTCTGCAAGCTCTCCAGGACAACATAGAATCTGGGGCTCTGTGCTTTCTTTCGTTCTGAACAAGTGTTACTGTTTTCTGCACAAAAGCGATTCTGCGAAGCAATGTGAACACTTCTGCTTCCCAGGCACAGAGAAGGTGCTAGCAGGGAATTCTCTGCCTGCCTTTCCCCAGTGCTCTGCAAGCTCTCCAGGACAACATAGAATCTGGGGCTCTGTGCTTTCTTTCCTTCTGAACAAGTGTTACTGTTTTCTGCACAAAAGCGATTCTGCGAAGCAATGTGAACAGGCACAGAGAAGGTGCTATCAGGGAATTCTCTGCCTGCCTTTCCCCAGTGCTCTGCAAGCTCTCCAGGACAACATAGAATCTGGGGCTCTGTGCTTTCTTTCCTTCTGAACAAGTGTTACTGTTTTCTGCACAAAAGCGATTCTGCGAAGCAATGTGAACACTTCTGCTTCCCAGGCACAGAGAAGGTGCTAGCAGGGAATTCTCTGCCTGCCTTTCCCCAGTGCTCTGCAAGCTCTCCAGGACAACATAAAATCTGGGGCTCTGTGCTTTCTTTCCTTCTGAACAAGTGTTACTGTTTTCTGCACAAAAGCGATTCTGCGAAACAATGTGAACAGGCACAGAGAAGGTGCTATCAGGGAATTCTCTGCCTGCCTTTCCCCAGTGCTCTGCAAGCTCTCCAGGACAACATAGAATCTGGGGCTCTGTGCTTTCTTTCCTTCTGAACAAGTGTTACTGTTTTCTGCACAAAAGCGATTCTTGCGAAGCAATGTGAACACTTCTGCTTCCCAGGCACAGAGAAGGTGCTAGCAAGGAATTCTCTGCCTGCCTTTCCCCAGTGCTCTGCAAGCTCTCCAGGACAACATAGAATCTGGGGCTCTGTGCTTTCTTTCCTTCTGAACAAGTGTTACTGTTTTCTGCACAGAAGCGATTCTGCGAAGCAATGTGAACAGGCACAGAGAAAGTGCTAGCAGGGAATTCTCTGCCTGCCTTTCCCCAGTGCTCTGCAAGCTCTCCAGGACAACATAAAATCTGGGGCTCTGTGCTTTCTTTCGTTCTGAACAAGTGTTACTGTTTTCTGCACAAAAGCGATTCTGCGAAGCAATGTGAACACTTCTGCTTCCCAGGCACAGAGAAGGTGCTAGCAAGGAATTCTCTGCCTGCCTTTCCCCAGTGCTCTGCAAGCTCTCCAGGACAACATAGAATCTGGGGCTCTGTGCTTTCTTTCCTTCTGAACAAGTATTACTGTTTTCTGCACAAAAGCGATTCTTGCGAAGCAATGTGAACACTTCTGCTTCCCAGGCACAGAGAAGGTGCTATCAGGGAATTCTCTGCCTGCCTTTCCCCAGTGCTCTGCAAGCTCTCCAGGACAACATAGAATCTGGGGCTCTGTGCTTTCTTTCCTTCTGAACAAGTGTTACTGTTTTCTGCACAAAAGCGATTCTGCGAAGCAATGTGAACAGGCACAGAGAAGGTGCTGGCAGGGAATTCTCTGCCTGCCTTTCCCCAGTGCTCTGCAAGCTCTCCAGGACAACATAGAATCTGGGGCTCTGTGCTTTCTTTCGTTCTGAACAAGTGTTACTGTTTTCTGCACAAAAGCGATTCTGCGAAGCAATGTGAACACTTCTGCTTCCCAGGCACAGAGAAGGTGCTATCAGGGAATTCTCTGCCTGCCTTTCCCCAGTGCTCTGCAAGCTCTCCAGGACAACATAGAATCTGGGGCTCTGTGCTTTCTTTCCTTCTGAACAAGTGTTACTGTTTTCTGCACAAAAGCGATTCTGTGAAGCAATGTGAACACTTCTGCTTCCCAGGCACAGAGAAGGTGCTAGCAGGGAATTCTCTGCCTGCCTTTCCCCAGTGCTCTGCAAGCTCTCCAGGACAACATGAAATCTAGGGCTCTGTGCTTTCTTTCCTTCTGAACAAGAGTTACTGTTTTCTGCACAAAAGCAATTCTGCGAAGCAATGTGAACAGGCACAGAGAAGGTGCTGGCAGGGAATTCTCTGCCTGCCTTTCCCCAGTGCTCTGCAAGCTCTCCAGGACAACATAAAATCTGGGGCTCTGTGCTTTCTTTCGTTCTGAACAAGTGTTACTGTTTTCTGCACAAAAGCGATTCTTGCGAAGCAATGTGAACACTTCTGCTTCCCAGGCACAGAGAAGGTGCTAGCAAGGAATTCTCTGCCTGCCTTACCCCAGTGCTCTGCAAGCTCTCCAGGACAACATAAAATCTGGGGCTCTGTGCTTTCTTTCCTTCTGAACAAGTGTTACTGTTTTCTGCACAAAAGCGATTCTTGCGAAGCAATGTGAACACTTCTGCTTCCCAGGCACAGAGAAGGTGCTAGCAGGGAATTCTCTGCCTGCCTTTCCCCAGTGCTCTGCAAGCTCTCCAGGACAACAGCAAATCTGGGGCTCTGTGCTTTCTTTCGTTCTGAACAAGTGTTACTGTTTTCTGCACAAAAGCGATTCTGCGAAGCAATGTGAACAGGCACAGAGAAGGTGCTAGCAGGGA